>NW_022280104.1:1743402-1744508 GCF_004355925.1 Anarrhichthys ocellatus | reverse complement strand
TGTGTGTGTGTGTGTGTGTGTGTGTGTGTGTGTGTGTGTGTGTGTGTTTTTCTATTAGGTGTTGCGGGAGACTGGAAAAACCATTTCAGCCCAGAGCAACTGGCCAGATTCACATCGGTCATTCGCAAAGAGCTGGAGGGCGAGAGCTTCTCTCTGCCGTGGAGCCTGGATTGATTATCAGCCATAACAGAGACAGAGAGGGAAAGAGCTGTAGAAATATTAATCAAGGCAAGTAGGAAACTGGCGCTAACTGCAACAAAAAAGGGCCCAGCCCTTTGTTCTATTTTTGTTTTTAGAGGTTTGTTTTTTCTTAAAGATCTGGGGGATATCTGATTAACAGTGGCTCAAGCCTGATCCCTCTAAAAGCCCATTTAATATGTGGTGAAATTGTATGATACTGCTATAGTGTGCCTTCCTGATCGTATGTGTTTTTTCTATATGAACTGTGCTCCACCCCTTTTTCTGTGTTATGCCAGTGTAGCTTCCATCTGTATGACTCGCAGTACACCAATTTAAGATGGTACATACAAATGCATGTCAGCAGAGGAACGCACGCAGAGACCGTCTGACACACCTGCTTTATTAGTCAACCATTTCAAATCAGGCAGTAAAAAATATAAAACAAATACCCACAATTGTACACAACATGTTAGAAATTTGTCACGGTAACATGATATGTCGGAGCAAAGTGCTGTACCATTAGTATTTATCCCATTTGAAATCCATGCAGCCTCTCCCACTCAACCATTTACCAGTTAAGTCCCCGAGGGTTCAGGGTTTAAGGCCTTAGGGGGACATTATGATTGGGCCAAAGGCTGCCGTTCCCAGGGGGTGGAGCTTCTACCACCAGGGAGTGCACAAGTCTGTTGCATACAATGATTGGAATGGGACTGGTTGTTTTTCCTGCCTGTCCAGTTGAATCCTGAATGCTCTAATGTAGGTCTGTTAGATCGAAAGCTCAAATGCATTTTACACATAGATCTGAATATGCGGACATGTCCTTTATCAGTTTGGACTTTGTGATACTACAAGCACAAACTTTTATTTTCTTGTATATTTTATCATCAATTTTATATATATGTATGTATGTGTATGTATGTATGTAT
>NW_022280104.1:1685556-1733402 GCF_004355925.1 Anarrhichthys ocellatus | reverse complement strand
TGTATGTATGTATGTATGTATACGTATGTATACGTATGTATGTATGTATGTATGTATACGTATGTATACGTACGTACGTATACGTATGTATACGTACGTATGTATGTATACGTATGTATGTGTATATGTATATATATATATGAAGAAAGTAAAAAATAAGTTTATTTCACGCCAGAAGATCATGTTGTTGTCTAAAATCACTATTATATAAAATCTAAGAGAGCAAGCCATTTGTCTTTTAAAATAACTTCATGTGGGGTTCACCTTAATATGTCTTGGTCATGATGCCGCTAACTGTCAACAATTCTTCACTTTTGCAATAAAATCATTTTCAAATCAATATTTTGTGTCAATTATTCCACCCGACGCATTGCATCGTATTTCAGAAACGGCCAAGAAGTGTCTCTCTGCTAGAAACGGCCGGAAACGTACTAGCCATGTGCCAATACATGCTGTCAACCGCATACTGCTCTCAGTACCCTGCATAACAAAGTCCGTATCGCCACGCTCTGGATTATATATTACAAAGTCCTTTTACATTCAGTGAAAGATAAAAGCATCAGACAGGCCTGTGTTTGTCTTGAAGGTCTTTCATGTTTATCAATACCACAATTATGACCATTCATGATGTAAAAACTGTACGATTGGTTGAGGGTTTCTGTCTTATCTTTTCCAAAAAAAAAAGAAAAATACCTGAAGACCCAACGCAAACATGTTCAAACGTGTCTCCACGAGAGACATTGTTTTTCAGGCTTCCACATGGCTATAGACACACAAACACACACACATTTGGAAAGTTGGCAGGATTGATAAAAGTAATTATGAAACCTGAAATATAAAAAAATAGGGTAATAATAAAGTCAAACAAATGCAGATCACTTAGTTACATTTAAACAGATCAGATTCAACCAATAGATGGCAGCCACACATCATCACTGTTTCTGTTCACTCGTGGTAGCAAATCCCTCACAAAATAAAAATACATTCACTCATGAACATATCAGGACAAAGACGTGGGCTGACAGATTCATAGACTGATTGATTTCAATTTGAAACTGTCTTGTTGGAGATCTAAAACCCTTCAAGAAGACAATATTAAAGGATCAGCTAAACAGCCTTCCAGGTATTCCTTACGCTGTGGAATTATTATGAGGCCGGACGCTGGCAAATTTCTAAATGATTGCGTCTCCCAATCTTGATAGTTATGTTCCTTGTAACCTGCATTTAAGTAGATGTCAAATTTGTCATTGACATTGACAATAAATGAATATTACAATGTTTGAATACTGATAAAAACTTTTACTCAGTTTGACCACCCTAATTAATTTCTGAACTTCTAATTCCTGCTGACTTAAATACTTTGTGTGCGAGTTTGTCTACTTTTACCTTCAGCTCTATCTAGTTATTTTATTTAAAAACTGGTCCAATAAAATTCTCTATAATACATTTACTCAACTTAACAAATTTCTCTATAAGATATATGTATTTATACACACTGCAACTCCCGCATTTGTTACAAATTCCGTGTCCATGCGTCGTCAGAAAACATTTGTTTTCACATCTGATCAATCGCAATCAGGAGCTCTACTGCCGACCCTACTGCCCCAGTGATTTCTATTTGTCAGCTCACCAGCACGATAGATTTAACATAACGACACAATGTATATTTACATGTCGCAAGCCAATTAAAAGTCTTAATGCATGCTACTCAGTCATTGTGTTTGTCCTTAATTTTAGCATCAAATTGTACACAACCTTGTAAATGCAACATTATTTTCTAGGTTGAATTGGTTAATACTGTAGAATCGCTCCTCTGAGTGTGTGTTTGTGTGTCCCTCCCATCTATCCATCTCCCCCTCCCCTGAGTTCTGACACTACTTCAATTACATGGTGGCCTTTTGTGCCTTGGGCAGGGTGTGTGTGTGTGTGTGTGTGTGTGTGTGTGTGTGTGTGTGTGTGTTTCAGTGTATCTGTTGAGGCAGACGGTGTGGTGCCTGCTCCAGGACACCCACCTCGCCGCCGCCTTGTGCCCACTGGTCCTGCCCTGGGCTGCCCACAGGATGCTGACCTGCTTTGAAGCCCTCTTGTCATCAACGCACTGTAGACATACACACTTGCACAAGAAAGCCAATAACTCCTCAGAAGATCCTCTAATCTTTGTAAAGTCTGTAACACTCAGTCAGCCAAGTCTTCTTACGTCTGTTGACTTCCTCCGCCCGGAGAAATGCTCACATTTATCCGATGAAGCTTCAGTCAAGGACGGACAAACATTTTGATCAGTTGCAGTGTTTGGAATAGGCTGCTTGGGTCCAACGGTTATGAAATTCACTCTGCGGTCTTCTGCCACATGGAGAGGGATCCAAGCAAATGTACCTGTAACCTTTTTTTATCAATTAGCCTAACCATTGAATTAAAAAAAAAGGACATGCAAGTGAACAAAGGAGGTTGCCAGTTCCAATAACCAAACCAGCTGTGTGAAAGTCGGCTCCAAACTGGCAGGAATCCTTGGTTAGTTAATTGTCCAGGGTTAAGTGCTTGAAACATCATCTGTTTTTGTATGTTCTTCCCCTCGTTAAAAGGACTACTTTGACGTTTTGGGGAAAATGCTTAACGTTGAGCAGAGAGTTCAAAGAGATGGTTGTCTGTGCAGTAAATACGAAGCTACAGCCAGCAGCTGCTTAGCTAGCTTAGGTTATTTTAGCACAACGACTGGAATCAGCTTGCCTGGCTTTGTCCAAAAGTAACAAAATCTTTATCATCTCTAAACTTTGTGTAACATCTTGCATAATCTATACGGAAAGTGCAACAGTACATGTATGTTCTGGAGTATTTCTTGGCCAGGAGCAGTATAACTTCCAGATTCTCCGCTGGTTGCCCCTCAACTGCTCCCAGCCAGTTGTTCGACACATTTATCCCTCCTAAAATGGGGAATTCCCTTTTTAACACCTTTGTACGGACGAAACAGACAAGATATAACGTGTTTAGTAGTGACAGAGCAAGGCTAGCAGTTTCCCCGTGTCCCCGTCTTTAAGCTAGGCTAAGCTAACTGACTGCTGACTCTAGCTACATTTAAAGCTGAAAATGAGCCATAAATTTTTTAATTTCATTTTTTTTTTATTAAACCTGCAGTCCCCTAAGCTGACTATTTTATCCATGATGTTTCTGGAACATTTGCATAGCTAAATAGCCCGTGCTTGATGTACTTGTTCTATACATACAGCCCTCAGCTCTCCCCAGGGTCCTATAGCCTGATGTAGACATCTGCAGATGGGACCAGTGACAACATACAGCGACACATCTAAACATCCTCCTCCCTTTTTGTATGATACAAGAAAGTCATTAAGAACATTGATGCACCATCGCCCTTGTATGTTTTTTTGTTGTATAAAGTACACGGTATTATGTCTGTGTTTCTTCATAATAATTCAACTATTTACCAGATATCCCGACACACAGTGTTGAAGGACTTATCATATTATGCAGAAGGGATGTGCTCTCCTTATTTTTTGTGATTATTGAAAAATTGATGCTCCAGAATATTCACTTTTACTACAATATGAATATTGTTTTAATAATAATATTACTTTACTATTGCTTTGTCCTTAATTCAATTTGTTTATGAAATACCTTGTACGTCTGTGTGACATCAGTCCAGATAATGTGTTTCTGTCCTTTAGATCGAACACAAGTTGTTCTCTGGTGAACAACTGGTTTGAACTCACGTCAACCGACTCGGAGCTATTTAGCTGTTTTAGACACAGACAAGATTTTGTTTTTATTTTATTCAACCTTGATTTTTCCAGGAATATTTCCCATTGAGATTCAAAATTAATTTTTTGAGGGACTCCTTGACAAGATGGCAGCATAAAAAGTTTCATGTAAAAGAGCAAATAGTGGGCTTAAAACAGCAAAGAAAAAAAAAAAGATTTCACATAAAAGAAACAAACAACAGATTTATCCTGTTTTTACAATCTTCCATACATATTAACATACATACTGTCTGGCTCCATACCACCCCTCCCTCCGCTGTCTACATACCCATCATCCTCTCTTCTGTTCACTATGAATGCACCAACGATACTGACATAACACATAAAACCATATGACATATACAGGGATACATTCAGCCATCTAAACAGGTAGGTAACATTTGCAGATATGTGAAAAACGTCCCACACACAGATACACGCACACTCTTCAGTCACGGCCACATACAATCCCCGGCAGAGGCCCTGGGCCGTCACAGTCTGCAGTTCCGGGCCGTGGGGCAATTAGCAGTAATGGCAGGAAACTAGTTAGTGTTATCTGCTGCCATGGCGGCCTCCACTGGCACTGATATACTCTGGGCGGTCACGTAGAGACACAGACAGTCAGGCAGAGAGACTGGGAGGGAGGAGGAGTTGGACGGGTCAAAGAGCCAAAGCCCCTCCAGACAAATGTCCTGAGAGGACATTCATATTATTCACCTGCTGGGCGCCATCTTAAATAAAATAAACAGGAGACTTCAGGGAACCAGGAAATATGGTGTTTCGTCCCATATTGTCTGTTGTGAGTATAAAACTTAAAGGTTCTTTTTTTTGTTTCTTTCTTTCTGTTGTCAGTTATTGATCAGAGATTCTCAAAAAACAAATACAAAACTATAACATACACACTTACTAAGAAATCAATCAGCAATATATAAACCAGCAAAAATGATTCCTTGAATTAACATGTATTTTTATATATTTTGAGTAACAAGATGACATAAGGTCTTATCTATGTGCCACTGCCTCGTCTGGGCTGCGACTCCTGGCTGCAGCCACAATGTCTCTCTATTGTTTCAGCAGCCCGTCTCTCTTCCCGTATGCATGACACTACACACATGCCTATTGGGTGTCTGGGTGGGTGTGTTTTGGGGAGGGGGCAACGGGGATGACGGTATGAGTAGCACTGCAGAGCGTAAGAGGATGTGATGAGGGAGGCCCAAAAAAGCCCAAACAAAATAAACAGCAGAAATCCCTGAATGATGCTCGGACACAACAGTCACGTAGGTTTGACTAGCTGCAGGTCACATCAGCAGACTGGCAGGCGCACGTGGACGGTAGCTTTTATGGTCCGCTGTGATTGTATTTACGCAGCATTTATATCAACATCCGACAGGATTGTTGTTACACAGCAAGCCGAGTATTTCAAAGACTGATTAAAAAATAGTCATACTATGGGATTGTCTTGGAGCTCAGAATGTAGCTGATGCTAAATAACTTCATCAAACTGGTTATTAATGTATTTTCAATGTGCCTGTGAGCGAACACTGAAATGCCTAAATGTCAAAGTGGAAATGTTCTCTTTTATCTTGAATCTATCGCTCTACAAGGGAACAGAAAAACAGACAAAGGCAATTTTGTATTTAAAAGGCTATAAGATTGGAAGATGCCTACTTGATTTTTATAACTCAGACTGTTGAAGCATCATATTAAAGGTGCTAAATACGAGATTGGGAGCATTTCGTTTTACCCTCAATGGCTCTCAACATGGCCAGTGGCTCATAGCTAATGGTGCTAAAAGTACAAAATACAGCAAACGTGCTGGCAGAGCTAACAGTGTGTACCTGAGTGGGAAGAGGGTGAGTGCTAGGCTTCAACAATGATGACACATTCTGTTTTGGTCAAATAGAGCTGAGCTGTTTGATTTCATGCGATACGGTAGCCTCAGGTTGTATGCCGCTCCTCTCTTCACATCAACCACGACCTACTGAACCGCTACGAAAGTATTTTATTGTGAGTTTGTGTGTGTGTGTGTGGGTGTGTGTGTGTGAGAGAACGTACTGTATGTGTTTATGTATGAAACATTCCCTTTTCCCTTCATCAACTCTCCGAGGCAGCAGCTCAGCAAAAGAAAAGGTCTCAGTCAACACTAGAAGCTTAGATAAGGCCCGCTAACAAATTACTTGCACTAATGTAGCATGGAGAGGCTACGTGCCAGTATACCCAACACTGTGTCACTCAAACAGTCACCCCGTCCACTTCTTAAATGTAAATGTACAAATATCAGTTGTTCTTTACGTTGCGTCAACTTAAATGCTTCCACTTTCCAACCAAAAATCCTGAACGCAGCCGTTCCCTACTAGATAAAAATTCATTCATAAAATGTATTTTGTTCCCTCATTCTCTCAACATCATCAGGCAACTGACTGAAAAGCACAGCAGGCCGTCGTAATGATGTCTGCTAAATGAGACGCTGCATGTGTTTGGAAGAAAACATCCTTAACGGAAACTCTAGTAAAATATCAGCTGCTGGCAAACCGCTCGCAGCCGGCTGCAAAATAAACTATGATTCAAATAAACAGGGCTCCAGTCTAGTAAATATTGTTTGTATTACTTAACTGGGATAGGGTCAACAGCTTCCCCTTCAGTTCAAAATGTCAATGGAAACGTTCCCCATTGTATGAGATGTATGTCATTTATGTAATCCTTTGGTAACTTACTGATTCTAAATGGAAAACAAATCTAATTCGGGTCTAAGTTCATCTGAGCAGCAAGTAAGAAGAGAAAGTTAGGGCCAAACCAGAAACTCATTTGACATGCTGCTTTGTTTGTCTACAAAAAAGACATTTGATTATACGAAGCACATTTAAAGATGCTTGGTTTCTAGACAAGCTGACTGCACACCAGCCTACCATCTGTCTTCCTACTATTGTTGTTGCTGATTGTATTTTGAATTGTAGTGACTTACAGTAACAATGACAGAGGCTGACTTCAGATGACAGATTGATGATGGATTGAATGTGTGTGAGTGAGTACTTCATCATTTCTTCACTAAATTTAACACATTTTCCTTCAACTTGTCAACAGATCTAAATTGCCGTCACACATTACACAATTAAAAAATGACTTGAACTTAGTGGAAAACAGCTCTAGATTTAAGCACCAAACATTTATGTCAGACCCAGATTCTCAAACTTTGTCCCGCATCCTATTGCTGTGTGTCCATAAATGCCTCAGTACCATTTCGATCAGTTGTTCCTCTTGATGTAAAATGAAGTAATTCCTATAGTGCACTCTGTAGTGCTCAGTTCTCACACTCTGATTGTTGTTGCGAGGCTATAATTTAATCGGAGCGATGGAACATCTGCAGCTGGATCCGCCAGAGTCGCATTAGATGTTCAGATGAAAGATCTGATGGCGACATCATGATTGTTTAGACTGCCCAACTGTTTGATGAGGGACATGGCTGAAAAATCCCTTTTTGCCACTCTCGCCTCCTCATATCCTCCTCCTCTTTCTGTGGGCATAGTGGGGTGCTGTGCCCCTGACTTTTGGCTTGCACAGCCATAGTTTATCTTAATGAAGTTCATCCTGCCTGTTGGGCCCTGACAAAAAAATCCCAGATGCTAACCGAGCAGACGGACAGATGTTAGAAGCCTGTGTCTATCACCTGCCTGTGGCCTCTGCTGATCCACAATGAGTTTCCTGTATGGCACAAGAGGCCAGGAAGAGAGGAGCACAGAGAAGGAAGTAGACCGGGTCACTCCCATTATTAGCTGAAGACGGTGCAGAGGTCTGGCTAAACGCTGGGCTGGTCCGGTCCAGAATAGACGCAACACAGTAAAAACACACAATGCACGCACACACGGTGTACAGGAGGAGAACACACTGTGTTTGTTTATTAGTTGTTTATGTGACAACAATGGTTGGCTTAAACAGAGGTTTAGATGACCTCAGGGCATCTCTTTCAATGTCTTCTCCGTGTATAAATATACGCTGGATAAATATAGCCAGACGATGCACTGCTGTCACTTTCACATGCTAACAATGGAGAATCTAGAGGAGAAGTGAAGTTTTTCTTTTGTTTGGAGTCGTCCGGTCTGACACTATTTTAGTAACAGTGATTATGTTACAGACGTGAGCACAAACCATGGCTCTGCCTGCGAGGAATAAGCAGTACTTGGATTAGTGTGATGTTAATTACAACTGCACTGTTGCAGGATTGTTTTTGCAAACTAAATGATTACATGTTTGTCCTCTTAAATAAACGTAAAGTCATTTTATAATTGTTTTATACATAGTAAAGGTAAGATGATATGTACTAACCAGTTGTCATATAATTACTAAATACTGAGTATATGTTAACAGAGCAGAGTGATAAATAGAGGGCTGCAACAAAGTGGGACTAAAGTAATCATGAAAATGATTCTGACATCCTTAAACGTTTATTCAAATCAGTGTAAAGTTATGTGTCCATTCATTTATCTTGAAACAGAGACACAATGAATACAAACACAGTTATATTAGTTGCTGTAAGGGGAAATGTGTGACCTAATATAATTTTGAGTTTGTCCAAAACAACTGCCCAACAAACATGAGAGTGGAAAGAAGATTTTCAGAGTCTGAGTCAATCTAATGTTTTGAGTTTCACCTTTTTGAGTTTGACTTTTAACTGTTCAAATCAGTATTTTTTTAATTTTACAGATTTACGGATGATCATAACTTGACCTTGGAGATTGCTGCAGCTTGACTGAAGGGTGTGGAAGCAAAAATAATCAAAGAAATGAATACTCCTGTCTCAAATATTTAACACTTTGGTAGTTTAGGCTGTTATTTGCTCTAATCTTCTCCAATAATCACCCTGAACAAGCTTTCAAAGGCAACACTACAGCATAGAGCAACTTTGAAAGTTGCTGCTCACTTTTAATGAGTCCGATTGAACCTTTTAATTCCAAATCCACATCTAGACTTCTTAATGATATCAAACTGTTCAGAGCTCATTTCAGTGAGCTTATCATGTGAAGAGAACACACACACACACGGTGATGGTGCTGCTCTTTAGTTTACGTCAAACATACTTTCCGCTGGGTGGAGAGGACAAGTCTGCCAGTGACATTACGCACGAACCATTCTGGTGTCACAAGCTAAGCACTGATTATTATCTTTTTGAGTTCTTCCTGCATCTTGATGTTACAGTAATACTATAGAGTGACGACATTGTTGCATTGTATTTATTTATTGGTTTATTTGAATGGGACTGTGTACATTAATAAAAACATTTCTGCAAATGCGCCAGAGTTAGCCAAAAGGCTATTTTTCATCTGTAGTCCCAAAATTGGGAACGATGGTATGATTGCTCCTAATTTTGATTTGTTTTCTACATTATTAATACTTCAGTTTTTAACTTTGACGGGAAATATCCTGTCAGCCGTAGGAATTTGATTCATTTTTATTATTTAAGTTTTTATAAAGTGGAGACATGGAAGCTCTAGCAATTTTTGAATAATTGATAAGTACTTTCTGCAGAAGGGTTTGCACAAGTGAAGGTTAATCCTTGTTTCCAGACTCATATTGTCTTCTGAATCTGGGACTGGGACTGTGAATCTGCATCCGTCCGTTTGTCAAGCACAATATTGCAAACACCACTGATCAGAGCTCAGTCAAACTCAAAGGAACAATGCGTCTGTGTTCAGTACAATAATATCCTGATATCCTAACATGATATCCAAAAGGGGACAAACAATTATGTGTGTAATGTTTTGCCTTTGGCAACACAGTTTACTGAGTTTAAAGTTACATAAACCAATATGCCAAGCTTATCATAGCCAGGATACTTAAAGACATCCACGCTGGTCTGTTTTATCCAGAGAGTGAGGGTGTGTTTTCTCCAGTCACGAGAGTCTGTCTCTCTCGCTCTTCCTACCTGTCTTGTCCTCGTGTCTTCAGCTGTCACATCATTGTCTGTGTGTTACATGCAGCTGTTTATGTATACATTACTGTGTCTGTATCAATTATATATATATATATATAAAGACTGAAAAAATGGCTTATGTAAATGTATTGTATTTTTTACTACATACAATGTATTTTGTATATTACATAGCAACATAAGAGTTTTCATGATCTCTGTCAAAACGCATAAGCAAGCACCTAAAACAGATCCAGTTTAGATCTGTTTAGTTGACGAAGGTCTGTAACTGTAACGAGCTGCTTTCACTGTGTGGGTGGAGAAGACAAGGTACTCTGTCTGTCCACACTGGTTCCGTTTAAAAGCTTATTTTAAAAATTTTAAATTGAGTATCGATTTGTTGTTGTTGTTGAGCCTTAGGCCTGCAGTAACACAATGTGGACAGCAGAATCAATTAAAACATTTACGATAGTCAACAAGAAGTGCTTAAAATAATGTGATGTAGGGCGCTGTGTGTGTGCCCACCCTCGTTAATGGTCCTTGTTAACAGCCCTCATTATGAGCACACTCTGACCTAATGAGCCATAATAGCTCTTCCTGATAATCAACTTGATAGGTGGCCCCTTCGGACTCTCTGCCCGTTTCATTGGCTGGTCGGACGGCGGCGTAGAGACACTGATAGGCTATCACGGGGGAGGTGGGAGGGGCTGGCTGGCTGTTGGCCAATAGAAGTGATAGGACCCAGAGGAACACAACTTGACTGGCAACAGGCACTAACGCCACACGATGAAAGAGTAGTGACGTACAGTAAGCTGTGGGATTGGGTGTTTCAATTTAGGATACTCATTTTGCTGACCCCTTAATCCCTTTCATGTAAAGCACGAAGCATCACCCTTTGGCAAATGACCAAAACTGCTGTTCAGAGTTTTGTGACGAACCCAATGCATGAACCCCCCCCCCCCCCCCCCCCCCCCCAGATATTCCTGTAAGGATCCCGGTGGTTCACAGCAGGCATTTTGACATGTCACAGTAGAAAAGCACAGGTGTAAAGAATGATGGCTGAACTTCATTTAGCTGCTTCCGTTTTCAGGCTCCTGGTATTGGTCACGCTGGCTCACAGTCACACTGTCATGGCTTATTGGGAAACTTGAATAGAGCGAAGCCATTGTTGATGTTGTAAGTAAGACTAGTGTTTTTCCTATGTCAAAATGTCTGCTGTTTAAAATAAATTTGATTCAAAGTTATAAAGCTTAATGATGCTAATTCAAAAAGCCACCGTCAACTGTAAGGGATTTAAGTTTTAAAGCGCTCCTAGCGATGGATATTATGTGTTACAATATGTTTACTTGTAGAAGGTTTAAACTAAAGTGAGAGTTACTGAATTTGTTGTGCACTAAGAGAGAAACCAGAGAATTTATGACACCGCCATAAAGTCAGAGAGAGGGGGATGTTGCTGAAGAGTTTCTGAGCACAGCCTTCAAGAAGAGGGGAGGAATGGGTCAAGGAAGTGGCCGACTGAAGTCCGAAGGGTTCAGCCAATCACTGAGCTGATCGATGGGCTAAGGAATGTGTAATATGAGACATTTCAGAGACTTTGGAGAGACAAAGAAACTGTGAATCCCCGGAGATAATCAGACCTCATCTGGACCATGAGGCGGACACACCAGTCTGTCGTGTGGTGCAGATGGGGCCTCTATTTCATGAAATATTACTGTTGATAGTGTAATTCAGTTTGTAACTGCATTTGCTTTTGTTAGTATATTAAATTCCTTTTGATTTAAACTTCAACCAGCTGATTCGGCCATGCTTAATGATGGAAGAAAGAGAGCAGGGGGGGCTGCCTCTTCTCCTCTGCATGCTTCTTCTCCTCTGAACAAGGAGGGGGGCTTTTTCCTTTACCTTTTGTTTGAGAAATTTTGAACATAACACAACACACCACTGACTTTAATCAAAATGTTACTTTGATGTGACTTTGACTTGACTACATGAATTAGATGATTAAATGTTGTAGGCCTAGTTCACGATCAACACCCTCAAATACAGTTTATTTTGCAATCACCGGGTATGAGCTGTTAAGTCAAGTGAAGAAAATGTTTTCTTTGCAGTAGAATGGGTGTCATTGAGGTCGTTGATTTCAGCATCCTAAAGGACGTACGTTTTCAGGAAATGTGAACGGTGGCAGTGTTCGGCACACTGGGTGAGCAGTTTGTTCCGTGTGCTTGAGAAGCATGTGAACCTTTTGTGAACGATGGAATGATAAAAAAATATCTTTTCCCCATCTCTTCTTCCCCTGAGGGGGCTTTCATCCGGTGGCCTGGAGGAAGAGAGAGGGAACAGGGTGGAGTGAGAGAAGGCGAGAGACAGAGAGAGAGGAGAGGTAAAAAAACTAGAAAAAAAAGGGACAGACAAAGGACAGGTATAGGGACAATTGTTAGCCAAGGAAAAGAGAAATAGATTGGAATGAGAGGGGCACGGACATCATTCAGTCATCTCCTCCCATTTCTCCAACAGTAACTTGGTTGGGGTTAAAGGAGGATGAGAGAGCAATGCTTTCGCTCTCTCTCGCCCTCTCTCTCTCTCCCTCTCTCCCCCACCCCTCTCTCGTTTCCTCTCATCTCCTCTGCTCTTGTGCTCCTATATAACCTCTGACACGGACCCTCTCCCTATCATGCTCATGTTAGGTGGTTAGGAAATAACAGGTGTCTGCTTGTCAGTGTGATATAGAGTCACATATACTTAAGGTGAGAGGTTCATTTTTTTACTAGTATTTGGGCATTCTGTCCAGCTGTGCTGACTGGAAAACCTTCAGACTCAACAGACAAACTGCAGAGTTTTGATCTCAAGTCATACAGGATTGGCAATCAGCAGCTGGGTGAACATGATGAAGCAATCAGCTGTCATCCTAAAGATGGCCTTGATGCTGCTGCTGCTGCTGCACGGCACGGGTAAGATCTGTTGACTTTATTAAGATTTCTACAAGAAAGACAGAGTCATAATGATATGTTTTAATACACACTGCATGGCTAGAATATGGAGACTTAGAGCAAAAGTAGGTTTGTCTTGGTGATTTAAAGTGTAAGCAGGAATAACAGTTAGATGTCCTGATGTCCTTAGTTCAGATGATCTTCATGTCAGATGCTTCAAACCACATCTGTCTTTTTTGCACCATGACCTACTTTGTTATTTTCAACAGACATTATGTCATAATGTCAACATGGCTACATGTGTTATTTCAGCCCATTTTTTTATGTTTAAAAAGGATAAATAATTATATTTACTGTCAGTGAATTTGTATTTTTGTTGTTAATTTATTTCTGCCAAAGTAAGTTTAGTAATCATAAGAATTTACAATGTGGATGTTAAATTAAACTGTTTTGTCATCAACTCAATGTTAGAAACAGGTGCAAAAGAAAAACAAAACTCTTCTCCTCCTCCTCTAGATGCAAAGATGGAAATCATTACCACTAAGCTAGACATTGAGGTGGGAGAAGAGATCTTCATGTTGTGTAAAGGTGAGTCATTTCAATTTAATTTGCTGACAAATGAAGCTCGTCCATGTGAATGACATTTTTCAGTTTGAAAACTTCTTCTAGATGTTTAAAAGTAAGCATGTTAAAGCATTTATTTTCACTCTGTCTCTTCCTACTTTGCTGCTCCTCTCCTGTCCTAGCTGGGGGAGAGGGAGATATAACGTGGAAGAAGGACGGGAGTGACATTGACGTGGAAGACGGGGTGTCAAAGATGGATGAGTCTTCTTCTAAATTGGTCATTAAGAAGGCTTCGATGCAGGATGCGGGCAAATATACCTGTCTGTGTGATTTCGACAACGGAGACAAAGATAACGTTTTAATACAGCTGTATGTTTATGGTACGTAACAGATGGCAGTTGTTGCTGAACCTGTCTACTGTAACTAATCTTTTATTTAGCTAGGAAATAGAAATTGGTAATATTCAGCAAATTGTATAACAAACCAACCCACATTTTGATGATGATACCCTTCATTTTCTTGCTGTGTTGCATAGAAAGTAAGCATCTTAAGCATTCTCTTCTTTTGTCAGAGGGTCCATCATTTGGGAGCACCAACACCTACCATGAGTTTCTGAACGGCATAGATGGATTGGTGCCATGTCTGGTGACCGGCCAGCCAGTCGTAGATGTTCACTGGCTCAGAAACAGAGAAGAAATCTCCTCTGATGGTAGGACCAGCACCCTGGGCATGGAGGTCTCCTGATGTTTGAAGGGTTATTTCATAGTTTACAAAAAAGCTTTGCACATTTTGTAAACTTGACATGACTGAATATTGGACTCTCATGCAGCAACATAACTTTCTTTTCTGTCTTTTTGTGTTTTTTGCCTCTTTCTTTACCATTTCTAATCTTTCCATCACTCTGTCTGTCTCTGCATTTCTATCCTGCCATCTCTGACTCCAGCAGGACGGCGTGTGCATCGGCTGTCTGATAACTCAGTCCTCATTGAAAATGTGAAGCGAGAGGATGCTGGGACATACGTGTGTGAGGCTCAGATCAGAGGAAGGCCCATCAAACGGCAACTCTCCGTCTCCGTTGTTGTCAATGGTCGGTTTCTTTTACACATGAATATTAAATAATAATAATCATAATAATACATTTTATTTATAGAGCATTTTTCAGAATAGTGATAGTGAAGAAACACCTGATAGTGGTCAGGGGGTGACAGTTTGTTTATGACACAAAGATCCTTTCTTATGTGGGTAACATAATTGTGCCAATGAGTGTTATGGTTAGGGATGGCTTAATTTTGCTTTGAGTCATAATGATGCCATAATAAAACTGAAGTGTTAACAATGCATGATTTGGAATAAAAAACGTGATTCCCTCCTGCAGCTCCTCCTTCTGTGCATCTGGGAGAAGTGATGAAAACAGTGATTGCCGGACCAGAAACCAACGTTTCCCTGGTGTGTTCGGTGGACGGCCAACCACAACCCAACATCACCTGGATCATGTAAGTCCTGACTTTGGGAGAGGTGTGTGTGTGTGCGTGTGTGTGCGCGTGTGTGTGTGCGTTTGCGTGTGTGTGTGGTCTCTGCATGACATGCCCCAGTGTTTAAAATCCATATGAATAACAAATCCCTGTAGCATTACTCATTGTGTGTTCTGCTCTGCTTGTCCTCCTCCCAGGCCGGCGACGTTTGACCCTTCACATCATCAGTTTAACTCAGACCGCAGCGAGTTGACTATCAGGTCTGTTACCAGGGCCGACTACGGAGGGTACATCTGCACCGCCACCAACAAGATAGCTGAGAGCAGTGCCACCATTATGCTTCATGTTTATGGTAAGTTCAATTTCATATGATATTTTTCCACCCCTCTGATAACTTCATTAGATCACCAAAACACAACAAACAACAACGACATACAATAAAAATGAACTTATAATCACTACATGAACCTGCTATTGGGGACATGTTTACTGTATCCTGTTGTGCTATCATGACACATGAGATGTTTCATTTCAGAGGCCCCAGAGGTGTTTGTGTCAGCAGAGCAGCAGAGTGTATCAGTGGGCGAGAGAGTCTCTGTGTCCTGTAACGTCTCTGGCCATCCTCAGCCTGAGCTACACTGGCTCAACAAGCACAACGGACGCACACTGGTAAGAGTTTATGGTACACACACACACACACACACACACACACACACACACACACACACATATACAACATCAGCTGCCAGTCTCAATCAATCTGACATTTGTAGCCAGTACTTTTCAGCCCCTACAGCTCTGACAGTCCAGTCTAGTTAACTCCATGTTACTGTTGCTACGTGTTGACTTTCCACACTGTTCAGCTACTCCAACAACGTTATATTTGAGCATTAAAGACTTAAGATTGCTCCAATATATGATTGGACATTTCCTTTTGTGCCTCCCTCTGTCAGGACTCTACCTCTGGACTTGTCCGTGTTGTTGATGGTGCATTGGTGATTAATGAGGTAGTGCCCTCTGATGGTGGAATATATTCCTGCATGGCTGTCAGCACCTCTAGAAACGCATCGAGAGACGTTGCAATACACAGTAAGAGTTTCTGTCTGTCTTTGCCTTTGAGACAAAAGTTGAGTGGAGGAAAAGTAGATTTAATCTTTACTTATAACCATGACACTTACACGTTTCTATCTTTCTCTGACCTGCCTCCTTACACACAGCCCAGCCTGGTCCGCCTCACTACCTGTCAGTCTCACCTGGACTAACCTCAGTCCTCTTCTCCCTCAAAACTCCACCCATCAGTGGAGGAACACCGATCACAAGCTTCGTCCTGCAGTGGAGGCAAAGTGCAGCGGAGCAGTGGAAGGAGATCACAGTCCCAGCTTCAGGTAAAACATCTGTTTTTCAAAGGGGCTTTTATAGTTGTGTATCATGACTCTCAGGAGAAAAGCAGATCAGTGAGTGAATCATTTATACTTTAAACTGCTGATACCATCACCTCACATTTAATCATTCTGTAGATCCCCTAGCCATCCCCTCCCTCACGCCGTACACGTTGTACACAGTGCGTTTGGCTGCCTTGAATGCAGTGGGAGTGGGACAGTTCTCAGACAAAAACACCGTCCGCACCCAGGGATTACGTAAGTGGTACACACACTACATTAGCAACAATCGCTGTCAACACACACCACATTCATATATCATATGTGTGGAGCATTGTATACATATTTACATGATGTACAATGTATGTTTAGTGTAGGTGCAAGTATTCCTGCATGCCAGTGTTTATATGTCTTGCAAGCAAGGCTTTTCCTCCTCATCTGCCATCACTCATTTTTCTTATTCATCTTTCATGCAACCGTCATCTGCTGCCTGACGTTCATTCATGCTGCTGATGACACCATTTAATCCCCTGTGATCCATCCTCAGGAGGTAAAGTACCCACAGTGATCCACTAAACAATGAAGAAATAAACTGACATGCCCAGTCAACCTGTATATATTTGTCTATATCATGGAAGCTCATCAATTGGTCATAAATTCTTTCTTTTCTCTTTGCCTCCTGTCCATAGGTGAACCAGACAGCCCTGTTTTGTTGTCCAATGAGATGAAAGTAGAGGGCAACTCCTTCTCTGTCCCCCTTAAACAGACTGATGATGGTGGAACTCCTCTGCTGCACTTTGACGTACGATACAGACAGGTAAGAGACCCCGTGAGCCTGTCTTGGCCTTTCTCAATGAATCTCTCCTTTTGTTTGTGTTGTTTCCTTACTTTCATCCTTCGGTTCCATATGCTCTCTCAGGATAAAGAGAGAAGTGAGTGGAAAGAGATGCAGCTGCCGTCCAATGCTGACTCTATCTCCCTTCAAGATCTGTCCTACAGCTCAGAATATCAACTGGAAGTTTTATCCGTCAACCCTAATGGTTCCTCTATCCCTGCCATGTTCAACTTCTCCATTGCAAATCAGCCTGGTATGTGGCCTTTCACTCCTTATATCATACACTTAAACTGGCCTAAACTATGAACTGGGAGCGGTGACACAAATAGAGACTAACTGCACCTCGTCATTGTGGTGTGACAGATCCACTCACAAAAAACGTGTTGCTTGCCACAATGGAGGTGTTTGCCATACTTTCAGTTCGGTCACCTTGACTCTTTCATCTCCCTCATTCAGTCAAAGTGAGCAGCATGACCAAAGGCCAGGTGGTTATCATCGTGATGGTGATCTTCCTGGTGGTATTCCTGGTGGTAGACGCCACCTGCTGCTACAGAAATCGCTGCGGCCTGCTCATGTCCATCGCTGTGAAAGTCTTTGGACAGAAAGTCCCAGGCCACCAAATGATTGGAGAAGGAGAAGGAACCAACGGGTAAGTAGGTGTTGGATAAGTATTCACGTATATTTTCACTATTTATGTCCGTCATTAAGTTGTCGTCATCATATTTCAAACCCTTTGTTTGACGGCAGAGAAGTGAAGCTGAAGGGTATATCCACTCCGAGAGGCAGCGTGCAACATTCGGAGGCGGGGGTGCAGACACTCACTAAGGACGGGGGGCCGCTCACAGAGATCACCTGCGACAAAGCCCCGCTTACCAAACACGAGTATGTTCATTCATTCCCATAAACAGCAAACCTAAGTTTAAACACCCGCTGTAAGCTGTTTCCTTTCACTCTGATAACAAAGCGTTCTCCATCCTTAGACAATTAAAGGAATGAGCTGCAAACCCAATTATATCCTTCCATGAATGTTTTTTTAAAGTCAGTGTCCCTGCCCACCATGCAGAGATGTTGTAAAACATGTGTAATGGAACAGAAATAGGTTGTTGAAGACTTTGATGTTGAGATCGATGTTGAAATCAAAGACTACATGTAGTTATTATGAAGAAAATCTCCTTGAAAATCTCCTCGATCTGTCTGCACAGCACTCTGGCAACAACAGTGTTTGACTCGAGGAAATGATAAAACTCTGTCTTATGGCTATTTCTGCTCATTCAGACTATAGCGCACGGAGATCAAATCTCTACCACAGAGTAAATGATTGATCTACATTTATATGTTTTTATACCAATGTCTTATTTTCTTTCACGCAGGAAAAAGCAGGCGAGCAGAGACATGCACACCGCCAACGCATGAGGCCAGAAACCTGAGAAACAAGAAAGAAGGAGTGTGAGAAAACAAGGATGATGTACAGACAACAAGAGAAGATATCAAACAACCACTCAGTATGAATGACTGAGTCGAACCGTCGGCGATCTCTACATTCAATACAACTGCTATGGGAAAGGCGTCTGTGTTGTTGGAGTGAGAGGATGGCATGAAATCTCACAGCTTCCAGTTCACATGAAGATTGACACAGGCTGCAGGCAGGGGGCGATGTCATTTTGTGTTTTTTGTGTTGTTCTGCGTGCTCTGATTTAGATTGGCTCAAATGACAAAGTCTCATTTTACAGGGTAATCGTGTTGTCTGTGTTTTACAGGGTAAACTTGTTGGTGTTTTAAATAATTTTTTTGTTTGCTATATTTACTAAAAGTCACACAAAAATGTTGACCTTCTGCATTTTGAATGTTGTACACATACACATGGTCGTGTTTTATTGTTTTACTATTTGTTATTGTATCATGATATCCTGTGTAATGCATTGGAAATATTCCTCCGTTAATGATGTGTTTCATATATATCTTTTAAGTGTTTTTCACTTTTTATCGACATGCATTGTAGCTGCTCTTCTGATGATTATGTAAGTGTAAACATATTTTTAAAAATCAAATAACACTGTAGTTAACACTGTATTCAGCATTAACTTAACCTATCTAACCTTTATATAATTACCATGCACTAATATGTATTGTTTTCAAACCATACATGAGAGATATTTTTATTGTTATACATCATGAGAGGCTTTGAACTTGAAGCCATATTTGACTTTGTAACCAACTTAACTGTTGAGCACTTCTTTTTGGATGAACTTTATATACGGTCGGCAAATGACACTTGCCATGTAGGGAACCTCTAATTAAAATCAGCTTTTATTACGAGAACCTTCCTTAAAGTACCTGTAATAATATGTGATATGTAAAACATATACATAACAAAATGTTTTAATGCTGTAAGTTATTTCATTTTAATAGTCACTATATTTCCAGTAATCAAATATGTTCAAGTGAAAATGTTTTAAGTCAAATATTTAACTTGCAGCTTTTTTGATTTGAGATACTTTGACATAATTATGTCATGTTTGCAAATTGCCTGACCATGTTAATGAAGTGTTGATGTAATATTGCATTAAACACTGTACACTGTACCTACACATGTCATTACATCTTTGTGTTTGATAAAAACATGGACTGTTGAATAGCTTTATGTCTTTTGTGCTCACCAAAACCTCCATCACAAACAGGGTGGAATAGGAGGGCTGGTGGGTGGGCGTATGGTGCTCACCAAATGAATGTTTTAGCCTCTTCATCTCATACAGTAGAATTATAATTTACAGTTAAGGTCTTTAAGGGCTGTCAAAAATGTAAAAATTTGAATTGAGGGGTTTGGAATATTTGGCAAAGCTGTCCAAAACTACGGCTATCAGTGTATTTTCCTGGTTATGTTATTTCCCTGATTGACTCACATTTAAACAGTAAGGCAAACGGCTATTGATAACAGTGGACTTGGAATGTTTTAACTTTTAAATAATTGTATTTGGATAAGTCACACCAGATTTGCCCATTGAACTCTAAATTTCCAGAATTCCTGCCATGCCGTCTCCTCCACCAGATGTCACACAAAAACCTTTGCATAGTTTGGGTTTTGGGACCCTGTTGTGAAATGCTTTCACACTTTGACAGCCGTGTGTCACTCATCAGGAGGAGGATGAAACTGTTAGAGCTCTGATGTTGGTCTTGCACAGACATGAGTACAGGGAGGAAGTGGAGGGTTAGCAGAGATGCCTGAGTCAAAGCTGAGTCAGACCGTCATTAAAGAGTGAGTGATAAAAGATGTGGCAATCAAGACTTTGAAGGTGCTGAGGGGTGCGTGACACATTATATCATTTAACACTTTAATCAAAATTATGTTTTCAAATGAGACATTGACAACCATGACTAAGTGCGATTTTGAGGCACTTGTACTTGACTGGAGTATTTCTATTTTAAGCTTATACCTTTAACTTTTTTTACTCTTCATCTGACAGCTGTAGTTTACATTACTGTGCTTATTCTAATCTTCATACAATCAGATTATAAAATATGGATTGTTACAATTCAAACAGCCCAGCACAATATTAAGTATCTGATGTGAGTTATACTTACCTACCTAGCATATTCTTATGATAACAATATATTCTCCCAGTGACTGTTTTTAATTAAGTAGGGCTTTATTTAATTTGATTGACTCAGTAACAGTTTTTTAATCTGTGATGGAGTATTTTTATATCTCAACATTTATTTCTCCACTGCGCCATTATGCAGAGTTAAACCTGGAAGAAACAGTAATGGTCGATACACAGACACATGCAAATATGAGACACACTTAAAAAAAATGTTTGAATATAAAGTTGAGTCCTGCATAACAGTAGTCTCCATAATATAAAGCAGTCTCATGCAAAGCTACAGCAGACAGTATTGATGTTGAGTAGCAGCTCTATCTGCCTCAGTGCTGTGATACTGAAGCGTTGGCCACGCCCCCTGCCTGACTAGAAGCACATGACCAGGCGTGTTTACACCTGCAGTGACAGAAAGACACGCAGCACCCACTCTGACTGTGTCACTGACAGGACAGCCTTTAGTTTAACCCGAGATAAGAAGCACTTTTGTCGTGAGGGGTAATTGTTTAGCGGACGCTCACAGGGACTCGGTAAGTATTAGCAAGGCTGTTGTTTTCCTCCAGTCTGTGACGTGAGGGCGCTGTCGGCTCTTCCGTAGCAGCAGCTGCTAGGTTAGCATGCTAACGTGTGTCAGACGGTTAGCTCGCTGCTGCTGCAGCATCACCACCCGAGCAGGTCTAAGCCAGATATTATATGACACCAACTAAAGAAAGGCATGACGCTTAGAGTTTACTCGGCTAACACTGCTCGTTGTGTTAGGATCAATGTCATCTTTATAGGGCGTCGTAATATTATAAAGTTACTACACCAGTTAGCTATCAGTTACTTGGTATTTGTTTTAGGGGTAGTGTGAGTAGCTGAAGAAGTGTGTTGAACAGGTAAGGTCAGCTAAAGCGTAGACAGCTGAAGAGACATTAAGCTACATTGTATTCAGATAGCTTTTGGTTGATGACAAAGTTGTCCTCTCAAAGTTGTTTTTCTTTATCGAAGCTGTGATCTCTCAGCTGTAACTCTCCTTCATCTGGTTTGTCTGGCAGGCAGCCTGTGCCCACCTGTACCCCAGGAGGGAAGCTACATCCTCGGCCACAGGCTCCAGGAAGCCAGCCCTCTTGCTGTCCACCATGGAAGCGACGGATGTTGAACGTGAGCTTCTTCTCTTTACTGCTCTTGACTTCTCATCTCTTCTCTCCTCTTCTCTGTCTGCCTCCATTCAGCTACAGTAATGAATGTGCTCTGTTAGACACATTGGTCTCAAACTTTGTTTAGCCATTTGTGTTTCTTCCGTCTCTCTCTTCTTTCTACATTTCACTTTTCCTGCTCAGACTTGTCTCCGTTCTGTCATGTGTTTCCCTCTAGAGGTGACCCTGGCTCTGCTAGATGCGGCCACTGATAAAGACTCGGAGGTCCAGGATCAGGTCAGAAAGTCTATGTTGACTCTGGGAAAACAGCAGCCAGACAGAGTGTTAGCCATGTGTCAGGACTACCTTCTGAAACACCCAAAGGTAAAACCCCAGAAAACAACTCTGTTACACTGTATGTCAACCAACTCTCAGAGTGTCAGCCTCAGGCCTGCTCTAATAAATCATACCAGAGTAACCTGGAACTAATTATCAGTGCACGCTCTTGTAGCTCTGGTCAAAAGGCCAGATAATCATGCCTGCTATACATGAGCATGCCAACACTACCATTTAACTCCTCTAACATGTAGTGCTTGTGTTACTATTGGTGTCAGTATCCCACTGTGCACACAGAGTGGAAGCTGCAGGGGAAGTCCCCCACGTTGAACAAAAAGCAGAATTGCAGCAAACACCAAAGAGTGGTACTAGATGATGGAAATGTTTGTGGTTTTGTTGCTAAGCCGTTAAATCTGGAAGAGCCCCTAGTGTTTGGTTTCACACATGTACAAGATGTAAATATTGCCATAAATAGCTGTTTATGCACTTATATTACAAAGAGACTCTGACTTTTGTTTTTTTAGTTTGTAAATGTTTTGTCAATTTAATTCCTTGAAATTGTACTGTTATTGAGATACAAAGTGACTCATGTTGCCTAATGCAGTCCTGCACTGCTAACATTTTACCTGCATGGGCCTAGAGAATACATAGAATAGGATCAGTCCTCCTGAAAAAAGTGTTGCTAATGTAGCTTGATGTTAAAGTGAAAACATCCCTCAAATTCAGTTCTTTGGCCATTATTTTACTTGCAACACATTTGCTCCTCAGAAATGTCCCCACAGAGCTCTGAATCAGCTTGTGTCTGTGTGATGCTGCAACATCTTATCACTCTGTATCGCCGCCTCTGACTTTGTGATTATCAGAAGATTGGGAAAAATCAACAACATACTGTAGTACAAATGATGTCCTTTTATATTGAATGTGCAGTGTCATATTTTATTTAACTTCTATTGAATATATCTTACTTGGCGGTGCCGTAATTAGTATTTCATTTTGTTTTAGATGTGCTTTTAACCGTTATTCCGTGTCTCTTTTCTTCTTCTTCTTTCCTCGTCCTCCTCTAGCTGGTCGTGAGCCACAGAGTTGTGATTCTTCAAACTATTGAGCTGGTTGTTGGCTGCAGGATAGAGGAGATCAGTTCCCCCAGAATAAAAAGTATCATCTCGCTGGCTTCAGATGAGATGACACGATCAAAAGTAAAACCTCAGATTTTAATCATTCATTTTTTGTTCATTTCGGGAGGCTGATGATAAATGATGTTCCTAACTTTGTTCTCTACGTCTTCCTGGTTCACTCAGGAGGTCATCCCTGATTGGCAGCAGGCGGCCAGTAATATTTTGGTTGCTGTGGGTAACAAGCACATCAATGACATCATGGAGGAAATACTAAGCAAGTTTCAGCCAGGGCTCCTACCTCACTTCTTTGTGGTCCAGACTCTGGCCAACCTTTCTGATTCCAACGGTAAGAGAATATTTACACCCACAGAGACAAAGAACGCACATATTCACCTTGTTAAGGCCATAAGGAAGAACACACACACACACACACACACACACACACACACAGGTATTCAGAGGTTGTTGAGAAAGACATAAACCTGTTAAACCTGTCCAAAAACGGCAATTCCGCCACTCACACTTGCTGCAGTTAGGGATGCCCAGAGCCACTGAACTGATCAAAACATTTTTATTTGATTAGTATTGGATATTTAAAGCCTGATTTATTTCTAATCCTATGTATGTTACACTCATTTAAAACTCTCTACCCTACTACTAAAGGATTAGGACGTAATGAACTGCAGGAGATGACATGAACAAATACATGGTTTCAATTAATGATAACCACTCTGACCCTGCAGCGAGAACAGAATTGCTCCGTTGCAGCCACATTTTGTACAGCATTCAGGACTCAATATGAGCGAATAGTTAATGAGTAAATGATAGTATATGACACTGATGTAGATCAGGGGCTAAGCAGCATCCTGGTCATTGTTTGTCTGATAACAGTAGCTGTCATTTGTGTTTTAATAACTGAGTCATTGACCAGTACAGAGATGCATTGAAATGATATTTCCCGTATTTTGATGCATAATGTGATTTTAACAAAAGATGGATTCCACCTGTGACTACGAAAATCTTCCTCCGTGCTTTTCTTTTAACGCTTATACATTATCTCTTACTCGGTACAGTATTACAGTGTATGTCTCCCTGCTTTACAGAGGAAGTGATAAAACAATAACGTCCCATTGATGCAGTATTGTTCTTTGTTCTCTAGTCTATGGCATGGTACCCTTCCTGAATGCTATTCTGGGCACCTTATTGCCAATGTTGAGCTTGGCCAAACAGGACAACATGAAGTGGGTCTTCGCCTCTGGTAAGAACCTCTCTACAGGCTTTTTAAAATTGTCATAACTGTTCAAATATATTAACCCCACTCCAAACCTCTTTAAACACTATTGCCAGGTACTCGCCTCCAAAAACATTAGCCTCCTTCCATTCACATATTCATGTATTTATTGTGTGAGAAAAGCTGAATGTAAATTGCAAAATTCAATAAAACTTCCTGAATTGTCAAAACAAGTTTTTAAGTTCACTTTAGGTGGTTTTTGCATTTGTCCAAAAACAGTTGATGCTTTACCGTTAAATGGATTATGGAAACGCCTTTGCCGAGTTAATTCTGACGTTGCGAACGTTTAACTAACATGACTGATCAGCTGTTTCCGCTGTTGCCGTCTTCTCGTATATACCCATATCGTGATGCTTGTCTTTGTCACCAGCCAGTATGAAACATTTATTGACAGATTTCAGCCTTTCATAGCCTACAGAGCAAATGTAGGACCAAACCACAGAGTTTATTCACTCAAAACCAGTTGATGGAAATGCAGCTTTTTCACGTATATTTTTTTTCCGACATTTTAAAAGTTAACATTTGCTTAACAATTGAATGGAAACATGGCCGTTGTTTTCGTCTCTCCTTAATTTCCCGTTCCCCTCTGTTTTGCTTGTCTTTCTCCAGCTCTGCGTCATTTCAGCGACAGTATCTTGGAGTACCTCGCCAACCTGGACAAGGCTCCAGATCCCACAGTGAGAAAGGACACATTTTCCACTGAAATCTTTGCTGCTTTTGACATCCTCTTCAATAACTGGTTACAAAGCAGGGAGTCTAAGGTAAGCTCACTGCAGGTCCATGTTGGGGGTTCAGCAAGATGGTTTGATGTACAGTGGACTATGCACCTTACAAAGTCATGTTCAAAAATAAGTAGTTGAGCTGAGGTAAGCCTAATGCTGAGCGTAGCGAGAACCAATGTCTTTTTTTCGTATGTGGCCACCGAGAGAAAAAGGCAGCCATATCTTTGCACTACAGATTAACACCAACAAATGTGATTAAGCTTTGCAGGTCATGACAACTACCAGAAAATCTTTTCCACCTGACCACACACTCACTCACCCACGAGCCTCAGGCATTGCAGCACCATACCTGTAAGGCCTTCATATTGTTGGCACACGGAGGTTACAAAGGCAGACTTTTTAGTTTAATTGTTTCCCAATTAAATTGTTCACATCTCATCCAGAATTATGAAGCTGTATTAAGTCCTAGTCTAACAATGTAACCACTGTACCCTCATGTTGCATTACAGAAAGCAGGGACCTTTTTTGACAACTGGAAAACAAATTATCTCAGAAGGTCA
Organism: Anarrhichthys ocellatus; assembly: GCF_004355925.1. Taxonomy (NCBI): domain Eukaryota; kingdom Metazoa; phylum Chordata; class Actinopteri; order Perciformes; family Anarhichadidae; genus Anarrhichthys; species Anarrhichthys ocellatus. Next base: position 1,707,842 of record NW_022280104.1, on the reverse strand, counting down.
TGCAGCGACGGAACATTTGGTTGAATAAAACATGTCTTGTTCTGTTGTCTATTCTTCCACCTGAAAGATGCATTAAGAATAGAGTACAGTCGTACAGTATAGAACTGTGATGAGATGGCCACGAACAACAATGACAAGGAATGACCACAAGCTGTATTGTCTTTTGACCAACATGATTATTTATTTATTTATTTATTTATTTATTTATTTATTTGTATGTATTATTATTATTTTGTATGACGTGTGTTCCCTTTTTATCCCTTCTCTATTTACACTCGTCTATTTGTTACAAGTATGAATCTCTGTAATCTAATGTCTTTCCTGTCTTTCTGTCTCTCTGTGTTCAGTTGAGGCTAACAGTGGCTGAGGCAGTGGGCTCTATGTGCCATCTGATGGCCAGCGATAAGCTGGAGGAGCAGATTCCTAAACTCATTCTGGCCATCTTGTCCCTGTACAAGAAAAACAATGAGCACTATCTCATCAGCAAGGTGTGTGTGTGCTGCAGCATGAGTGTGGTGGACCGTTTGTTATAGATTTCATTACATAGATAATTTGTGTTAGCAAACTGTAGACCATCACTCTCCCTCTAAACTGCCTCCTGGCTCTTAATGAATGAATCGCTTGTTTAACGTGCCTCAGCAGCGCTTGTGGTTACACACAGGTTCCCAGTCACAGTGTGTGTAAAATGCTGAATTATATGAGATTTCTCAGAGGTTCATTTTCTGTCTTTTTTTCTCCGCTCAGAGTCTGTCCCTAGTGCTCGATGCTTCTGTCAGCATGGGCAGTAGGGTGCTGGAGACACAACTGGACGGTCTACTCTTGGCACTGCATCAACAGGTACAGACATACATGTATGTCTGTATGTATGCATACATGCATGCATACATGTATACATACATACATGCATATTAAATTCAACACTGCAGCTGATGAGGCATGACACGGATGTTCCAAAAACTTTTCCCAGACATCTTAAAATGTCGAGACTATATCTATGAGTTTCTCAAGAGCCAAACTCGATGTTTAGTTTATTCAACCAGTGGCCAAGAGAAGGGCAGCCAACACTCCACCATCACAGAGCCATTGAGTGTCTGCTCGTAGTAGACGTAGGTCAGGAGCGTTTTTGCTCTCACTTTCTGGTTTGTTTCCATGTCAGAATGGTTAGTAAAAAAGAGCAGTAGGGGTGCCCAGTATCAGCGCTTGAGAAAACTGCATGCATAAAAGACTTACCAACACTACGACATCACATCAGCTTCAGCTGGATCTGTCTGATCTGACCACTGTCAGTTCCTGGTTCCCAACAGCACTTTCTATCACAAGACTAGGTTTCTGTCATACCAACTGTAATGCATGGTCATGGTGCCTTAGTTATTCCTGCTCAGTGACAGACCCCCCCCCCCCCCCCCGAAACCACAAATCTGTGGGCTGACTGGATTACTCCTTTCGCATCTTATATTCACTGCTATCTTTAAGACGTGTCACATGGCTGTCAGATAGTTGCTGTAGTTAGATGTTTTCATAACACTGTGACTCAGCTGACACTTGGCCCCATGCCTTGACTATTGCAACATTTTACCACAATGACTCTGCCAGCGGTATGTGTGTATGATCTGGATTGTCTGGTGGAGAGTGTTTCACCACAATGATAGAGCAGCAGTATCTGACAGTTACAGTTATCATTCCCATTACTTTGTTTGTTAACAATAAACTGTTGATAGAGTTGATAGCAGTTTGGCAGGTCCAAATTACGGTAGCTGCTTGCGAACGCAAGTTCTCACAATTTAAAAAGGTTGGCTTTGAAAATGGTGTTCCTTAACAAATGTCTCATTTCTTATATCCAGTTAGTCATAAACTGAGCCCAAGTAAGAGATTGTGTTTGTGTGAAACTTCTCACGTCTTACTTGCTTCCTACTGTATAAAAATAACATGTTTATTCAGCCGCTCCCTTGACGAACAAATAATAGTCACTGCAAACTTAGGTTACAATTTAAAACATGGCTGTCACAGAGAACAGTGTAACCTTTCCTCTCTCTCTCTCTCCCAGGTGTCTGCCCCTCTTGATTACAGTAACCCTCCTACCATCAAGAACCACAACGAGGTCCTGCGCTGCTTCAGCTTACTAGGTACAGCAGCTCTTCAGTTGGTGTTGGTGTTTAATGTGCTCTGTGTTGCCACTACATTAAATCCAGATCGTTGATTAAGAAAGTCTGTGGCGACCAAGTTCAGTGTGGGATAGTAGCTGAAAGTTGTCCAGAAGCCTTTCTATATGTTTTAGTTCTATGGAGTCACAAGACCAGTAATGAGATCATCCATTAGTGTGTGAGACTCTGTGTCCTCCACAACATAATCATATCAACTGTGACAGATGGTCTACTTCTCACCCATTCTCTCTTGTCTTGCTTCTCTTTCCTGCGTTTTGCCCTTGTTCTTGTGTTTCTGTGACAATTTAAGCATTTTACATTTTTTAAATTTCTTTCTCCTCTCCACTCCTTTCCCTCTAGCTAACTCCTTCCCCGACCGACTGGTCATGTTTGTTCTTCAGAAGTTAGAGAACAGTAATGAGCGAAACAGGATGGGCTCCCTGGCAGTGCTGCGTCACCTCATCAACTCTACCAGTGAGACAATACACAAACGCATGCATCCCCAACTCATCCCAAACACGCATGTCTGTTACTCCACAAGCATCAGAGATTGATTTATCATAGGTTCATAACTTATTAAATGTGCCCTGAATTATAGTGGGGTCATATAAACTACACAATCCTCCGTTATTTATCCGATAATCTTCTCTGTGTGTGTCTTAATGTGTTTTTTCAGCGGCCACAATGGAGAGTAAGAAGCTGCTGATTCTGGCCAGCATCAGACAACCAATGGCTGACCACAGCAACAAGGTAACATGCTTGGAGACACCCACGTGACTATTCCGCTTAATCACCAAAAAATTTATATATTTTCTCTTGTTTTATCAGTTAAGTTTGTCCTGAAGAAGTTGTGTTGTTCTGATAGTCATGATGTTGTGATGTCTCACACTCTGTGTCCCAGGTTAAGAAGCGTGTGGTCCAGGTGATCAGTGCGATGGCTCATCACGGATACCTGGAGCTGGAGGGAGGGGAGCTGCTGGTTCGATTCATCGTTCAACACTGTGCCTTACCTGACACGTATCAGGTACAACTTTTAAAAGTTCAAAAAGTGGATTTGTGTGGAAGTTATGTCTCAAAACCATTTTATTCATGCATGTATGCTCGTGTATATGTGGCTTGTGTGATTGTGGTAGCTTGAGTGGTAGTTTTAGTTACTTTATGTATCTTCCTGAAAGAGAATTACTGCTCGAGTAATTTAAACAATTTTCCTTCTTATGTTCAACAAAGCTAATCAACGACACAAAGTTTAAGAAAGCAATTAAGCCATCAAACACATGTGCATGAGGTCAATGGACGATATGTGACATAAACCACAACCAATGCGCTGTGTGATGCAACAGATGATGTTGTGCACAGGTGCTTCTTATCCGCTCAAGCTGAAGCCGGGGCTTGCAAATCAAGTTGTTCAGACTTCAAACCTTTTGCATGACAGAAGAACATCTGAGGGGATGGAATACGAAACATTTATTTTTGTGTCTCTGTGTCTCCAGCGAGGCCAGAGGCCCACAGATCCAGAGGAGGTGACTAACGAGGCACTGAGGACGATGTGTGACAACACTCTTCACCTCCTGACCACCACTGTTGGACGACTAGCAGATGTACGTAGACTATCTACTGTCTGGTCTGTTGGTGACTGAGCATATTTATCAAGCTTTAGTTTTATAACAAATTAGTTGGGATTAGAGTGAATTGTTGTTTGTGTGTTTAGAAACCTAACGTGTGTATGCTTCGTTGATTGCAGGTACTATGGCCAAAGCTGCTGTACTATCTGACCCCTTCACAGTTCAGCATTGCCACCACTCCTCTGTGTAAGAGTCTGATAGTGCTGGGCAACAAGAAGAAGAATAACCAGGAGCCCAGCTTCAACATAGACTTCACACAGGAAGGTAGGAGGAATATTTACTGACCAGGTGCATCTATGTGAAAGTTATCTGCCGTGTGTTCCATGTTGGATGCAAGTCACAAAATATCACAAATGAATTATTAACCATTTTAAAAGTTACCATTCTTATTGTTCTGTGTGATCCATTCCAAGCTAAATGTTTTCTTGTATCTCCTCCAGTCAATCTGCCCTCGCCTCAAATACTTATGCTCAGACTGCTGGTAAGTGAATCCAAGTCTATAACTCACGTTTCAAACTCTCTTTGCTCTTGTGTCTAGAGTTTAAAACAAAGGTTCACTGAACTGGCTGGAGAAACGGCTTGTTATTGTTGAATTGTAGTGTCAATTGTTCGTCTTGCCAAATAATCCTGCTAAGTCTGAGATCCCCTTTAATGCTTCAGCAACAATCTGTTACTTTATAATAACTATATTGACTTTTAGAGCTACTCTTACTGTTTATTCAACATAGAGGATGCATGAATGGAGTTGCACAGTAATCCCACTAAATGGTGCAGTTTACTTGCTTAAATAAGTAAAATGTATTCATAATTGATAACATCCTGACTGGTTTGTCTGCATGCGTTTATGCCCTGGTTTTCCTCTGTGTGTCCCAGGTGAATGCAGCGTTCCCGTTCAGTAGCAGAGGTCATGGAGCTCCGTCCCTCTCTCTCCTTCAAATCCTCAGCATCAACATCCACCCCAATACAGAGATACTGTGGGATATAGACATACCTCCTCTGCTTTCCATGCTAGAGGGTATGGAAATATAGTAAACAAATAAAGTAATAGTTTTGGAGGAAGCTCTGATTCCCTGTAGTGACACCAGAGACCACACTTAAGTCTGCACTACTTCCTTTTCATTCGTCATGTACTGTAGTTTTCCTCCTCTATAGTGTAGAGGTCTGACTGTGTGTTGTTGTTTCCAGAGTCAACAACAGAGAGCCTGGATAAGAAAGACTGGGATGAAAAGTTGCTGAAGGTGTGTTTGTCTTCTGTTTTTGGGAATATTATCTCATTCCAACATAATGTGTCAGTGTTTTGCATTTGAATAAAACCAAAATGTGAGGATAATGGACAGAAAGATTACTTCTTTTGAGCTCGTATTAGATTTCAGATATTATATAATTCCCATTTATTGTGCATTAATGGTTTAGTTGTCCGTGTTGATGTTGGAAATATTGAATTGTCATTCTAAACAAGATGAAATTGTCTCCAGCTCTTGTCTAAAACCCTGGCTACTATTGAGGATGACAAGTGGGTGGGTCAGTTGGCAGCTGAGGCAACAAGATACCTCTCCACGTATAACAACGCCTTAGAAGAGAAAGTAAGTGCTTTCAACAGCTTTTCCACCCACAAGTCAGGAGCGAACCGATTGCTTTGTTGTAGTTACCAACGTTAGTCCAGTGACATTAAATGATGGACATAGTTTTGTGGTTCGTCGAGTTGCTAAACCCACGCAGAAAGCCTAATTTAGAGCTTCAGGTTGGTCATAATTTGTGTTTAAAAGAGGTCATCATCCGTTGAGGCACATGACTTCCTTAAACAGAGCCATGCCTCCTCATTACTCCGTGTATTTGTACACAGTGAGGTGAACAGTTCAACTCACCCCCCTCAAAGGGTGAAGTGTAGATATGTTACGCTTTTTATTTAACAATAGTATGTCAACATCTTGACAAAGGTTCAGAAGTGGTTGTAAATTTGGATAGTCAAGTTGTTATTTTCATGACACCCTGACATGATCTTATAACTATTGACAAGGAAGACTGTACTTAGTACAGTTGAGTACATATGGTGAATAATATAATGAGCCTTTTTCACTCTCTCTCTAGAGTTTCCTGTATCGATGTATAGGAGTGACTCTACAACAGTGTTTCAACAAGGAGCTGGTTAAAAAACAGCTGCAGGAAATCCTCCTCGCGGCACGACACAATGATGCTGTCGAAAGAGAGGTAACGATAGATGTCATGTGATGATTTCTCTGGTTTTGTGGTTTTCAAAACTAAACGGAAAACATCTTCTCAATGATTGGCTGGATTGTTTCACACCTGGACAAGTTAACGATCTCACTTGTCGTGTCTGTCACCTGTATCTATCAGGGAGTTGCAATTGGTGTTGGTCTGTGTGCCAACAGCCACCTGGAGGGAACTCTGGCCAAGCTGGAAGAGTTCAGCAAGTCAGACGCCTTCAAGAAGTCACCAAGCATCTTCAACCTTCTCAAGGTACTTGGAACTTTTATTAGGTTTTGGGTTACTATTGATGGTAAAGGAACGTACGTCATCTTTCTTCATCTCGCCTTCCTTTCCTCTCCTCAGGAACGTAATGATGTTGAGGTAGAGAAGGTGAAAAGCACTCTAATCTTGTGTTATGGTCAAGTGGCTTTGAACGCACCTCCAGAAAAGATACTGACCCGCATTGATCAAGACATCCTTCGCTGCATCAGTAAACACTTCAATACCAAGGTAATGTAAATAATAGGGTCACATGGCTTTGTTATTAAAGAGGGAATTTCAGTCAAATATTTTGCGTTCAGAGAAAAAAATTACACTGACGATGACAAACAACTGTAGCAGGTTGTACTAAAAGCGATGTTTATTGAAAGGAACAGGGCTGATTGTCATGAAAACACATTTCAGTTGGAGTTACAATAGTTTTCTATATTCCAACTGGATCTGTTGTATTGCACCATGTATGATGTCAGCCCACTCAGTGCTCATCTATGGTTGCTAGTAGGCAAATCTATACAATCAATACAGATTTCTTGCTACATGTGCGTTTCCCAACGTTGCAGTGAAATGGACCCTCAGACGTTGGTGTGAAACGTGGCCACATTGAAGTCAGCACTGACCCTTGTACTTTGTGTGTTTGTGACATGGATTGAGAGTAAATGGTGGAAATGTTGTGGTAAACATGTTGCGTCACACCTATTGGGATTTGTCCTTCTTGGCTGAGTCAGCATTATATTAACCTGAAGTCCTGTTTTTGTGGCAGTGCAATGTCCAGCAAATGTAGAAAGAGAGGCACAAACAGGTGGGAGGTTCTTCGCACTAATGGACGTCTCAGAACTGTTTCTAGTGTGGGGATTTTAACAGCGCAAACGGAGAGTAACTATAACAAAATAATGCTTAAAATATGAATAAAATACTTTAATTTGACACAGTACAACCAGTAGATGTCTTTAAAGTTGCATAAAAGAATGACGTTAAATGTGGTTAACATGAACACTGGAAAAGCAGTCTGCATTTATCTACACATTAAAATAGCGGTTTGCTTTCCACAGCTGCTTTATGCTGAAGCCAAATCTGTTCTTCAGGTCAATAAATCCCTGCAGCCGTCTGAAGGCAGCAGGACACACGTGTGGGTCAATCTGCAGATTTGAGAAATACTATTACACACAGCCGTCTACTGTGCTCACCTTAATTAGATTACATGTAAATAACTCCAGAATGACACAAAATATCCACACACACACACACATCAGTCTGGTCAGTTATAACTCGATGTTAACGTAAGATGTTGGATTACAGCGGCTCACATCCTGGTCATGTTTTATACTTTAAATGCATTTTGATTCAAATGCTGCTCACACTTTAAGATATGATCCAAAATAGCATGTGTGCTTGGAGACGCACACGCAGTGCGCTTCAACACCTATTGCTCTGTGTTTGTCGATGCGCTTGTATGAGAACAATAGTGCCTAGAAACTTGCAGGTAAGGCTGCTGTATTTGTATGTGCACTCATGATGATATCACCTCTATTTCATGCAGGTTCTGGGGATTAAAGTAGAGACAAAGGTATTGTCACAGGAATACAGGGGCCTTCTCTCTCAGTTTTCTTTGTTTTACTTTGCTCGTGAACTTTTCCTGCCTTTCATCTTTCTTCCTCTTCTGCACACATTGTGGTGATACTGTCACTAAAACCTTTACTGAAACTCTTCAAGCCAAGAAAACAAAGCTTCATACAATAACCGTACAGTAACCATCATTAACATACCAACAAGGCCAACTGGGGTCATAGTTAGTGCTGTTGTGCAGAAAATGATCAGTTGGGAGCAATATTGATCGGAAAACACAGACCAACACTAACGCTTCAAGTTGACTATCGCTGTCCTCATTGTACTAAAATGCTCCACCTCTGTGAAATGTAGCTTTACACCAGTTTCTGTGGTCCGCTTGAATTGAGTCCTTTACAAACGATTCCAGCCAATCTTCACCAAGTATCAAAGTGTCTTTTACAGTGTTTGATGGTGGATTATCACTCTACTGCAGGAATGTAAAAGCAGTGACATGGTTACTAGATGGGGTTTCCAACCTTGGATCTAAAGTGCTTTTTGTTTTTCATAGCAGCCACGATTCCACAAAAGCCTCGTGTTGTTTTCTTCTGGCCATGGCTGAACCCAAATATAATGCAAATAATTTTCAAAATGTCCTTTTTAAATGGCATGCATTACTAGCAACATGTATTTTGCTCTTTTTAATAAGGCTGGTTTACAACAATGTTCAAGTGAACATAGTAAAGTATCATCCCTTTAAGATCCGTCTTCATACGATCTAAACACGATGTTGCCTCCTTCATTCTTTCTTCTCTCCGTTGCTTAATGGTGGATTGTTCTTTTGAATTCTCACAAATGACCCACGCTGAGTGTAAAAGGGCTTCTGTTATTTCTTGCTAACTCTTTTAACAGCTCTTCTGTCACTCCTTAGAGCAGAGCCTGCAGGTGGTGTGCCGTTCAACCGATCTCTAATCTCTAATCGCACAACTCTGATTTTAGACATCTCTCCATCCAATAGGCATGTAGGATCAATCAGCAATGTCGCTATTGGATTGATTCCATTGATTGATGGACTGAGTGGATTGATTGCTTCATTGTGATACCGCTGGAATGATTTTGGTTTGTGTTTGCTTCCACCAATCGCTTGTAGAGTTGCATCTGCTGAGCCGGTGCTGCAGTTGGCCTTGTTTGCATTCCTGACAATTTGGAAAATGCAATTATCTAATTGTCTTCATATTTAGAGCCTACTTCTCCTCCTGACCTGAATCTCATGATCTGTGTATGCCCTCTCATTTATCCTGTTTGTCCGTCTTGTGCATCTTGTGTTGTGTGTGTGTGTGTGTGTGTGTGTGTGTTTGTGTGTGTGTGTGTGTGTGTGTGTGTGTGTGTGTGTGTGAGTGTGTGTCTTCCCCTCGTTTCAGGACCTGACTATGAAACTCAGTTTGATCCAGAGCATTGGGCTCATAGCCAGAGCCATCAGTGAGTGTGTGAAGAAACAAGGCTACGTCTTCTCTCGCAAACAGGAGCTTGTTACTGTTATGCTGGTCAGTAGTCTGTCGTTTCAGTTTGTTAAAACGAGTCATAAATGTTTAATTGCCGTTAAAACAACAATGTTTTCATTTTCTGTTCTGTCTTCTTGCTGTTTTGTCTGCGCTGGTCAGGATTTTATCAAGGCAGAGCCAGCTGATTCGTTGAGGACTCCAGTGCGCCATCTTGTGATGACCACCTTTGCCGACCTAATGTATCCTTCAGCTTCAGTGGCTACGTTCATCACAGGCACCTGTGGTATCCCTGCATTCTTGCACTGGAGGTTCTGTCATTTCCGAGTGTTATTTTTTCTTTGACCTTTAGTGCTTCAGGCCTCTGGACCCTGCGCTGAGTGAGAATGACAACTTTGACTTGCTAAAGGTTTGTGTGAACAGTGTGTTCTCTCTGCCACCCGAGACACACACGCCAGAGAAAATGAAAGAAGAGGAGATGCTGGACCCCAAGCAGAGAAAGGTGACGTAAATCAGACCGAGATGTGTTCACAGTATACTTCACCAATGTGTTGTATATTTGTCTTGTGTCATTTTAACGCTGACAGCTGTTGTGCAACATTTGTCAAAGGCTGTCATGTTGTCAAACTAACGTGTCCTGGTAAATATGTACAGGCATTGTACAAAGACACGTTGGCTGCACTGCAGGAGCTGCTGAAAAGTGTTCTGGCCAAGGATCCCACTCCTGATGGCCTGCAGAGTGTCTTCAAGGTGAAGCTTGGTGTTTCAGATTAATCAGCTCTTTAGCTTAAGTATTATTAGGTCCCAGTACTGTTTGTATCTCCACATTATTCTGTTTTCTAATTGTGCATTTGAAAAAGCAACAGCTGAGGATACAAGTGGTGGCAGCCCTTGTCGTCACATGTCAGCATATTGCTGAACAATAGCAAATCCTCATTACTAATTTCTTGGAAATTTCCAACATCCTTAACTCTATAGCTTAAAATAAATGTATTTAGGTTTTGAGTTACTTCTGGGGCTACATTAGTATAAAGACTTTTTCACGTGTGTCTCTCCTCCTTTATTCATTTGACTCGTTTTTCAGCTGTCTAATTGAAAAATAACAACTGGCTTCAGTGAACTGTCGTGCATCGAGAAGGAGCTGTGTTACGCTGCAACACTGTGCAGTCTGACACAATGTATGTTATTATTATGTGCAGCACATTGAATCGTGGTTGAGCTCCAGACAGGACCACGAGAGAGAGAGAGCTGTCACAGCTACTGCTCACATGCTGGCTTTCTACCTGGATAACCTGACTGTCAAGGTACACACACACACTCAAATGTATATCTGCATGTCTTGTTTGTTTTATTTCTGACAACTTAACTATCCCGGACACACCCCAGATCTTAGTTTTCATAATGGGTGAATTGTAACTCATTCAAATCTAAATGCTCCAAAGTATGACGCGTATTCAGCCATTGAAGGTCACTAAAGTATCCCGTCAGTGCGGATGCTATTTTGTCTTCACTTCATGTTAAAACCGACATTTTGTGCCTTTCCTTTCTTTCTGTAGAACATGGTGACTTTCCACAACCTTGGAGCTCTGCTGGGTCGACTGTCTCCACGATGTTCCGACCCTCACCCTGCCGTACGCACGGCTGCCGTGGACTGTATCTACTCTCTGCTTTACATTCAGCTGCGCTATGAAGGTGCAGAGACACGGAGCCCTGACCTTTCACCTTTGTCATTTTATTTGCAGTCACTTAATAATTGTTAAAATGGTGGTTAATATATTTCTCACTCGACCTAAATAGTCCAGCTTTGACCTAAAATGTTGAAGTTTTTTTGTAACGCTTGCTGTTTTGACTCTTTGTGTGTAGGTTTCTCCCTAGATTATAAGGATGACGGTGTGGATAGTCTGTTGCCCCTTAAAGACCGGTTAGATAACCCTGACCATTCAGTTCTATATAAGACCTGCTCCGACCTCACCAAGGTACACTTTGTACCACTCAGCAAGTCTGTCTTCAAAAATATATTACCTGTACTGCTTCCTTTCTGTTTCCTTGCCCAGATAGATTATTGTGCCCTTTAGTGATGGCACTCAGTGACAAACCGTTCAGTTGTTTTGCTTTTATTCTGCTAAACTCGGTCCACCTTAATATAGTCGTACAAACATTGTTACCTCTTTTCTTTATGTTCATGTCAAATTAGTATGAGCAGTCGTAACCCATACAGTGAAACCGTTCTATTGCGTCTATTCCTGCATGTGTCAGGTGATGAGTAAGCGTCTGCCTCAGGAGCAGCTGACGACGTTGGTGTTCATGTTGTTTGAAGGGCTGGTCGACAGTCAGGCAAACTGCTGCAGAGCCTCATCTGTCATCCTAAATACTCTGCTGAAGAACAGAGGAGGAGGACTACAAGAGCTGGTAGCAAACACACACACACACACACATTTACTTGGACTCTCACACAGCCCTTTGTTGCATCTGCTGATTAATTCAGTTATTTCTCACACACACACACACACACACACACATATATACTTGGACTCTCACACAGCCCTTTGTTGCATCTGCTGATTAATTCAGTTATTTCACACACACACACACACACACACACACACACACACACACACACACACACACACATATCTGGAATACCAAACACAGTGCTTGTTTGTATGTTAGGTCCCAGAGATGCTGGAGGTGATACATGTGCGTCTGCAGAACATCACAGAGGAGCAGGTATGAACACACATCAGTGTGACAATATTCAGCAAAGATATTCATTTTTTTAATAGCTTTTTTTGTTATTCTAATACTGTTTTGAATAACCGACTCACCCTTGTGTGGGGTATTTTGCAATAATGATCTGCTCATTGTTTAATTATATCTGAACCATCTATGAGCTATACCCGCTTAACATGTAATTGAGTTGCTCTGTAAGACCTGTTTGTTCCTGTACCTGTGTTTAGGTGAGAGTGGCGGTGGGACAGACCGTACTAATCCTGGCTTCTCAGCATCTACAGGCTGTTATCAATGCACTAGTTAACCAACCACTCCCTTATGACAGGTATAGTCGCAAAGCCTATAATTATATTTACTACCTAACACATTAAACTCAGTAACCATGTTCTTTAGATTGTGAGTTGCTCATTTTGTGTCTTTCGCAGGACAAATAATTTCACTTGGAGTCAAGTGTTTGTGTTTTCAATGAAAGACGCTTGAGTTTTTGACTTTTTCTGTCTCTCTGGCCAGCTGGACCAGTGAGATGTGGATGGCCCTGGGAGCAGACCCCATTGTAGCCAATCAGATCATTGAGATGGTGATTGAGAAGCTTCTCATCATGGTGCCCTACGTAGACCAGAGGGAGTCAATGATGAGAGGAGGGACCAAAAAGGTGGCCACCAGTCAGCCGCTAGCTGTAAGTCACAGACCCTCTCAGACATGTCGCTAAATACATCACACGTGTATTAAGTTCTAGATAAAGATTATGGATTATATTCATGCATGAGTCCTTTTATTTCAACTCAATTCACAGAATTCTGTTTTTCTATTTGCAGATGACATGTGGTCTCAAAGAGCTGTTGATGAACGGCCACACTCAGGAGCCGGCAGTCAGCCTGTTTCCTCAGCTCTTCTCCTGTCTCACTGTCAGACTGGGAGCAAGTGTCGGGGTTTCTGCACCGAAGGACAACAACACTAAACAAACTGCCTCCATCCATGTAGCAGGGTGGGCATCTTCTTGAACTAGTAACTATTAAAATCTAGTTCTAAAGTCGGTTAGTTTCAGGTGGAGCTAACATTTTGGTGTCCTCCTTTGCGTGATTCAGGGTCGCAGCCGATGCTCTGCGGATCTTGTTGGCACGGGCCCAGTTAGATGAGGTGATTAAAAGACTGGATGAAGATAACGCCTGGGACGCTATGAAGGAAGCAAATACACACATTGCTGGAGTTACACTACTGGCAAGGTACGTACACACTCGCTAAGTTGGATGGGTCGAGTTTGAGATCTCAATCAGAAATTCACTACAGATAAATGCTGGATCAACGGATTTCTGCCAAGCTGCTCATCAATACTGTTGTGATAAAAGTGACTTGTATATTCAAAGGTATTAGAAACTAAATGTGTGATGCTCAATGCATTTATCCATTTGATAAAAGAATATGTTAGGGACATGAGGACATGCCTGTACATTTCCTCTACTGCATTCCGCTCTTGTTTCTCTTTCTCTCATAAAGAAAATATGTGTCTAAATAATGAATTCCCCCTTTTATATAAAGCCTGTTTAAATGTTAGTATGTTTGTCTTGTGTGTAGGGCAATGTCTAAGCATGCTGGTCCCAGGTTGCCCTCCATCGTGGAGTGTCTGTGTCCCTCCTTGAACAACATCTACGAGTGCCAGAGAATCACCGTCACTGCTTTCTTCTCTGAGGTGATACACCATGAAATATTGCGTCATACTTATTTAAGATGATAATATCAAATCGGCTTTCATTGACCAACCGATGAAGAACATGAATAACCCGTCGTCTCTCTCTTTTACTGACTCCAGCTCTTAAACCATCATGTGGTGACGGAGTTGATGTTGATGGATGTGTTGATGAACAACATGATGGAGAGGATATCTGATCCCTGTTGCACTCTCCGCATGCTGGCTGTTCGGGGGCTGGGCAATATCGCCGGGGGATCACCTGAAAAGGTACACGAGCACATGCTCCGCTGTTGGATCAGGGTTGGATGAGTTTTCCGTGCGTCCTCTTTTCCTACTCTCACTTCCTTCTCCCACCAGGTGAACAAATATGCCAAGGAGCTGCTGGCAGCCATGAGTTCAGGCATGGAGGAGAAAGACGATCCAGGTCAGTAGACATGATTGATTGCAGTGATTCCTAAAGCTTACAGTCTAGTGATTTGGGTTTAACTTCCATCATGTTTATCGTACTACGTGTTTCAGCCTCTCGTCCTGGATTGGTTGTTTTTTGTATAAATGCTCTTTTTTTGTTTCCTGCAGGTAAGCTGATTACCCTCGAAGCCATGTCAGGTCTTTCCAAAGTTCTCCTCTATCTGGACCAGAAGAACGTCCACTTATTGGTGGTCTATATCTTCATGAAGATCAAACCATTCCTGGAAAGTGTAAGTTTCCTTTAAATCTTTCAACATGTTTTGTGATGTTATATATTGTGACGATTATTTTCAGAGTAATCAAAAGTATCTAAAGTTGTGTGTTTTATATTTTGTGTCTTTTTAATTATTCAGAGCTGAGGTTTGTTAGTCCGTTGAGGCTAGAAGGTGAAGTTGTTTCCCCACACACAGAGACGCATGTAACGCTAACAGTACTGTTCTGGCTCTGTGCTCAACCAGGACAACGATGAGATCCGCTGTGCTTCCATCCATCTCATGGGGAACCTGTCCAAGTTTGGCTCAGGAGAGCCAGTGTTCAAAGACCAGATCCACAATGTCCTGGTCAGCCTGCTGTTACATCTGGTTGACCCAAACCCACAGGTGGTCAAGGTAAGTAGGAAAAGTGCATTCATGTCAGGGTTATTATCATTAATAGAACTGGGACAAAAGTAAGTTATATAACTACTGTATTGTTTCATACTAATGTGGATCTTGTTTTCTCATCTGTCCAGGCGTGTAAGTATTCAATGCGAGTGTGTGCTCCGGTCGTGGGATCAGAGCAGATCACAACCATGTTTCAGAACCACCTTCACGATGAGAAGAGTTTGCACTATGGAGAGTTTATCAATGACCTCACCAAGTACCTGGTGAGACACACACACACACACACACACACACACACACAGTCAAACATAAGCATGGCTGAATAAGATGAACTCTGTAACGTCTTAAAAAGTATGAAATGTATTCAGAAGTTTCTTTGTGAAATGAGTTTGACTTTTTTCATGAAGGTTGAGAAACAATGTTACAGAAACCTGAGCAAGAATATCCAAAGTAGTTGTACATTTACTGTCTTTAACACAAAGTGAATTTAAGGATCAACCTCACAGATTATTTGCAAAGTCAGAATAGATGATAGTGGTGAATTACATTAGAAGTGCTTATTCGTGTTTGACGTTCAGTGCATGTTTTGTGGTTCATAGATTCAGGACTTTCCAGGCATGCTGAACTTTTATCACATATCAGTCATCCAGTTCTTCAAGAGCAACTGGGCTGAGGTCAGAGCAGGAGCGGCCATGTTTATAGGTATGACTGCAAAATGAACATTTCTGTCGTTGAACCTGAGTGGATGTGTGGGTCAGAAACGGTGTGTTCCTGTTGTATATGACGTGACCTGATCATAAGGTTTGTGTGTTTCAGGGTTTCTGCTGGGGAATCTTCAAGACGAGCATTTCTCCCACCTCAACATGGGCACCATCACTAAAGGTGATTCACTGCACAACCTTCTCTTTCTTCAGACATGTAAACTCATTCTGTTGTATTGACTGTGTGTGTGTGTGTGTATATGTGTATGTGTGTATGTGTGTATGTGTGTGTGTGTGTGTGTGTGTGTGTGTGTGTGTCCCCCCAGGTTTGGTGATGCTTCTCCAAGATCCAGATCCTGTGGTGAGAATGAAGGCTGCTGAAGCCATGGGACGTTTCCACTGACAAAGACAAAGAGCTACAAACAAATCTTAGTCACCACTATGTAAGAAAAAAAAATACAAGGAATATTTAGGATTTGGCCCACTATTAAATGTACAAATACTATAACGTATTCAAATAACTACAACCTTCATTAAAACCAAAAACGGGGACCAAAGCGGGAACAAATGCGGAGCCAGAAGCCAAACTGTCAGATTTACTGATGTAACGAAATCATACAAAATGAACACTGATACTTATTCATAGGCACACATGCGCATATATTTAGCAGTTAGCAGCTTTGCTAAGCTTGTTTTGACACTTTACTATGGTACTTGTAAGGAAGTGTTGATTCTTGTAATACTTCAGTGACCAAAGACTGTGTTGCTCCGTACAGATCGACGTTGTCTGCAGTGTTTAGCGTTCTGTCGGTGACAGTACCAGAGGTATACTTCTGCTCTGTCAACATGTACCATGCGCCTAGAAGTTTCTAGTGCAACAGTTAAAAACACTTGAGTAAAATGTTTTTTTAGAATAAATATAGTTTCTTCAAATATTATCTGAAAAATATAATAGAAATGCACATTTAAAGTGCATGACAACAAATCCACATGACTCTGGCTGGTTGCTGGCGTGTGTGCGTGTGTCGTCATACCAGCATTTCATGATAGTGTTGTGGATGTTTGTTTCAGTTATACTCTCTTTCAGAGATTTCAGAGATAGTTCCAATAAAGAGGGCTTGGTTTTTGTGTTTAAAGACCCTCCCTCAGAGTGTGTGTGTGTGTGTGAGTGAGTGAAGGATGTAATTGAAAGAAAACGGGATGGTTACGATCTCATCGCAGTGTCCAGTAGTCGAGATCATCTAGCTGACTTTGTTAAATCAGCCAGCAATAAACAGACGGTAACCACTTTTACTTTTTACTTCAATAACCAATCTGTAACAGCAGGACTTGTGCTCATTTATGATTTGTGCTTGCAAGTGTCCACGCAGCCAAAGTGACGTCACACCATCAGACACGGCCCTTTGCGGGGGACCTGTGTGGCAGGAGAAAATTGAACATTTTGAGGTGCTTTAAAAATGTTGGTTAGCCTAGAGGAGAAACCCGCACAGAGTTTTAAAGATCCAAATGTTTCCTTTCCGTGCGACCGTCCTTGTGAAAGAACAACCCAGGCTTAATAGTCCTGTTTTTGGAGCAGGACAGTAGCTTAACATGTGAACTGGCTTGTTCAGAACAGAGTTAAGACAGTGAAGCAAACTACTCTTTTGAACCCCATTAACATGTTGGTACCAAACTCCCCTCCGTTTCTAAGCCGTGATGATGATGCTGTTTATAAATCACAACCAGCACTACAACTAAATGTCCACACTGGACACTTCCTGGTGTAACAATAATTCCTTTGGTCCACCTCAGGCGGCTGCTTTGACCACTTCCTGTTTAATCTGCACACTGTTTATGATTCAATTTCACATTACAGGTCACATGAGTGTTCAGCCATGTTGTGCAGGAATGTTAATTACCACCAGAAGTTTTCCAGACATCTTGTGGCAGCCATCATAAATACACACACCAGCCAAATGACTGATCAGGATCATTTTAAAGTGGGGAGTATTTCTGTGAGACCTAACTGAGAAGTCTGAACCAGCCAGTTCCAGCCAGTAAAACCATTAGTCACCAGTGTTGTTAGGCAGAGCAGACCAGTGTAGCCATGCTGAAAACAATTTGTGCCAAATGTTCATTGATGACATGTATTATAATAGCACCATAGAGATGCTGTAAATGATTTCTTCTCTCTCACTTTGAATGCTGTTAATGTTGTTTCCAGGTCGTTATCGCATTACATCTTTGAGTTTGTACAGTTTTAGACCACAGTTGTAGGTTTGCAGACCTCTTACTGTCGTGTAAATATGTGTGTGAATGTGTATCATGTCTGTGCACGTAACTTTAACTTTTATGTCTCCAAATTAATTCACTCAAATGCCAACAAAGAAGGATGCAAAATAATCTATTGTGCATCTTCATTTAAATACATTTGGTGACAGATCATGTCCAGAGTCAGGTGAAAGCAATAATTGTTTGTTTCTAGAATAAATGAATATATGTATGTTTGCCTTAAATATTTCTGTCATGTAGTCCCTGATTTAAGAACCAAAAGGCAAACAAGTAGCTGAACCTTTTTTTATTAAATCTTCATTTTTCTTCACCAGACTCAAACGTTTTTTAGTTTTTGCCCTTAGATAACTGAAAAAGATGCTTTATATCATTTTTTCGGTTATTTCAAGTGGAACAGAAGAGTAAACGTTCCCCATAATGAGTTATTCGTGGGTAGGAAGAACGATTTAAAACCCCATTCATACTGTAGATTTATTAATTAAATGTAAAAGTCTGCTATCGGTTGTATTGGATGTTCTACAAACAGGGACTCGTGGCTTCTAACACTATGGTTTGGTTTAAGGTGAATGGCAAATAGTAATTATTAATGTTGAGTTTTAAAAACTGTTATTAACTTTATTCTACTGATATGATTTTTTTTTCCCATGTCATCTACTTGTTTTTCTTTTGTGTTTTTATTATGTTTGTTGCTGTTAATGAATGTCGCTGTATGTTTGACACATGGCTACATGTTTGAATGTGTGCATGTCACTTCTCATGTGTCGGTGGACCAGAAGACAGAGTGGATGATTGCAATCAATGTATTTAAAATAAAGAAATAAAAACATCCATTAAAAGTATTGATGATTTCTTTGGTTTTTCTAAAATTGCATATGTCTGACGTGAGTGTACTTCTCTCTGTATCCATATGAGCGCAGTAAAGAGCAAGGTATTGTGATCAGACCATTTCAATTCATGTCACAATAGATTAGACAACTTAGTTTAAACACACGGGTTTAACAATTAGTCAAACAACGCTCTCATCCTGTAAATGCAGCATATTTCCATCACTGATTTATATCTGTGTGTGTGTGTGTGTGTGTATATATATATATATATGTGTATATGTATGTATATGTATATATACACTTTATATCCCTTGGGTCGTCCGCATGCTTTTTGATCAAATGCATCATCGATGTTAATGTTTTAGTGTATTAAAAAGTGTGCTAAAGCATTCGTGATTTGTGAATTTATTTTGCGACCAGCTGTGCACCATGTTGTTCATATGGTCTCATATTGGAGCAGTTGGTCTGACCCATCTGAAGCTAGAACGGGGAGTTTTACAGAGACTGAATTTGCGATTGTTCTCTCTCTGTTCGTGTGCTTTAGCAGCAGCAGAGTAAATATGAGCCACTTGAGCTCTAGTATGAGAGCTTACTGACAGACGGTCGGTAAACACAACTATTGTGTGTTTCAGACGGGAGGATGACAACCCATTAACAACGGACATCATTCTTCGTGCTGTATATTGTGTGTTGCTGTGGGTCCCTACAGTCTGTTGTATCCTATCTCCGGATGTAGCGTGACATTTGTTTTTCATAAATTAGTACACCACCTTGCGACTGAATTGTTCTGATGCAGAAAT
The DNA here is from genome assembly GCF_004355925.1 of Anarrhichthys ocellatus. Classification (NCBI taxonomy): domain Eukaryota; kingdom Metazoa; phylum Chordata; class Actinopteri; order Perciformes; family Anarhichadidae; genus Anarrhichthys; species Anarrhichthys ocellatus. The sequence continues at coordinate 1,688,465 of NW_022280104.1, read as the reverse complement.
TAAAAAAGAAGTACTAAAAATGTGTGATTCTGTCAGTGGTGCAAAGGTCTACATTTACTCAAGTAGCCTACTTCACTACAAATTCAAGGTACTTGTACTTTGATTTAATATTTAAATTTGAATGCAACATTCTTCTTCTACCCACTACATCTCAGAGACAAATTTTAAAATGTGTTAATTGTTACTTTTTAAGATTACAAGTTGTATATTATAATGCCTGTCCAGCGAAAACCTTGTGTCCAATTTTGGTGAATTTGAATGTTTCTGAGAGACTGATCAGGTTTTTGTTTATGTGCTGAGAAAACTCTTCTACTTCTTAAGCTAGATAAACTATTTAAAAAGTTGTTTGTTTTTACTTATAATGGAGTATTTTTTACAGTGTGGTATTTGTACTTTTAGTCAAGTAAATTATCTGAATACAGCTCCCATCTTTTGCTTCTTGTGTATGTATTTAGTAATATAGTCTCTTTGTTTAATGGAGCTTGAGAGCACAGTTAATCTCCTGTCTGTGAACCGGTCTGATGATACACTCAGTGGGTGAAGGGGTTTTTAAGAGGTGAAGAGAAAGTGAAATGTGTGTTTTCTGTGGGGACATTATGCAGCGGGACGTGTGAAGGCAGTTGAGTTTTATTCATAAGTCAATATAGTATTTTATTCATTCCAAGCCAGAGTAATTGATGAATCAAGACCCGTCTTTGCTGCACTTTGAACACATAAAACCCTATTTTTCATCAAAAAATTATATACACATACACTTATATTGCTCATGTCTATACAAACAGATTTACATTAGATATATGACCATCTATTTTCTGTTGTGTTTGCAAACTAAAAGCTTTATTTTATTATTATTACAACAGGGTGTATTCAGTTTTTCCTGTGTGTTCAGTGATACAGAGAATCCCTCACTTTCACTTGATGTTCCCAACAAAGATGGCTGATATTAACCTTTTAAAATTTATATAACAAATTTAAATTCAAGATGTGTTTCAGAGTCACTTCTAAAACAGGATTATACCAATTTAAATGTATACCCTGTTCAGGACACTGGCTCATTATTCCACGTGCTAATTCTGGGAAAGCCTGATCTTTGTAAACAGACACCATTGATAATGTCCTGGCTTTCATGTAGTCGAGGATGCCCTGGTGAATTACGCCAAATGCTCATGTGGAAGGACACCCGCAGACAGACATGGCAGCCGCAGTCAGAGGATGCACGAAATGCTTGGGATCAGCCCACCAACTGTGCCCTCGAAACATAATAACATCATAATCCCAAACAAAGGCATTTTCATTTCTTGCTGACATCAGAGGGGAATTGAGCTTTATTTTGACTTTTGTTGAATCTGAAAGTTAGAAGATATAATGTATCACAGAGACTTTAACCTTAAGAGTGCATACATACACGATCTTTCAAAAAAAGAACAACACCACTCCTCTTTTCATATCTGCAGTACTTTCTGCCTCCGAGGTCTATAATGCAATGACAGGGCGACTTCCAAGCATCTCATATACAGCAGACAACACCTTGTGCTTTCTCGGACGTGTCTTGTGCTTTTCACACTGCACATTTTGAGCCCAGGGTTACCGTCAGCAGGCAGGGTAGGGGGTGAACATTTGGGGCTGTTTAAAGCAACTTTTGTTCCAATTCTTCCTGACTCCATTCTGGTACTGTGATGTAATGATGTATCACGCTGTTTTTCGTTAGAGATGGTATGATATGAATAGACTCGGTCCAATGTAAAGGCATTCGATACATTCCTAATCGTCAGTAGAATGAGACCCTTTAAATAGCTTTGAGTGACATGGATTCGTAAGACAGTGAGAATAGGGCTGGAATTTATATTCAAAGGAAAATGTTCTGCTTGATAGTCCGTTTTTTTGTCTCATACTGTTGCTCCGTGTGACGTGCCCTTCCATTACAATGATCACTCCCAGTTTATTTTGACAGAGGTACTCATCTCCTCCTGTTTAAGTGATGTCTTCTAAAGCTACCGCCTCTCCGTTTCTGCATTACTGAGTCTTTGTAAGAACAAAACCATTTATTTGTGAGCTGTTTTTAATGATTTATGTTTTCAATTGGAACAAAAGGGCTGGACAGCCTCATATAAGGTAGAGAAGTCAGAAAATATCGGGAGATGAACTAACGCACTGTTGGTTTTTATTTCATTTTTCAAAGGATTTCCTGACAACAACAACAATGTAGAATATTGTCAGCATTATCTAACATTTGAATACAACTCTGACGTAGTGTGAGTAGCGGTTTGGCAAGTGCTCTTTACTTCAGCATGGAGAATGAGGGTCCACAGATTGCAGGATATGCCCCCCCCCCTCCCATTTATATATTATGATGCTAAACTCACTCTGGGGTCCAGTCAAGTCAGCCCTTGGTTACAGTAAGTGCAGTGTGAAAAGGGCTCATTATTTTTTGTGGGCTTTTTATTGGCAGTGATAAGGGTTGTAACTCAGGTTTCAGCGAAAGCAAGCCATGCCTTTAGGAGGCGTATTCATACTCTTCTGCGCTGCGTCTACCAAAGTCCATCCAGCCTTGGTAGTCTCTGTCCTTTATCCTGTGGCCGGGGGCCAGACCGCTGGCTCTGCTGGTGAGGGAGGATCTGGTCTCGTAGGGGGAGCCTTGAGGAGACAGAGACACACCCGTCACTCTTCCTGAAACTGATGATGTGGGCACATTTTACAACCTATACTGACTGAGCGCTATAATGAAATATAGAACTCTGAATGAGGGGTTGAAGTAACTCATGCCGACTTGTTTTGTCTTTGTGTGTTTCAGTGAGACCAGTGAGCTCAGCAGGCCTCCCAGTCACACCGTGTGAGAGAGAGAGAGAGAGAGAGAGAGAGCAGAGAGGGAGGACAGGAGGCAGGGAGACGGGTGGAGGAGGAGGTATGGA
>NW_022280104.1:1684407-1685546 GCF_004355925.1 Anarrhichthys ocellatus | reverse complement strand
AGACGGGTGGAGGAGGAGGTATGGAAAGATGGAGGGAGGAGAGAGAGCTAGAGGGAGGCGGTAAAATGCCAGATGGTGGGACTACAGGACTCAGCATGGGTGATGGATGTTGGGACGATAGAAATAACAAGACTGGGAGCGAAATAAGGACGAGGGAAATGTTATGCGTGTAATGACGTGAGATGACTAGAGGGAAAGACTTTCCCTCTAATTCCACTTTCAGATTCCTCTCATGCTTTACATCCGCCCGCCCACCTTTCCTGGAGATGATTCTGGCCAGGAGCTGTCTCAGGCTGTTGCGAGCGTTTACTTCCTCCTTGAGTTGGTTGTAGTTGACTAGGGGCCCTGAGGGGAGCTCCGGGGCCGAGCGGGCCTGGCGGGTGTGGAGGGACGAGGGGGGAGGCAGGTCATCCAACACGAGAGCCTCACCCTCGGCTATCTGTGACTTTAGAGGACGAGAAAAACAGAGAGATGAGGAAAAGGTCTAAAACCAAACCTGAAATATATAAGTGTATCTACCTCAACCCATTAAGAATAAGCACACTTGTGTTTCCCAAAAACACATCCTCATGCTAAATACTTAATGAATTTGTGTAGGATTAAAACATATACCACTTTCTGTTGTACCTACTGTTTATGAAGAGACTGTATAATGCAAGTGGTGCTGAATAATTCAGGTTTGACATTATTTAGCAAATCCATGCAGACAGATTTCAGGACAGTTCTAGCTACAGTATGTGTGTGCGTGTGTGTGTGCGTGTGTGTGTGTGTGTCTTACCATGGACTGTGAGGGCAGACTCAGCGAACTGCTGGACAAAGCCGCCAGGAGAACACACACACAGATACCTATATTCATGACTGGAGAGAGAGAGCGAGAGAGAGAGGGAGGGAGAGGGGGACAAAATGCAATTAAAATAAATCCTCTACATCTTTGTGGTCATTTTCTTATTAGGCCACTCATTGCTCTTTACTGTCTCTCCACTGGCTGCTGTTCTCTTTTATTGTCTCCCTTCAGCTCGTTCAGTGTGTGACTCTGAAGGGGAAAAATCACAGGCAATGTAGGTTTTTGCAGAAAGCAGCAATAAATCTATTTTACAGTCGTTAAAACACAGCAGTGGGGGGGGGGGGGGGGGGGGGGG
>NW_022280104.1:1625819-1684307 GCF_004355925.1 Anarrhichthys ocellatus | reverse complement strand
AGAAATAACAAGGAATGAGGAGGGGGGGGGGGGGGTGGGGGGGGGGGGGGGGGAGGGGAGAGATTAACCTTTGCTGGTTCTACTGGAACCTAAGGCAAACATCATTTTTTTCTTTCAGAACAAATCAGTATTTAACACACACCCACAGAGTTGGTGTGTGGCGTAGTTGTAATGAATGCACACTGTCAGCATTGACAGAATCACAAAGGAAACACCAATTATCTCTAAATCTTCATTTGGCTCTCCATGCTTTTCTTTGCTTTTTTTTCGCAGTGTTCACATAAGAGTCAATGTTAACGTGACAGCACTGACACAATGAATTACATGATTTGTTTTTTACCATTTTATTTATTATTTTGCTCGTATAAAAAGGTCAAAACATAAATGTATTGGAAGAAAAACACAATGAGGGAGAGAAATAAAAATCTGTTTTGCAGCCCTCAAAATCTACTGTCGTATATCTGCTTAGATAATCAACAGCGAATGTAGTTTTGACGTTATATTTTCTGTGAAAGTGCAGTTGTGTGAAAAAGGAAAAACTAGATAAACGATGGCACGATATTACATTTATCAAACTGATTAGCCAGGTTTCTAACACAATATTTATTCTGGAGCCCAAAGCAGCATATTAGTTCTGATGAAGATGCTTTGTGCCGGAACATTCTTCCAGAGCAAATCATCCAATGAGATCAAATCAACAACACCAGTCGCTCTGAGGTTTTCAATCTCCAACAGTTCAAAACTCACTCTCTCTGTCTCTGTGCTTCTATTACAGCATATTTGTTTGTTATTTTTCAACTCTATTTCTTTACAATTCAAAGAATGGTCCTTTTGCGTAGTAAAGCACGCACACACACACACACACACACACACACACACACACACAAGTGGGTGAAACGGTGAGCTCAGCCAGGAGAAGTCACATATTAACTAGTTTTTAAAAAGATTTCAGTGAATATTTCAACAGACACAGAATCAATCTCTTAATAATGTGTCCTTCAAGTAATGTGTGTTCATCCTTCAGCAGCTTGGATGATAGCAGTTCTTCACCTCTAACGCTGGACATGATGATTATCAGCTCTCTTCATCAACCTGATCATGCAGCATTGAAATGAAATCTTGGAACTCTTTTAAACCAAAACGATATCTAGAAATGATATCAGTGTCATTTTTTCAATGTATCTCGATGCAACGGTCCGTTTGAATAATTGTGTTTAAATTGACACAGCGGTGGCGTAAACAGTCATTCTCTTGATGCTAATATAATTCCTGTTAGCAGCTGGTCATTGTCTCTAATTCATTATTCAGTGAGCTGGTAATGATGCGGTACTGTACTGCTGTCCCCTTCTCAGAAAATATTAAAATTTAAAAATTCAAAGGGAATTCCTTTTTTAAATTGATTAAAACACGTCTATGTTCACTTATTGCTCAGAGATGACATTTCTTTAACTTTAATTTGCATTTTTTCCCTACTTTTATTAATGAGCACGATCTTGCCTGTAATATTTGCTGCAATAATAACCTAACATGAAAATATGATAAATATTGTACACACAAGATTTAGTCTTGAAACTTGACACAAAATTCCAATGTCATGATCTGATTATTTGCACACTCAGATAATCAGAGGACTTTAAACAGTCTGATTATTCTAACAGTTGTAAATTGGTCACCTGCCATTATGCACTTATTCGTTATTACATATTTTAAATGTAATGTCCTGAACAAACTTCAACACGTGTCAGTGGGTTCCAATATATCCACATTACATGTTCTAGATTATATTTTCCCACAACTCAGTTAACTAAAGAAACTGTGAGAAAAATAACAATACATTTATTGTAAAAATATTTTAAAAATGAATTAAACTAAATATGATTAAACAAATTTAAAAACCTCTTCCTCTGAACTTTTCAGATTAAATGCACAATTTCTGTATCTGTCCAAGAAAAAAAAAAGGACAAATGATTAAAAAAGAAACTCTTTTCAAGAACCATTTGTCCTCATTCAACAGAAACACACAAACAACCACGGACACACATTTCAGAATCCGTTTTGTTATTCTTACCTGCAGTTCTTGCCATGGACCAAGAGATGCTGAGTCTGAAGATGCTGATGTTTGCTCCTCCAGTGTTCAGACTGAGAGTGAGTGAGCAAGACAGGAGATCATATTTTATACTGACACACAGGAAGGGGGAGGGGTCTGGACACATGGGAGGAGCCTGCTGCTGGCGCAGAAACTGAAGGCACTGACGCATTGTAGGACGCAAACGTGCACACATGCTGCAAACACTTGCACACACACACACACACACACACACACACACACACACACACAGATACTGATAGATGGACATATATGAACATGAGACAGGGAGGTTGCGACATTTACAGTTACAAAGAGAAAAAAAGTCCAAGAGAAAGAATATCTTCTGTGAATTTGTATTGTGTATGCATAGACACAGATGTAGATAGATAATGTAGAATATGAAAAGTAAAATGTTTTCATTCTGTCAGTGGGGTTGAGTTTTTCTTTCTCAGTGAGCAGAAGCAACATGGAGGTCAGTGACCTTCCAATTTCAGCGAGGGCGAAATGACACTGGCTTTGCTTATGTATGACAGGCCATTGCAATTTCATAAAGGAAATGGATTTCTCTCTGGGGCTTTCTTTTCTTCATACTGCACCACCAATGATCATTGCTGGATTTCTGACAAAATGACTCAGAAATAGGTCAGAATGTTTATTGGGCATTTATTGTGTGTGATGTACGTGCGCCAACTGACATGTGACAAGAAAAATGTTGCTGGTAGAGTTTAGGGGGAAACAAATTATTGCTTTTCAGTCTGACAGATCTGAACAAACATTTGTCTGTTTCTACAAAAAATACAGTATAGTCAAATACATGATGTTGTGATTATGCATGATCTGAATATTAAACATCAGAAACATTCATGATCTTTTTAATTTGTGATGATACTTTTAATATCTCTGTATTTATAACCAAATCAATATGTCATGTAATGGTTCTGTAACTTCTATATAGAGTATAGATCTACTGAATATAATGGGTATAAATACTGTAGGTGGGGGGTTTTCTTGTCTGATAGAACTTGATAGAAACTGCCTTAAAGTTGAAGAAATGCTAGAATTGAACAGGTTTAAGGTCTGCTTAACAAGCCTGAGTCAAATGTTAGACTCTACAAACTCATTTTCAAACTGACATTCGGTGTGTTAAGTCTTATGAAAAGGCTGAACGGCATTCATACATTAGATGGGGTGAGCCGCTCACTGAAGTAATCACATGAAGTGCTAATGCAATTGTTTTTAAAAGGTCCATTAAAGCTGTGAGGGCAGGTTTTAGCTTTTAACTCTCTCTCTCTCTGAACCTTGAATCTGTAACCTTCAACTAATACCCACACGATTAAGCATAACCTCTGCTGTGTCCTTCCTACAACATTCAAATCATAAAACTATTTGAGATACAAAAAATATATATTTCAGTCAAAAAGAGCTTTAGGTATGCAGCCAGTCATGTAGAATGGAGACACACAACTGTGCTTCCTTTACTTGCCAGCTATTATTCCTGTTATGTTTATGTAGATACTAATTTGCTTGCAGGGATTGTCCAAATCATTTAAAATTGTGCAGTTGTTCAGCTGCTGGCGAGGTCACAGGAAGACATTTTACATTGATTAACTGTTAACACATGTTGATTAAGGTGCTGACAGGTTGCTGTTACCTGTCAATGTGAGAGAGAATGGGTGAGTGTGTCAGCGGACTATGCGGTGTGTTTTTAGCTCTACTCCAGTATGTTAATGAGGCTAACATTAGCCCGTGTCCTGACGGTGTCATTAGCAGGTGTTTAACCTTTGATGGAGCATTCACCTATACACACTGTCATTGGCACCTGTCTAACTTCGAGCAGACACATGAGCAAACACTCTCGACAACGCTCTCCGTGTTCAAACGTCCGTCTTTACCTCATGAATAATGAAGCAGCTCCCCTCTGCTGCACACAGCATTTACTGTTTACCCGCTCCACCATGTTTTAAGAATGTAATCCGTTCCTTCAGGCAACAAATGACACTCTCCTCCCCAAGGGTTTCATTACAGAAGTGCAGCTGTAGGCCTCATCAGACAGCTGCTGTCTGCTGTTTTGGGAGGGAATACAGATGAAGAGCCTATGAATAAATAACAGGTGTGAAGAAGCTACATTCTCTGTTTTACATATTTTAGTCTGTATCACACTGTATGCCATTACCTGCCTTCTCAAATCCCTCGCATGTCCACTAGAGGGGTAAATACCACAGTGCGCTCTCCATCCCTCTCCAGCCTCCACATGCAATCAAAGCGTTTGTGCACGATGGCCTTTATCACCTGCTGCTTCTGGTAAGCGCTTATAACATTCAATAGATTTCACTTGACCACCTCTAATTTTCAGTTTAGACACCCATAGTCAAATGAATGTTTTGACCAGTCACACATGCATTGCTTTAGTGTAAATGCGTGTCTATCTTTCCACAGCTGCCGTTTGTCAGATTACCTGCAGCACATCCAACGCACCTGAGAGGTGCGTTGGATGTGTCATGGTCGGAGTGTTTCGGTTTCAACTCTGAAGGCTTTCATCTCCACTGTGACGCCCAAGAGGAGCTCTACCTCACTGCGACGAGCTAAGTCTTTGCTGCTTGTCTAAACGCGCGTGTCGTCGGTGGATGTTTTGGGTCTTTTTCCTGTAGTTGCTTGTGTGTTCATACGCTCGTGGGCCAAGTGACAGCACTCGCTAACTGCTAGCCAGGCTCCGCTGCTATACCTGCAGAGCTTTGTGCGGCCTCACACACAGGTCAGTGGTTCACGAGGACATCACTGTTGTTGTCATCGAAGGAAACATGCATGTAGACACAGAGCTTTTTTTTTATTTTTAAGGAATGCGCTCTTGTTTATCGTCTCTGTCTCCCCCTCCCAGTTGTGAGTCATGGCACTTGAGTTGATTGCAGCGTTGTGTTGTGTGGGACAGAAGCCTCTTCAGGAGATGCACCCTCTTTTTCTGCTTTAATCAACTGACTCGTTCTGTTTTGTCAGACATGAAGGGAAGTGCGGGGGCAGAGACAAAGATAGAGGGAGAAAGTGGGCGCAGACAGAAATTATGTTGATGATGAAACATTCATGAAATCATCTCCAACAGATGTAGGATGATTATTACTGTATTACTTTTGAAAACAGTTTCCAAATGCTTTAGAGCAATGACTAATCTGGTGCAGACTGTCTGAGACCACCGTAGAGCTGGTGGAAAGGCAGAGGATTTCAAATAAGAGAAGAGAACTTGTAATGTGCTGATAACGGGACGCAGTCCAAAAAAAAGATGATTGTTTTTAACATGAGGCACAGCATTAACTTTATTTAGCTTGTAATGTAATAATACAGATTGTCATGGTTTTCTAATTGTCTTTCATCATCTGGATTGTTTTGAATGCAGATATTCTGATCTGATCTGAGCATAGATGGACAGAAGCCTCTAGGTTGACCTGTTGTCTGGATTTGGTGGCCTCACACAAAAGGTTGTCAGTTTTTTTTGTTATTTCTTTTCTAAAAACGTTGGTACAAGCCTACGTGTAATGAAAAACAACATTATTCTTTGTCATTTATTTAAAGTTTCGACAAATTGTTTTGCACCATTAATGAAAGTTAAGTAAGTAAAGTTACCTCAAAATTTTACTTGAGTGCAGTACTTGATCAAATGTACTTAGTAACATTGTACCACTGCCAAAAAAAAGGGCACACAATTGTCCACAAAGTTTTTCATAGATCTAGCCTCTTCATTTTTCTCTCAAAGTGCACCAGATTAGTGCATTTAGATTATATGATCATTTATACATTTTCTTCTGGGGGGCCATGTCCCTGGACCCCATTAGATGGTCTGAGGTCCACCCACATAGTCTCACAAAGTCCTGTTGGAGCTAATAATGTTTCTGAACTTTGCTGCTCTCTCTCTCTCTGACTTCATTTGCAATGAAACTTTCTTACTCATCACTAAATCTAATTTGTCACATGCAGGACTATCTGGGGGAAAAATACTTAACAAGATGTGTTTACATTTTTTAAATGTTATTTTGAGAATGTAATGAAATAGCTGTAAGCGATTTGATTTGAAATAAACTGGTGTGCAGTGCGAGGTGTTATTGATGCATCTAAAGAGTGACTTTCTCAGGGGAAATAACGGCAGACTACATTCAACTGCTTTTTCTAATACAGTAAATCATTTCATCAATACTAATGCTTATCTCCGGGCCATAAAAACTGTGTTTTTGTGTGTGTAACCTTCGCAGTATTAGTTACTGTACATGTGTGTATTTATCTGAGCAGTAATAATGGGAAGTTCTGTGGCACTTGGTTAAATGGGAAAACTTGGAGAAATATTAACTCTGAAATATTATAAAATGTGTGTGGATGTCTGCGGTAATTTACTAAACTGTTTTGAATTATTAGCAAACAAGAACTGCAAAACGCTGGTCTGGCCTGGGGTGGACTGATTCTGTCTTGCTTAACAATAAAACAGAACAAGACTAGGTGGAAACCTAGTACTGTATATGGTCAGTGTGCTACATTGAGACCAAATTGTTACACAGTGGTGTCTATAATGGGAATTCCTGGATATTATATTCAACTTTATTTCCAGACACATGAGTCCATATAGCAACAAAAACAAATACAAAAACAAACTAAATACAATACAATACGAGGACACCAAGACGCAGGTACAATCATTGCAGTTCAAAAGTCACTTGTGGTTAAAAAACATACAGACATTTGTTCCAATGTTTCCAAAAACAAGGAGAAAACCTTGTATCACTCTGTGTTGGCATTCAATCGACATTTAAATTTGTAGATAAAATTCCTCAACACAGCATATTAAATGTTCATCTGGTGTTTTGTGTCGTGGTCTCAGCAGTTTGTCCTTTTTTCAACAATTTGCTCTGGATTACTCCTCTCAGGTGTCCTATTTCAGTCACTGTGGATATGGTGGACATCATGATGCTGATTTATCAAACAAATGTTATGGCATTAATGCCAGCTAGGCAGAATAAAGCCCTATAAAGTTAGTAGCGCTATAATGGCGGCCTTTCTGTCACACTGCTGACTCTGTACAGCCGTCTGAAGGCAGCAGGTATCCGTTCCCTCAGTAGCCTCTCTATGCAGTAATGTTGAACACTGTCAAGCCACACAATTAATCACCGCAGATCCGCTGCTCCACATTTTTAATTATAGTATAAGTAGATACGTGGCTGTGAGGAACATGATGTCATAGAGATTGTTCGGGTTCAAAACTAAACTTAAAAAAATGATTTACGTCCCAGATCCTAGACGACAATACGTTTCCTCAGAGGGAAACTCTTTATAGGATTCTTAACTGTCAGTTCCTGGGAGAGCACTGTGATTGAAGGAGGTGAAAGTACTGAATGTGATTGGCCATGATTGTTGCAGCCTCATTTGCAACCACCTGTGATGTGTTCTTTCTGATCCCACCACATGGCCAAGTGCACCACAGGTGAGCCAAGACAGCCTGGCCACGTTCACGATTACGCATTGGACGATATGAAAACTTCACATCACGATTATCCCGGCCAAAATAATTGTGATTCACGATTACAACCCCATAATCTTTAAAATATGCATATAGGCTCTATTCTTCACTTCTACCTGTCGACCCGTCGCAGCGATCTGGACGCTTAGTTCATTGTAAATAGAGCCTGTAGTGTCCTCATGTGTGCACAGAGCAGCAATTAACCATTGACTTGTGGATGTAAAGAGATGAGATCAAACGGAGAAAGTACTGACAGCTACTGATTCTGAGGACAGACTGGAATACCAGTGACTGTAATGACACACAGTCCAACTTTGTTCCATTTTTGATTTCTCAACTTAAGACGTTATAAAGCATGCTCAAGGAATTGTGAGATCTGACTAAATCCATTACTTATTCTGAAGTCGTTACTTGGTAATGCGGTTGTAAGGGCGGAGGAGTGCAACATGTGTATTAAGGCACTTTTGGGAAGTCAGCCTCAAACGTTTCTGAGGGTAATGGCAATCAATGCCAGATCAATGTCACCTTTTCTGGACCACTTTTATCCATGATAGATTTAGAAATGTATCAGGCCCAGTGCTATTTACAGTGTATATCCTGGATCGGTACGACAGTGTAAGTGGTATAGGTTCTCATTTCATCTGTCTCTGTAGTAGAGATAGTAGAGAGAGGAGCCTGGAGTCTCTCCTCCTCTCCTCTCTTTTTTTTGTTTTGACAGATAGTTTAGACAGTTGTGTTTACAGCCTCAGGCAGTCTATCGCTGGCAGGAAATAGAGGGCTTTTGCTGGTTGAATCAAGAAAATGGGTTGGAAGGATTGTGATTTACAAAGGCTGCACACACACACACACACACACACACACACACACACACAAACACGCAGCTTCTTACACACATACTGAGAAAAGCAAGCCGGAGTCCAAAAGAAACAGGCAGGTAACAGACGAGATAAGCTACGTAATATTGTATAACTACGTTCATATTAAGTGAGGCAAGGTTATGCTAAACGTATGTGTGAATGGATTTTTTGACAGTTTGAGGGAAAAGACACTCTAGCTGCGTCTGTAATTTGGGAGAAAATCTAGCATCATTGACATTTTCCACCGCCAAACAATGTTCTGTGTATTGAAAAGAGAGACATGTCTTGGTGACAGGTATTTTAAGTCTCTCGATTGAATGAAAACATCTGTTTAATTTTTTACTGGTTATCTAAACTGAAATTTTCACAAAGAAGTTATTGCCGTTGGTGAGGTGATTTGAGAGGTGCGTTTTGTTGCTGCCCATTATTTCCCACATTTATTATCCAGCATGGCACCACTTCACTGGCTACGAGAGATATCCATCCGCTACAGCTTCTCTCTGCTCTTAAACAGTTGTCTATGCTGTCATACAGCATTAAAACTCATGTTTATTAAAAAGCAGCTCACAGGATAGTCACACATTGGTGTGCTGTTTAAAGGTACTTTGTTCAACCTTATGGCGACCCCCTTGGAGGTCCCGACCCCCAGTTTGAGACCCACTCCTCTAGGTAGACATGAAGAAGAAATACTTGTGAAAGAACTCGATTTAATGTATTTCCATCAAGTATGTATGCTGTGAAATAAGTGAATCAAATTAAAACATGGCATTTTTGTTTGTAACACCTATACTGTCAGTAAACAGTAAAAATATGAGATAGTATGATCAAATTGCTACTTCAGGGAGCCTCTTAACAACACTGCAGGAGAGATTGGTCTCTGTAGGTTGGTCAGTATGTGATCCATCATCACATGGATAATGAAATAACAGCGATGATGGATCACAGACTCACACACACGCTCTGTTACTCACATATTGCTATCTGTCCCTAAGGGAGTGAAATCAATACCAGTCCTAAAACCCAACAAAAAAAGGTGCCGAGGAGAGCGACTCAGTAGAAGCCGCTCCATCCTATGGTTAACCAGCAGGGACGTGTGTGTGTGTGTTTACATGGCACTTCAGGGGTATCTGCCACTGTGAGGTTGTCCATGTGTATTAACTCTCCTGGTACAAACTGAACAGTTGCCCTTGTAAATAAGACATATTTCCACAGTTGAACATATGAAACTCCATGAATCAGCCAACTCGAGTGCTGAGCAGTCTGTTCGTCAACTCTGAAAAGACAGTGGGCTGCTTTTAAAGTGACAGCAGCTCGATACAGGGACATGTTTTGGCTTCATCCGCTCCAAAACATCAGGTTTTCAGTGTCTCAGTAGAGATAACACCTCATTAGAGATCGCTTCATGTAAATATAGTCATTTTATCTTGTGCTATTTATTTTCTGTTGTCATCTACTAAGTGCAGAACAGGTCTGTCGTCGACCAAAGAAATGTTTAGTCGACTAACACTCATACCGTTTTGATTTAATTGACAGATCTGGTGAACTGAATCGGTCTCCCTTCAGACAGGGTGGCCCCCACCAGGCTGCTTCCAGTCATTGGTCACCACGGTGTGATGAAAACTGGTATGTGTGTGTGTTCCTTCCTTCCTTCCTTCAGGCAGCATGGCACCAATATAGAGGTGACACACCATTCAAAAGATGGACCGAGAAGGGAAATGACACCTTAGAGACCAGCCAAAGGGAGAGAGAGAGAAAGAGAAAGAGATGCATGTAATATCACAAACTGCTTGGAGAGAAATAGGTACCAAGTTATTGCTGCACTTTGTTAGAAATGTAAGGTGATGCCCTCGGTTTTTGTTTTTTTTAAGGTGCCTCCAATGACTGTCGGATGCTGAGACCTATCTCCTTAGAAGAACAAGACAAGAACCATTTCTGTCTCATTGTTTCGCTTTTATTGATTTCATAGTTTGAGTCAGGGCATGCAAATCGAGGGAGTTTGTTTTTTGTCAGGCTCTTCTCATGTGATGCTCCAGAAAGAAGTGCTTGATGCAGACTGTCCCAGAGCTCACAGACGTGTTGATTGACATAAAAGAGTTGTGATGAGCAGTTTCATGCAGCACGTTACATCAGAGTGATTGTGGTGAGAATCAGAGGTGATGTACTACATGTGTGGCTACACCCTGAACTGAAATTAGCATTAATTTCAACTAAGCAATTAGTTTATCGTTGTTTTGTTTTACTTATTTGGTCAAAATCATAATACACCAAGAATTTTCTGGCAATGTATACAAATAAAATGTACATACGCAAACAAAAGACACAGAGTAAGGCACAAACAGGTAACACAACAAAGACATAGACGAATTTGGTGTCATCTCAGTTGCTGCTACAGGGAACGCCGACCGGAGCTTGGACACTGTATATAAATGTATATACACGCAGTAAAAAAGTTGTCGGTATCAACTGACTCTTCCCACAAGAGGAAATATGGAAACCAAAACAACACCAAAAAACAAGCTTCAAGTGGGATTAAATGAATGATTATCACAGATTTATAGTAATGTTCCCTCTTCATTCCCTCTTTTACAGTTTACGTCATTCTTAAGTCTCCAGACAGAGACTAAAAAGCACTGATCCGCTCATATTTGCCTTAATGATTAATATGATCATGATAAGTTGCGCCTCTCTATCATTGTTACACAGGAGAGACGTAGAGGTGACGCATTACATTCTTGATACTTTTACAGTAGCTGTGTGTTTAACACACACACACACACACTTGCACAGAGGTATCTGTGTTTCCAGTCGGATGAGAGACGCCCAACGTCCTCCACAGATGTTCAGTATACATTCACTGAGGCGGCAGTCTAATGATCTCTGCTTTGCACACACACATCGAACACAGATGCACAGATTTTACAACACACACATTTACTGTCCTCTCTCATCCGTCTTACGTAACATTGACACATATTAGCTGTTCTTAAGTGCCCTTAGTTTTACTTTTAGAATAGTGTACACACACACACACACACACACACACACACTCTGAACAACCTTTGTAGGATAGACTCTCCTGCACATCAGTACTGTAGACACGGTGCACTTAGTCATACATTCATCTTACACACACAAATCAAACAGTGTTATCATTAGTGTGGGTTTGGTCATCATAATGCAGATGACCGTTGCATGTGAATCACTCGATTAACAGCCTATTGTTACTCTGCTCTCCATGTAATATGATAGAGAGCAGCTGGATGAGCAGCACAAATATTCCTCATTGATCCCGCTCTCTCATGACCAATCTGTTTTCTGAATGGGGCTCATAGTTGTTTATTTGGCATTTAGCCTCTAATTCTGCTCTTAGCTTCGGTGTTTTTTGTTTTAGTCGCATCATTATATTTAGTCAACAGCTGGGATACAAGTTGGTTTCAGGTTTTTAGCTGTTTTGCACTCATTTACTTTAGTGACTTCATTACCTTACCTAATTTACTGTCTAAGTAAGTGAGCAAGTGTAGGAAATTTCATGACATTACAACATGCACATTTATAGGAATATTTTTTGGGGAAATGCACTCATTCGCCATCTTGGTTAGAATTAGACGAGAAGATCAACGTCACTCTTTAATTAATGATGAACATGAAGCTACAACCAGGAGACCGTTAGCATAGCACAAACACTTGAAGCAGGAGGCTAGCTGTTCTCTGTCCAAAGGCTCCTCTAAAGCTGGTTATTCCATGTGTGGTGGGGTTATGTGGCTAAATATTTCTTAGCCGGGCCCAGTAACTTCCTGTTGTGCTAAGCTAACCTGGCTGTTGTTCCATGTTTACCGTACAGGCATGAAAGTGATATTGAGCCTCTCGTCTGCAGTAACTCTTGGCAAAAAAGCAAAATGTCAAACTATTCCGTTAAAGATTAAATTTCATTCAGAATGAAGCTTTTAATTATTTAATTATGTAATAGTCGACATTTTATATATATTTTTGAAAACAATGACAGAAGAAAACAGAATTACCATTGCTTTAAACACATAATTCCTCACAATCATGTGTTAATGCAATGACTCACCATCAATTAACTATTGAGACAGCTGATTCGGTCAACATACTCTTTTGATGCATTTTGTTTAAAGTTTCCATCAATCAAAGGCTGAATTTAATTGCAAAAGTGGTAAAAGTTAAGTCACAGTAAGTGAGCAGTGGACGGACAGGCTTGTAGACGGTATTCACATATTGCAAAGAAGAACGGAGGACACAGACATTTTGACCAGTCTGGACTTAAATTGACAGCATCTGGCTTTTGGTCACTGGAAAAAAACAGATTTACATATTTCTGTCACGACTGAGTGAATCTGATCTTCAGACATGCGTGGGCGTAAAATATTCAGCTGGTATGTTTCCTAAACCTCCGAAACAAACCTGTTTATAGACTGAGTTGGTCATGTATTTTTCGAGTTCTTTCATTTCCCTCACATATTTGCGAAGCAGGGTCAAAGAGAGGCGGGATTGCTCGTTTCTAATCCAGAGGACTTGAAGCACACAGCCTCAGGCTCTGCTTGGTGAGATGGATGATTGGGGAGGCTTGACGAAGAAAGGCACAGATAGAAGGAGAGAGGTCTGAGTGGATGTGAGTCACTCTGTAGAGTCACTCGTCTTTCATTAAGAACAAAGAAGCACTCATCTGACATACACAATGACGGAGATAGCCCTTTAATACGCATTTTTGTTATAATCCCTGTGATACCATATTAGGTCGGAGTGCCATGTGTTGACCTTGTCTGTCTTTCAGTTTGACTAACGATCTGTCTGAAGGATTACCCTTGACGAACAGAAATCCCAAAAATGATGTTTCCAATATTTTGGATCAGACTGTGGTTTCATTCATATAATCCGTGACCAATTAGCTGATAACCGGTTTAGAGGAGAGAAACAGAGCGGGGAGTGAAAGAGAGGCTGAGAGGGAAACAGAGCGATGGGGGACTCAGTACCGTCAAGGTTATTGAAAGATACAATGCAATAAGAGTGGCAACATTTGTAGAGAACAAATTCAGTTGTATACTTTATTAGTTGCCTGCAGGAATAGTGTATATCTTGTGCAGCAAATCAATAAGGCAAGGATCGAAACACACTTCTTTACAGATAATATATGGACACCAGAAATTACAATGGTTCCGAGGGCTAAAGTGACAAAATTGATAGTACAGTGAATCAAATAACAAAGTATTCCCTTTGCATCTAATAGGTTTTTTTATACCAAGAAAAGTCATGTTTTAGGCGTATGTAAAGGACTATTAACAGACTTGTAACAAAACCAACCATACGTCATACAAATTCTAAACAGGTCTTTAGTACAGTGTGTAAACAAGTGCAAAGTATTTCATCATATTCCATTTTCTGATATACACGAAAGGACCCCTGAACGTTCTAACTCTTATACATTTGACTGTTATATTTCTACGGATGTTCAACAAATCATAGCAACTCTCCTGCGACTCAGTTTAGAGAGGAGAAAAACTTCTAAAGAGAAGCTTGGAGTGAAAGCTGGAGGCCAATATACAAGGAAACAGCAGTAAGTTCAGGCCACCAGAGGAAGCTTTATGTAACTGAACCCAACCTGACCCATAAGTGAGTGTAAACAGAGGCCATCAGAATAAGGAAATAAGTAGCGACTACTAATGTCTTTCAGTGGTTTTTCAGTTTCCGTTTTGTTATTTTCTCAAGGAAATACTTGTTGTTCTGCAGAAAAATGCAAGTAATTGTTGCTCCACCATTCTGCCCTCACCACCTGCCATCTTCCATGACATAGTATGATTCACCATTAGCAACGAACAGGCTGTTATACTATGTTGTTTTCTTTTCACAGAAATCATTAAGGGTACCCTCTAAGTAGTAATTAGTCTCAGTACTGTTGGTGCCTGACAGAACAGAACACTTTCACTTAAAGTGTGATTTTTATTTATTTATTTCCCATGAACCAGCTGCTATCAAATATATAAACAACCAGTGATTATATTTAGGACAGTAATGAAACTTAACATCTGTAACAGCAGCGGCTCAAACAGAGTCTGATGTCTAGGTCTCACAAATCCTCCATCGTGATGTTCTCTGTTCTAGATGTTGGCGTATTCTGAACTTTTAAATACGTTTTTGATTTATTTTTTTCCTCCACTCAGGTGTTGAAAAGTTGAAGCAAAAAAAAATAATTTCCCTGAGTAAAGATGTTTGCCAGTGCTCCTAAATAAGATGTACGTAGATCTACTCTGTTAATACATCTGACTGGAACTAATCTTTAGTCCGCATCATCCGTCCACCCATTTGTGCATGTTGCTATCTCTTATTCCAACCATCAGCCGTTGGCCAGCTCAGCGGATATGTCTATTCTTCTCATAGCTGTAGTTTGGCCATTATACTGTCATCACATTTAGGGGCTTGATGCCACATTTGTCTGATTCTCTGTAAAAGCAGCCAAAAAAATGGTATTTTCTTTTGAGTGCCCGATGGGTACTGCTCACGTGTAACTTTAAACAGAGATTAGAAGGAAGCAAAATGGCTGAAGATTCAAGTTAAATGTATTACTTTATTACAGAGAGAACTATTAAACACAATGAAAGTTGACCAAAGTGTTGTGCAGTCATATATGTCTATGTATAAGAAGTGGACATAGTCACCATGACGTCAGCCACTGGTTTGTGGACAGCATTTTGGCTGTCGCCATCTTGGCTTTTTACAACCAGAAGTGACACGAGAGGGTTGAGCTGAGGACAACTGAAGGCCGAATAATACATTTTATGCAACCAAAAATGTACATTTAGTTTTCAGGAACTGGAAACACACCGTGAAAGGGTTAAAGTTGTTAGACAAAAAAACACGGACAACTCCCAACGCCGTTATAGTGACCATCATCTATTTTACTCTAAATATGACCATAATTTACAAAATGAACATCATGCTGTATTGAGGAAGACTTATAACTAGCGATTGAGACCCTAAACTCATGTGTATAGTTATTTTTTACCACTTTTCTACCTCCGGATTGGGCAATGAGTTGCTATGGGGATCCTTTAAGCTGATAGCTTAAATTAAACTATTGAAGAAAAATGTTCTCGCATTTCTTTTTTGAATGGTTATTTTTTAAGAGGAAGGAGCACACTGTTTGGCAATGGAGAGGCCGATGGTCTGTACTTGGTCCAGTCCTAACACATCTAACCTCTGTAATAATCTGCGGGTCATGTTGCAGGTTATGTTCTTGTAGGATGAGTAAAATGAGGGCCACCTTGCCTGGAATAAAGGCAACCTCCGATAACAACATGAAAATGTATAAACAATTAGGAAATATAAAACATTACAATTAAAAAAACAAGAAAATCCACCACTAATTACATACATGGCACTTCACACATCAAATGCTATGTATGTAATTACTGACGACTATTGTAAACTCAAGTATCTGAGCTTTATTTGACTGAGGGACAATATCTTTGTCTCTGACAAAATGTTTCAGGTTTCATTACCGTACGTTGCTTTTTCCTGCAAATTAGTGATGTTTTTAACACCTAGTTTATTTTACAGCCAACAGTCCAATAAACCAGAGTATAACTGGGTATCATTCCAAGCTGTGGATCATTAGACTCCAAATGCTCAAAGAACTCCAATGAATTGTTTGGAGGACAGCATGAGCCCAGACTGGGAATCATCAAATAATAATATCTCCTCTGTTGGTCAGTAAATAAAGCCAGGAGCCTCTTATCCAACAGAAAGCACACAGTACACAGACACAAGCATGCACACACATACACAGGTAGGTAGGCACATAGATAGTAACTACTTAATCACTATTAATCACTATCACTCATAAAATATAAAAGTGTGTCTTTGCCCTTGATATGTACACATGAATAATGCGCTTCATCTATAATCCAAAGTGCTGCCCTGCTGACAAGAACAGACCTGCACATCAATGGGAACACACACACACACACACACACACACACACGTTGTGTCTAGCACACACACTAGCTTACACCCACGGTCTGCTGTATCCTATGATTATTACCATAATGGTTTCCTGTAAGAATGCTAAGCAACATGATGGCTAAGGGTCATTAGTGGCACAGGTGGGGATCATAAATCACATTTAACACAGTTGAACTTTTCATTAATGAAAATCGCACGCAACAAAATCCAATACCAGACTGCATGTGTCCACTTATGCAACATGGAAATCTACAAAATATAATAGCTGAAAATGAACAAAACAGCAGAGAACAGGTTTATTTGTTGAGCTTTTTAATGGCAAAATGGTGTAATTAAATCTTTTGGGACCTTCACTGAACCTGCACATGTATGATACATATAATATCCAATGTTAAAAGAAGGGAGAACAATGGTTTTTCCAGCCAATATATGCTCCAAAAACCAAAATGTGTTGCAGCTTATGTAACCTGCACTGTTTTAACTGCATCAGGTGTAAAAAGATGTCTTATACCCACATGGGGCACTTTAAAAGTCAACATGAGACAGCTGAATGATTAATCACACGAAAAATCATTACAAAACTGTCTCTACCTGCTGGAGGATTATAAAACTGTTGTACATCTATCAGATGTCTCCACCATGGCATGCAGCATGAGAACAAGCACAGATGTTTTCAAGAGACAATTTATTAATGATTTTTTTTTAAATTGCTGTGTAAATATGAATCTAACTTATTATTTTGATAATACAATATTAAGAAAAAATATATTAAAATATTATATTGCACACTCAGGCACTGTAATATTCACTAATATACTGATATAATATATAATATTACATTACATTTATATAAATTATTAAAAAGCAAAAGAAAATGTCTAAATTATATCTGCAGCTGCCCTGGGGGTTCATTTGGCAAAGTAACCATAACATCTTGATATTAGATTTTATTACATCTCTCTCTCTCTCTCTCTCTCTCTCTCTCTCTCTCTCTCTCTCTCTCGTTACAATCCTTTCAAATGTGAAGGTTTGCTGCTCTTCTTGACAAAATTTATTTTGGACTATTGGCCAGACCACACACAATTTTATAGCCTTTCCGATTAGTCAATTTATAAAATTGATTAATCGATAATGACAATGGTCGTTACTTGCAGCCCTCGCTAGTATTTTATTGCATTATAATGCGCATTAAATGGTAGTACTGGTAGGAAAAATAGATATGCATGCTGGGTAGAAACCATCTCCCTTTCACAGAAGAAAACTTCAGATCTCCAGTTTTCTCCCCACTTGACTCTTATTTGATGCAAAGATGTGTAGCTGGATGTTTTGCTATTGACATGAAATTCATGTAAATACATATTTAAAATGTCCACATGTCTTTAGTTTGGGCATGGTGACAGTGAAACCAATATTTAGTTGTCTGATGATAGTGATTTCTGTAACTCTAACCTGCTATTTTTTCCAAAATGGGACAGTTTGAACCACAGAGGTCAGCTTTATGTCAGCCTAATCATTTCAAAATGTAAATAAAAACAGCATATGTTTTATCAGTGAATTATGAACCCTTCACCACAACTGTTTCTTTGTGAGCATTTTTGAAGGTTTTTAAAAAATTGCATTTTTGACAAAACTGTATGCATATGAATTCACTCCAACCCCAACGTATTCAATGGTATTCTGCTGGTGTATCTTTTTAACTATTCATTTTTGAATTATCATATTATGATTGAGCCAACCTCTCAAAATTCAAATGCTCTTTATTCATCGGATGTATTAGGGCAGTCAAAGTGGAGGCCACTTCTGATTTAATACCAGCTGTGAAAGTGGAGATCCCCTGAGCGTCGCACTGAGGGCCTGGTTTGATTACTCTTGTCGACTGGAAAATCATGAAGCTTTGTCACATTTACAGCCGGACCCCAGTGTTATTCTAGAGAAAATAATAGTCTAGTGTAAGTATTAGGAATTTCAGTTCTCCAATGTACTGCCTACATCAACACACTTGTGTTAAAACTTGTGTGTCTGCTGTTGAATCAAAAACGTAGAAAGTAACAGCGACATAATAAGAGACACTGATGCAGACTGTGGTTGGGACCGACCCTGTTCTTACAATGACAGATGGAGAGAAAGAGTCTACTCATGATGTGAGCAGTCCTGATTAGAAAAGCAGCGTCGTGCCTGTGCATACTAACAACTGCCATGAACTCAAAGTCAAGTGGCCACACCAAACAATGAAACTGGCAGCAAAATGCCTGCGAGTTTGTGCGTGTGAGTCTGATTCATAGAAACACATAAAAGAAACAGAGTTTCACTGTGTGTGTGTGTGTGTGTGTGTGTGTGTGTGTGTGTGTGTTGCAGTGCTGTTGTGTGTATGTAAACGTGTTGTGTCTATGTAAGGTCGGGGAGGTGAGTGTGTTCGCGTCAACACGGCGCTTATGAACTTGCGTAGCAGATGATGCTGGTCTTCGTCACGAGGCGCTGTCACACTGGGGGTAGGACACAGATTCAAATGAGTGCGTCTGTTTATTTAAATTACTTCTGTGGCATTCTGGCTGTGTGAGACACTACATCACAAATAATGGAATAGATGGGAGAAAACAAATAGTATATTTACAACAGTCATGTCCAAATACTGCAGGAAAAACGGTGTTTTTTCAATGGTTGGATATCATGTTGAAACACGCTCTGTATTGTTTTTATGATCTCTCTCAGAGAAAGTGACATTTTCTGTCAATGGGAGGCTTTAAATTGAAGGTGGGATATTGGCTTGACGTTGCTCAATAGTTACACGGGGGACATTTCTTATTGGAATGTCACTTCAGGTTAGCGTCGAGCATCCTGAACATGGTAATCATGGTGCCAAATGTCATCATGCAAATAGTCCAATATCGGCTCCAGCTCGCAACAATTACAATCACTGCATAAAGCCTTGGAGCCATTGTCTGAGACACACAAACACACACAAACACACACCTTCAGACCAACATCTCAACCTTGTATTATAAAACAAAGGATAATACATCATTGTCTGGGTATATGAATGTTCGGATAAAAGGTGGATAGAATAAAAACAGTTCTCATGAAATAAAAACAGTTTTTCTTGTATTTTAAGCAAACAGCAGATCATGCATTAATATCATGAGTCTGTGTTCTTACCTATTTTGTTAGCTTAGGTTATTGAAGAGTATTATCACCTGAGCGTGTATGTCCCCTCAGTTCTGTGGAGCATTTTAGCAACTTTTAGCTCATTGTTTTGGTTATAAAGCCTGCAGCTTTACTGTTTCATTGCTCTCGTAACATCGTTTCCAGACGCAGTAGACAGTTGTACTATGTGAAAAAAGCTCTAAAATAAAAAAAACACTCAGACTACTTGCCCAGCCCCAAACATCATGCAGTCAAAGTCAGTAACCTGAACACAGTGGAGCATCTAGCTGCTTAACAGGCAGCCATATCCCAAATAGAAGTTGGTGGAGAGACCAAAATAGAGCTAAAAAGAGAGTGGATTTAACTCAACATTCATCTTGTGGTAACACGACTCCAATTGAATGGTGATGCAGCTCTTTGTCTACACAAAAAAACGTGTACAATGTAAATTATTGATGGTCTGGTTCCTCTCCACAAAAACATCATTTCCATACGATGTTTTTCTGAGGCTGAGGTTTGTTTGTAGAGCGGTTTCGGACATTGTTTACCGCAGGTTGTGGTTTTCTGTAGGTTTCTGTTGACTCATCCTGCAGCCGGTGTAGACTTGTTGTCAGCAGTGGCCAATCAGAGCAAGATTCTCTGGTTACTGTACACACCAGTGTTTTCCAAACTTTTTTTCTGGGCACCCACTTTTAAAAAATGACAAACCATCACGACCTTACCTTAGGCCTTATCTTTAAAAACACGAGAAGAGCAAATTTGTGCGTAAATGAACTTTCCTGACTATTTGTACTATCTCTGCATCACCTTCTGTTATCTTTGGTAATCAAAGAGATATAGGTTTGATTAATCACAGCTTTGTTTAATGCATGTGTTGTTGAAAACCTATTTAAATGTTTAAAATTTTATAAACAAAACCAAATAAATGCAATTTGGCGGAGGTCACTGTCATTTTCATTTTTTTTTATTTCCTCTCATCAGTTAAACAATATACATTTGGGTGGATTCAACAGAATTCACGCTAGCACTTCATATTAGATACAATGTTATAAGTAGGCTACACTTATCAGAACAATACAAACATTCAGGCTCCCTCATGCAGATGAATGTGTACTGCAGATATAAAAGACAATGGAAGAAATTGGGCAAATTTATTTGGTGACCCCATAAAATCTCTTTGATGAAGACTGGTATACACATGAAGTCTTAACCCCAAAAATGTTTTGTGTAGAAACTGTTAACACACATTGAGTCCTCTCTCCCATCCGTCCTCTTTCCTTCCTTCCCTCCGATGTTGACCATCATATGCAGCCATAAACACATTAGGATATGACCACGGAACATAGGAGCCATAAAACACCACATACACAAAGCAAAATGTGACCCTAATGTGTATTGAGTACACAGATCGGCAGGATATCCAAATGGCCGGAGAGGAGGGCAGATAAGAAAGCCAACAAGCTTCAGTTATTACCAAATGAAGTGTAGATGGGAGAC
The DNA here is from genome assembly GCF_004355925.1 of Anarrhichthys ocellatus. Classification (NCBI taxonomy): domain Eukaryota; kingdom Metazoa; phylum Chordata; class Actinopteri; order Perciformes; family Anarhichadidae; genus Anarrhichthys; species Anarrhichthys ocellatus. The sequence goes on along the minus strand of NW_022280104.1, from coordinate 1,663,255 downwards.
ATGAAAACCTGTGTTGGTAGTTTCATATACAATAAAAATATCACATTATCATTATTAATCGATCGAGTTGGGATTTATTGAATGTAATTCAGTTGCTACAAAAAAATTCACTTATTTACTCCCAACATGCAACATTGGTATTCATTAGCCGTGGTGGTTTGGTTGTATTGACTTTTTAAACACGACAAAGATACATTTTTAAATTCATTTTCCATGCTTAATGGTGACAAAAAAAGTGTTGACACTGTAATAAATACAGTATGCAGATTCAATTGATTGTTTATAAACTCAGGAAATTAACAAAAATATTAGCAGACCTCATTTCTTTTTAATGACAGAAATATGCTGTTGGCAGATTACCTTGAAAATAGAACCTCCTTCTTCCTCGTGTTACCATGATATTTGAGGAGTAAAGGTTAATTTGCAGTGACAATGGTAGTGGTTGGGATGTCCCCCCCCCCCTCCACTGGGTCTGGTGGGACGTCCTGATTGGTCAATCAAGGTCGTCAAGGCTTTAAAAGCGGATCCATCGGCACTTTCACTCCCTTTTTCCAACTGCCATCCACCACGCACATCTTTTCATTTTGCCCCACCATGAATCCATGCAATGTTTTCATCCCTAGCATTTATACACCCTACTGTTTTTATTTTTTTGTTTAGCTTTAGGTCAGATCATTTATATTTAGGTTTATTTCAAACACTAAGTCGACCGTTGACACAGTCGTGATGATGATGAACACAATATGAAGCTTTTGTGTTTTTTAAGTCCATTAACGTTTGCATCTGATGGTGTAAGTGGTCTCAGCAGCTAAATGGATGGTACAAATGTACATTACTGTGAAACAATACCCAGCTGTGGGATAATCACAGCCTCTTGAAGCCCAGCAACTAGTGGCACTGGCCATTTAGAAGATGGAGGATTTGTCTGTTTCAGATGAAGACAAATACCTTTAATGTCTTAAACTATATCTGCAGCTGCCCTGGGGGTTCATTTGGCAAGGTAACCATAACATCTTGGGATTAGATTTTATTACATGTCCTTCCCTCYCTCTCTCTCTCTCTCTCTCTCTCGCTCTCGCTCTCGCTCTCGCTCGCTCTCTCKCTCKCTCTCTCTCTCTCTCTCTCTCTCTCTCGTGATAATCTAGCAGGCAACATATCAGGAAGTACAATGGCTATAAAGTATTAGTATTATTAGTTGTGTCTTCTTCAGTATAGACCAATGTGCAGCGACTGATGCTAGTGTTTAGTCTCCTGTTGCCATATCAGACCTGTGTATCTGCTATCATAATGACATCAATGTGACCTGGCAGCCCTGCCGTCATATCAGCACACTCATAGCACAGACATGGAGACATTTAGAAAGAGCTGGGTTATTACTTAATACAGGAAATGAATTATCTCTAAACACTCTTTTACGCTTAAACTCTGATAAACAAGTTAATACGTACGTTTCGATATCTTTGGCCACACAAGCAAATGCACAAACACACAAATAAAACTTTTGTAGTTAATCTGCTGCCTTGGCAACATGCTATAAGACATGTTTCAGCAGCACCTTGATCATATTTCAAATCCTGTAATCAGAACATAACTCTGTATGTATACAATGTCTGACCAACATATTCCCCCTCAGACACACACAAATAAATATAAGCGACATCTCCGTCTTCATGTCAGGTCATCTTGTTCTACATCCTTCTGATGACGCAGGCGATCCGACCACAGAACGCTAAATATAACCTTGCACTGGAAACGTCATCACTGTCACATTCCTAAATAAAAAAAAACAAACCCTCACCACAGCTTCTCATATACACCGGTTACATGCTGGTGACCCAAAGTAAACTTTTTGATTTGAATCTAGCTTGCATCTCTGCTGCATGTCATCATCACCATTATGGTTATTAAGACTGAGTTTACCGATCACGCTGCAAACCGACGGTTATGTTCATTGATCGGTCACTATTAGGGATGCACAGATCAGACTTGATACCGATGCAAAATATCCAAGTCAGGCCAAAACATCTTGAGTCAGGGAATTAGGCCTTGATGACATAAAACATGCAACATTGCTGGGGTTCAATAACCTGTCAAGTAATGGCTTTTTTGGGATTTGAAATATAGGTCTCCGCTATGTAAACATGCCATGTTAACACTGTAAAAACATGACAGGGGTGTGACAGACATGGTTTGGCAGCATAATGCCAGTGAAGAATAATACTCCAAATTAATTTTCCACCACATAGAAAAAAAAAACCCCACAAGTTTCTGTAACTTTATTATCTCAATGCAGCAGGGAGATGGCCTCTCTGGCTTTTTCACATTCAGGTCAATTAGCAAGAATTGAAAAAAGTGTCTGGATATTATATGTATTCTTTTCAGTCGTGCATCATCTAACTCAATTATCCCACTCTGTAGTTGAGGAGAAAAGACAAAACGCAGCACGAATAGTGGGATTTTATGATGTTTTTAGGTGTGATGTAGTTATTTAGTGGTCATTCAGATTTTTTCACCCAAGCTGTCAGAAGGTGTCTCGAGGAAAACAAAATGGTTTTACCCTGAGAAGTCTGACAGCGACTGATGTCAGCTAGTGCTCGTTTCCCCGGCAGACTGAGAGAAATGCAATTCTACTTCATTTGACTTGATCCAATTTGCTCTCTGGCAAATTCTAATAATCTGATTTAAATGTTGTTGAAGTTAAAAATGTCACAGCGAAACTGTAATGAGTGGAGCAGGTGAAGGGGGACGAGAGGACGACGGAGACTTGCTTCACACGTCTCACATTCAGAGGCCACTGCACTGGAAGGCATTCACTCTCATTTTGTTGCTCCTTCAGGACCCTCTGCTAATCACATAAAGGATGTCGAAATAAAAAACAAACAAAAACAGGACGGAGGTTATCTTGTGCACATATTGTCTCGAACAATCACAATATTACAGTGATTACATAAAACTGTGAGAAATGCTCTCTGAAGATGCAACGCTATATTTTGATAATGGTTTATGTTTTGTAGTAAATGAAGAACTCCAGATATTAGTACGGCTTTTTGGGAGGTCGGTAACCAAATTGGATTAAAAGGGGAAATGCTCATTGATGCTGCACAGCAATCATTTTTAATCGAGCTGATGTTTCAATATGTCAGTTCAGGGGTTTGCAGCACAGAAATAAACAAACATCCACACAGGTGGTTGCTTAGTTTATGTGCACGATCAGTAGTGTGCTGATAGAGCGGAAATCAACTGAGGATATGACAGAATGCAGCTCTGTCATCTCGGCCTACTCTTGGTTAGCTTTCAACAACAAAGTACAAATCCATCATATGATTATATTACAATGAAACCTCTCAATAACAATCAATGTAAATCATGTATGTTCCATTTCTCCTTACTGTGTCGTATACCGATTTAAAAAAAAAAATATTAGCAGTCCTTATGGTAATTATAGAACAGAAATACAGATGACTGGCAGCAGCAGCCGCAGCCATGTAGCAGCCTAGAAGTGTCAGGACAGTGACGAAGCAGCAGGAGACTCACTCAGCTGATGACTTGACAGGTGCCTGGAGGGCCGTCATTTTTCAAACAGGGTTTAGGCAATCTTAAAGTTGCTGGGAGGAACTTTAACCGAATGAAACAGTCTCAATTTAAATAGCGATGCCTCTATATGACCTACATGAGTAAACAAGACCACCAGAGAGAAGATTTTCTATTTCTGTATGGTTATTCGTAATGCTAGTCATCGGTGCCACCGGGTCGGATTCCGCGCAAAATCATGCATCTTTCCAAGAAACTCCTCGTCACTGCAGGCCAAGGCCATGTTCCTGGTCCCGCAGGAGGGAAGGGAGGCACGGGAGATTCAGAACCAGGACTGACTGGAGAAGACTGTCGGAAACACTTCCGCTTTAGTCCACAGAGACCGCCACAATCAACAAAATGTGAAAGTTCCTTGCAGTTGCAGCTGGTAGTTGAAAGGGATTGCAGTGAATGTGTATTTTGTATCCAAAACTACAGTTTTTGTGTGTAAAGCCATAGTGTAGCATGTACACATGCATATGTGTTAGATCCTCTTTGAACACTTGCTTGTGAAGATATCGATTCATGGAGAGAGTAGATGAACAATATTTCAGCAATAAAGAGACACTGTTAGCTTTGAGGTGATCGCCAAGATTCTCTATTCGTCATTATTTGTTGGGGCGCTCTATGATACTCCATAATTATGTTTAAAGTTAAATGTTTCATGCACAAGAGTAAACATGCTTTTAAACTCCCACAATGCAACTGCACCCACCTTATTTTAATCTATGCAAACAATGTGTGCGTTTCCTCCAGGACCCCAAGAAGAGCTGTTCCGCCTGCTCCGCTTTTTCTGCTCTGGTGTTCAGTTTTTTTCTTTCAGTTGGTTGTTGTTAAGCAGCTACAGTAGATTGCTGGATAATCCATGGTCTTCTGTGTATTAAAGATGCATTATGTTGTTGTAAGCAACCTAAATAATTGGCAATGCACTGCAGGATATTCATGATACATGGCTGCCAAAGGGGAAAGCTCATGAAAATTGGACTTTTTTTCAAGGTGGAAGAGTTCTGCAACAAACGTACAGAATGACACACATAAAAGATGTATGTATATAAATATAAATATGAATGAGATAGGGGCTCTGACTGAGGTTGATTAACATGAGATCTTATTAGAATTACTTCTGGATATGCATGCTGAATAGAAGTCATTAGAGCCTGCAAAAATAATTGTTATTGTTATAACAATACTGTAATCCAGCATATGTGTAAGTAAGTACTGAAAAAGTGAAAATCATGTTCCATGTTTTAAAAAATGAACTGACATGAAATTGAAATGCAGAATCGCAAAACAATCCTAAATCGTGTCTGGCTTTTTGATACCTGCTTTGTCATCACAGGGTCAGATGCTGCATTTAGTGAGTCAGCCTGAAAGCACCCAAAGTCACTGATAAACATTTCGTCAGGCTGTGCAGAGATTAACATCTTTCTCTGTTTTTCTTTAGAAGTATAGCAGGGAGATTTTAAAATAATAGATTTTGACTGACATAGACCAAATCTGTACAAACTCTGAAAAAAGACAGAGAGAGATAACAAGTGTGCAGTAAGAACGTGTGACCAAGGTTAATAAAAACCTAAATGTAAACTCTTAGAAAGAATAGAAATAAAACATTACACTGTCTTACTTAAACCATAATATTTAATAACATACAGTTACCTGTTTAACCATAAGTTAGCTCACAGTGTTAAATAATATGAGTCATCATTTGATCATATTTTATGATTTTATTTATACCTGCAAAAGCGCCTGACAAATTGACGATCAAGTAACATTTGATGTTATCTATTTTATCTAGAAACACAGTCTCTCACAGTTTTATTACTTCCGGTTGTCCACAGAATATACGTTTCTTATGTTTGCACTGGACTAAAAACACCTCTAATGGCTGCACTTTAAACCCGACAGACCAGCTGTAGGAGGGAGTGTGTGGGTGTCTCAAAGTGTGGTGTGTGGTGTGTGTGTTGGTCTCAAAGAGAAAGAGAGGATGAGCAAAAGAATCAATCAAGTGAATCTCCAAAAGGCAGAGGTTGCTTCACAGCTCTGAACACCGTCAGAGGGAGGAGAAGAAAAACACACACAATTCAGTGTGGAGTGAATTCTCCATGAATGTGTGAATTGGGCAAATTGAAAGCTTGTTCAGCGACTGCAGGCGTTTACATCAAGAATACAATGATCCTAGTGCACACAGCGTAATTAACACATCCTCCAGTGATCAATGCTAAGTAACAGTGTTACAAGAGTGAAATGCTAATGTCAGTTTGCTAACAAGCTCACAGTGCAATGCCACCATGCTGGTATTTATTTTGTTCCCCATCTGAGGTTAAATATTGGTGAGGCTGATGTGAATGTGATTGGTTTTTCAGTTATTTGGACACAAACCATGTATTAGACGAATTCGATTTTGACCAGATGATGACGCCACCTGGAAATCTAAGAAAATCACAGTTTATCCTGCATGTGGAGAACATGAATGTCTGAATGTTGGCAGTCCATCCACAGATGTCAAACCTTGTGGTTGCAGAGTTAAGTAGTTGAGATATTTTTTAGGACAAGTGAAAACATTGACCTGCTGCTATAAAAAGCCGGGGATCATAAAAGTAACGTGTGCAGCCGTGGAGCCTTTGGATCCAGTGAGTTTCTTCCTACAACATGGTTTCATAGCTCTTGTCGGATTTATTGTCTCCGGTATCTTCATTTGTGAGGAACAGAGGATCCTGAATGATGGTGTCTTTTCCACAGAAATAACCCATGAGCTAATTAATATCACAAAAGATAGGCTTTGTCGAACAAATATTCAGCTTTCATAGTCAGCTACCAAATGCTGGCAGCATGTGAGTCGACTGCACAAGCCGAAAAGCCCTCCTGTTGGTCTCCTCGTGTGAAGGGGGTCTTTGCCGAAGGATGTTGGCTCTGCAGCCCAGCATGCCTCACCTCTTGAGGGCATGATCACACATCCTGTTGCTGAAGTGGCCCTTCTCTCCCGGCTGCTGTTAATTACTCCGTGCCTAAGAGTCTCTTGAGTAGTCTTAGGCTTTGAAGCACGAACAGCAGAGTTAGTAAAGTGCAAGAGCCCAGTGGAGATCCAGGCTTACGTTATCTGGGGACACGTCTGTAGGCCTACGAGGGAAAGACGGCTTCTATGACTCAGATGTATGTTAATGTTAAGATGCAGTTATTTTGTCTTACGTAAGAGTTGTTTTGTTTTTCTTTTAGACATTTTGCTGCAACAATGATCCGCACGGACCGGGCGCAGCGTTAATCTGATTGTCTGCTGCGTTCTTGTTGCTCCATCTGATCACCTTCCTCCACAGATGACGAGATGTAACGGACCGCCCAAATATTAATCTGCACAGACGAACAACTTCACTAGACAAGCTGACCGAGACATGCCAGAAAAAAAAAAGTGTTTCCTCTCCTCCATCATTTCATTCTTCCTGCTTGTCTTTACTTTTCTGTCCCGACTGACTCAACTCTGCAGAATGTTTTCATTTCCCCTGTGGGACCACACACACCTGCTAGTCCTCCACTAAGCATCAAAAACCATTCCGTAAGCATCCAGTGCTGCCTCTGTCCATCTGTCCCCTCTCTTCATTTTCCATCCCTCTATTCAGAAAGTGAGTGGACTGGCTGAGTGGCTCTCTGTCATCTCTGTTTCTCTGCTTTTACAATTTATGGTTCGGAATTAGTTTATCAAAGAAGAAGAAATAATAATCGTTTTTTGTTTTTTTTTAACAGTTCAAATGTTCAGTCAGATTTTCTGCCTCCATCTGGTTCACCAAAACGATAACATACACACAAATATAATATCAATATCAACCTGCAAAAGAATAACCCACTTCTGTTGCAACACCAACATTAGTTTGGAAGTGAAGAGAAAGAGTGGTGGTGCAGTTGTAGGAAAGACGGGATGGAGGAGAAGCCTCAGAGAAAGACTTGCTGAGCTCCATTCTGAGACAAATGGGTTTGGTAGACCAACATTGGGTGCGTTCCTTAATCTTTCAGAGCTTCCTCGCTTTACTTTTCCTGGCTTAGAGTTGGCCGTGGTCTGTGTTTACACCAGCTGCCAGTGCTGCTCTCTGAGACACACTGCCTCCCGGTGGAATAACGCTGGAACTGAAAGCACTAGAGCCGCAAAAGTTGAAAGTGAAAGGGCTCCGCGGTGTAATCACTACCTGCACTGACCCAGTAGGTTATGATGGGTTCAGTCTAAATGCACACAGGCGCGATACCAACTTGTACTTCAATTAACAGGCAGATGTATCACAGATCAAACAGCACTTTCTCAGCTTTTAATTATTGTTAATGTGTTTACGGGACCTTGGTGTTATTTGCAGACGAGTCTACGAAGCAGTGAGTGTCAGTGGACCAGTGTGCCTTTTAAGCTGTGACGTTTTTCCACTCTTTGATAGGTGTTTCTGCTTATTTCTACCAAAAGGAGTACGAGTTGCAGAGGCAAAGTTGTGCAATAGTCATGTCGAAGTGTAAGGTTCCGGCAATGGCTTTACTGCACTGCATATTTGAATGCGGGCTCTACCAGGGAGCCAGTGCTGTGAATGGAGAAGTAGAGAAGTCATATCTCTGGTTCTTGAACGGCTAAACATTCACATCCTGTCAAAGTTGACATTTAATGACTACATTATTCCATGCTGAATGAGGCAAACAAGTCATTGTTAATGTATTCATATTTATTGACGGTGCGGTCTGTTCTGTAGAACAAAACACTTCAGTCCCTGAACAGAAAAGTTTCTTTCCCTCTTTACTGAAAATAAACAACTTAATTCCCTGTATTTTTGTTCGACCGTTACAGTTCATCTTTAAAAAAAGAAAAAGTTAGCATGACTATATGTGTTGCATACATTACAATGTAATAACAGTTCCCCCTTTGAGGTTAACACAAACTGAAAATAAATCAACATACTGTACACATGTGTATGGCCCTACAGCAGGAGTGCTGTTTGTAATAACTTACATTCAGATGATTCAGTTTGACACAGAAAAGCAAGCACAAACGCACACAACTCCTCATTTCAGTCTTAGAACTTGGTATAAATTGTTTCTCACCCCAAATGTGCAACCATTATGGCAGCATCAATGTACTGTTGGCGTGTACATCTAACTGTACCCTTTGGAAATATCTGTGTAGCTACTAGCGCCGGAGAAATATTTATCATTTAACCAGAACATAAACTGTCCAATGAAATATGATTCAAAATGTCAGTGCGACTGTTAAAAACATAAATACAATCTGCAAAGGTCCCTTCACTCAAACATCTACAATGGACATTCAGTTGTATGTGTGCTTCTAATAACCCAAATATTTAATAAATATATTTAATGATTATTAATCTCCCACTCAATATCGTGGACTAGTTCAATCCCTTAATCATTAAGGACTTCAATAGATCACTGCCGGCATCAGAGCCGGCCATTTTGTCCATTCATTCACTGTCAGTCGGACAAGCAGTCACCCAGTCCCAGTGTCCGACTTCAGACTCTAACGGACACCTACATGATCAGCATGAGGGTGCAAGGGATCGATCTTAACAGTGATGCTCTCTTTTCAAATATAGCCGAGTAAGATTTACATAAAGTGTGCTAGATGTCTGGGGTGTTCCCGAGAGTGGGTCAGTGGGTCAGAGATCCCAAAAACCTTCCTTCAGCAACAAAACTGTGATGAAAGCTCAGTCTCTCGCTCTTAAAACCAACATTTGGATATTTCAAGTTACTCCTTTTTACAGTTACATTCAGAAACATACACATTTCCATCATGATTAACATTGCTTTTTTTCCTCCACCCACAAGCTTGTTTGATTTCGACAAAATAAATTGTATGCGGTCAGTATGTATGCGATGGATGTGATCCAGGTTTAAAAAGCGAATCTGTCAAAACAAGTTTAGTGTTTTGTGCCGGTCGGGCCTCTTGCTGTCTGTAGTCACAGTGTTTTAACGGGCGTCTGTGTAGCTGGACCTGTTCTGCATCACCGTTCATATGCTACATGTACCTGTGGATTTTAACTGAAGGGGATGCTTCACCCAAACTCCGTAGGAGACAAAAACAAATAGAAATGAGAATATGTGGGGACCTTCAGCAGGTTCAGATGCAAATACATTGATCTGCACAGTTGTTCTCATGCACTCTCTACTGCATTAAAATGACTAACTAATCAAATAATACAAATGCAAACCCATACTCCAATGAGATACAGTATGTTGGCTGTTAATAGGCACATAGGAACAGTGAGTCACAGTGAGATCGCACATTAAAGTCCCAATCTGGATTCTAATACATATTACATGCAGAGAGGAGAGAAAAAAAAAAAAAAAAAAAAGAGTTGCTGGTAGAAAATAATCTCTAGGGCCAATGCTACTGCATGTGACAATTCCATTTAACTCCGGAGCAATTAAGGACGTAAACATACCAGTGGCCCGAATATAAGGTGACAATATTTTGCACTTTGAAATTAAAAAGGTAGGAAAACTAACCATGTTTGAATGTGTTGCCACATTTAAATAAAAATACAGTACAGTATGAAAAAAATAAATATATAAGCCGACCCTTACATTTAGGCTCCGGTAATAGACTAGCAGCCCTCTTAACTATGACTGTATCTCTCTTTTGTTGTCTTCCTGGTTAGCTTTGACATTAGTCTCTCCATCCTTAGTCTCAGCTCCAACACTGAGGTGACATGACGCATAAAACAGTCACTTGCTTCACTCTGACAAAGTTTTCACAAGTGTCAAATATTTAAAGGGCTGTAGGATTTAGTGCCATCTTGCGGTGTGGTTGTAGATTGAAAATGATATTCCATTTCTGCCAATAGATTCAACTAAATCCTGCACTCTGGTCCTTAATTAAAAAGACCAAAATGAAAAATACCTTTTTTCTGCCGTCAACCCGTTTTATAGATGTGTTGGTTATGATGGTCTGATGGGCTTTTTGTGTTGCAGTGCCACGGCAGAAACTTGCTATGAAAGCGACATGAAGGCGACAAACAACCTTTGTCTGAAGCAATGAACTGTCACCTTGCATCATTTGGGTCAGCACAGTACATTAAATGCATATATTGTTTTTGTATTTTAAAGTGCATTATTCAGGTTGAGAAGGAAAATGAGACAGAAAAGTGTTGTGGGAAAGCTCTGCAGTACTTCCACCAGATTGGGCCATTAATATTAAACTATGTATGACACAGCATATTGCATATGCAATACACAATTACAATGGGCACAGAGGAAAGCAACATACTCCATCATCATTAGTTTGGTCTGACAGCATACGAGTATAAAACAGTGTAACAATGTCAACCACTACTGGGGACTGGACTGGTTAGGAGAGCGGACTTGGTTTAGTTGAGTCTGTAGGTGGACTGCACTGCTGTTCATCACTCTAGCTGTTTGGTCTGTGGATAGCTGAAGGATGTCTATATAGTCATAAGGGTATTTGGTTTTGAAAAATGTTATGTTTGCACATGTGTAATGCTGTATGTGTATGGTACTGTAAAACGTGAGTTGCAGTGTGTTGTAATATGAGCTAATACACTGGATATCTCCCGTTATGTCCCAGCTTCATCATCGCTGTGTTGGTCATTGCTTGTTAAATGCCACAGTCCGTCGCTTGGCCGGGTGCGTCTCTGTTTTAACTCTGGTGTGACCGTTTCCAGTTCACATAGTGTCTGTGGTATACAGGCCAGTGTGTGATTTGATTGCACTTTGTCCATTTCCTGTGTGTGCACTGTGTGTTGGGTATGTGGGGTTTGCATCGTATGCGGTATGACTATCTCTGTGCTGGGGGGGCCTCCCGGGTCTTTCATAGCCATACTAGCCCCGACCATGGCAGGATAGCTTCGATTCCTCCTGAGCCCTGCATTCAAACCTGGAAGCCCCCCACCCAGTGCACTGTTCCCCAGTCCGGAAGTGCCAAAGGGGGCCAAGAGAGTACTCCCAGATGAAACAGAACCGGCACGAGAGGAGAGGGTGCGGAAGCGTTTCAGTTTGTCCACAAGCCGCAGGTTCAGCTTCTCCGTTTGGCCGTCGTCATCCGTTTGCTCCCTCTCCGCCTCCCCGAGCACTTCCCTCAGAATAGTTCGAGCTGGCTTAGAGGCGAGGAAGGTGTCATAAAATGGCGGGTCATCAGCGGAAGGGCTGAACTGAAAAACTGGGCGGTTGGTGGTAGAAGAGGCCGATTTGGAACGAGGGGAGTTCGGGGGGATGGAGGGCTGGAGGAGGAGGGTGTCTGGCCGTTTCACCAATCGCCTGTGTTCAGTCTCCTCCGGTATGCCGACACTCCGCTGCGCCTGCGCTCCTCCCACGGGTGTCGAAGCTCCGCTGGCATCCAACCCTCGGTCCCAGCTGCGAGGATCGTACACCGAGGCAGAAATCCCGTGCTCCAGCAGGAGGCGCACCAGGCCCAGGGAAGTGCTGGTGGTCTTGGTGGAGTCCCTGAGGTTGGTGGAGGACTCCGCCAGTGAGAGGGAGAGGGAGAGGCGGCGTGGGGTGCAGCAGGGGGTGTACGACGGTGTGGGCGGGGAAGAGAAGGGAACAGGAGAGCAGGTGGGGGTAGGGGTGCCGATGCAAGCGCTGCTCTGACAAGAGGCTAGAGCTGAGCTGGAGGTGGAAGAGTGAGGGGAGGAGAAGCGGGATGAGAGAGAGGGAGGAAGTAGCGGAAAAACAGGGGGCATCGGGTGTGAATGGAGCAGGAGAAACAGAAATGAGTAGACATGAGTTATCAAGTCCTCTTACTTGGCTTTTAGTGACAATTAAGACCATTTATCGACAACCTTGAACATAGCCATGCAGGAATCAAACCTGTCTCCTATTTGGGACGTTTGGGCCTCATCCATGTCTGCATAAAATCACTTAGTTATCATTTAAAATATGTTATTTATCACTGACCATGGGGCAAATTTGGTGATAAATAACATTTCTTAAATGGCAACCCCATTCAGGAGCATCAAGGCTTACAGACACATTTACAAACAGACTATTTACCACACAGTAAGTCAAATATAAGAGCGCATTAATGCAAAAAACAATCACTTGATCCAGCTGAGTCAGGTGCAGTCACGTGACCTTTTTTTGGGTCATGTGGTCATATACATGAAGGATCTCTTGACCCCTCTCTTGATTCAAAGTAGACCATTGGTGCCTGATGCCAATCATCTTTCCCCACCCAGTGCTGTGAACAGTTTTGGGTCTGGTGTTCAGACGGCTGCTGTTATCCGCTTCAGGGGTGAGTTAAGTCTCTGGTCCTGGGTCCTCACCCACAGTGGGTCCTGTGTTTTGGGTGCACCAGCTCGGGTCTTAAAGTGTAGTATTGCTTGTTGTAGATGCTGAATCCCTGACATTGGATTGCCAGGGGCCAGCTTTGAATTCAGACAGGGGTTACAATATCCACCCACGTACATCTTGTTAGGACCAGATTAAAGTCACATGATCACCATGCTAGATGTGGTCAAATTAGATCAGATGATGTTCACCATATACAGCAAGAATGAGCGTCCATGCTCACATCTCAACAGAGTTAGATTTGATCAGTGATTGGAGTCATAGCACTGTGTCAGAAGCTCTATTGTTAGGTAGGGACATGTTGAAAGTGATGCGACTATTTGGGGATTTGGGGCAGATTGCTGATGTTATTCTGGTTTACACACCCGCACACACACCCACAGTCTTTAGGAACGCACTCCCATGCATTGCCTCACCCATGTGCACCCCCCCAGTGGATGCACTCAATGGGTCGGCTCTACTCCGGCCATGACAACCACATGGTACAACTCCACTTCATCTTCCTCATCACATGACCTGCCAAGGCCAATCAGACGGCAGGGACACAGAGAGCATGAAGTCAGCCAGGTGCTCTGGCATCAAAGTAGCCCTGCCTCAAAATCTATTGGAGGGGAACAAGAGGGGGATTTGCTCCTTGGCTGAGAAGCGGCTTGATTTACAGAACACAGTGGGGAGCCGTTACGACAGTAAGTTGTCATTCATTTTCTATGTAAAGGCTTCCAATGTTTACAGTGGATATAGAAGCAGTTCTCTCTCTCCTTAATGTGCCATTTGGAAAAAAAACTTATATGCAAAAATAGAATACAGGTAGGAAAATTACTCAAATTGTTCATAATACGAGAACACTAAACTCATTTGTACAAACCATGGACTACGCAATATTGCAGCCATTTTAAAGCTGAATACAGTACAGCAGTAATACAAAAGTACTCTGGTATTGAAGATGTTTACCTTGGGGACACAGAGGTCCGCTGGTCAGAAGGGTGGAGAATCCTGCAGGTGGTGAAGGTGTATGTGGAGCTGGTGTTGGACATACTCTTGCCTGGGAAATGAACTAAAGGAGAGAAGAGAGGAGGAGAACAGAACAGATGCCAAGGCTGTTAGTGCTGAGACAAGAGGTACCAAGCAACGCTGCTAAAACACTGTACACAAAGCGGAGACGAAAATAGACCAGAATTGCAGTATGAGCCCCAAGCTAAAGCACCAGCATACATTAGCTCCCTAATTTCTGAGACAGTGACGTGACGATGGGGTGTGCGTTGTGGGCACCCAGAGGGAGGCATTTTACCATTTGTTATATTCTGTTGCTCACAATGACTGCTGTAGCCATCCCGTTCATGCAAGCAGGAATTTCATACTAATTACCTTGAATTTGCAAACTCCAACTGCGGAAGCTTGAACTTGTACTGTATTTTTTCATGAAATAAGAGCATCACTACTTGCTCAAGGCAAAAATTTAATATTTCTATCGTCTAAGCATCTGGCATGACCTCCTCCCATCTATTTACTCAGTTTGTATTGTACCAAGTAAATAGATGGGAGGATGATTAATAAGCAATAACATACTGAAGAAATACAGATGCAGTAAAATAAAAAGCCCACCACAGGTAGATAGAATAGCAAGGCAGTGAAGCTGACGGTTACTGTCAGTACTATTCTTTTTTAAATACATGGACACCATTCAGCTATTGTTTTTTTATTTTCTTCACTAAATATTGTGGGTAAGATAAGGTCAGACCTAAAAGGGGTCTTTAATTATAAAGACCCCTTATAGGGCTGACTGTATTGTATGTTCAGACGAGAACAATGTGTGATCAGGTAATGATGATTTTAGAAGAGTAAGACTGCTGCCAGTACAGCTCAGGGTAGAATATGCCTCAATACTTGTGTTCATAGATAACAATGATACTTGCTCAGCATTGCTCACTGTGCATTCATGTTATGTGCCTCGAGTAAATAATATTGCTAGAAACACTGGCGTCATGTTGTGGAACAGCCTTCTGTTACACATACAGCTGCTAAAACCGAATAGGGCCTCTAGATGACAATGTCAGTGACTTACTTCAGCCATCAAATTGTCCTTGTATTTCAAGATTTTTATCATTTAATTTGATATGTCTTGTATTTTATCTCTTAGCAGCTTGGGACCATGTAGGGAATGAGTGTTTTTGTTTTTTTAAATGTCTGCAATCCATAAATAAATCATATGTGTAGACGAAGGTGACCGTACAAGTCAAGTCCAATATTAACCAGCTATGGGCGTCATGTGTTCATGCGACTCGGACAGCTGCACTAATAACACCTGATATACACGTACGTGCCCACATTCTGGACCCAAGCCATGATATTTCTGTGTGCCTGCGTTTGTGTGGTAAACTGGGGTTAACTGGTGCTAGAAGAAGTGAATTACTATATAGGTAATATTTTCTCAATCAAATTTGAATAAATTACACCAAAACATGAAAAACTTGTGTACCGCAGGTTACGATTGCAGGAGATTGAGATTATTATTTAGAATCTTAAAACACCATAAAGTTGTAGACGTTTTGAAGAGGAAAGCTAAGGTGGACGATTGGAAAATAAGTTTGATTGGTTGAAATAAAGCAAAGTGTGGCAGCGAAAGAAGGCGTGAACTGAGTAGGAAGACTATGAAGATGTAAGCTGAAGTAAATGAATGAACAAAAAAAACAAAAACCATGTACTCTGTTTTGATGGGGTTCGATGGCTGCACACACACGGGCTGCCGGTAGGATGGGTGGATGTGCAGGTGTGTGCACATGAGCGTGATCGTGCAGGAAGGGACGTCACATTGGGGTTGTGAGATGTCCAGTGAATGCTTTCCCCAATCCCTCACCCTCCAACCCCTCCTCTTCACCCTCCCTCCCCCTTTATCCCCAATGCTCCAGGGTTACAAGGGTAGACGGATGCAGTGCAGTGACCTCAGCTAAGTGCTCCCTCACCAGGCATACGGTCCTGGAGCTCCTTGAGGTCCACGTGCCCGTTCATCTCGGAAGAAGAGGGGAGAGGAGGAGGAGAAGAAGGGGAGAGGCAAGAGAAGGAAAGAGGTACATTTGCAACATGTCCATCTTTTGCTAGAATCGCTTCTCTTGCCCTGCACATGTTGCCTTGCATTGTTTCTATTTGGCTATCGTCATCGACGTCTTTGTTTTTGTTGCAGCAGGCGGACGGAGAAGAGGTAGAGCGAGGCGGATCCATGGGAGCAGAGCTCCCTCCCGACAAGCCGGTGAATGAGTCGCACGAAACTTCGTCCTCCTCCGGTTGGTCCAGGTGCCAAGGTTCTTCTTGCTCCTGCTCGTGTTCTAAAGTGCGGAAGCCCTTCGTGACCACACCGGGCCGATGATCCAGCAGAGCGCCCATGTGGGGCTGAGCCAACTGCTGCCATGCATGGAGAGTAGCAGAGCCTAGGGGAAAAAAAAAAAAAAGAAAAAAAAAGGGTCAGAGAAAAACTTATCTTACTGTAGGTTAAATGATATCTAAAAGTTGGTATTGGTATACAATTGGTCGGTCCACCAAATAGCTGACTGCCTTCTCAAGGGGGCTTTTGCAAGATTTGAGGAAGGGAGACCACAGCTGTACTCAGTCACAGGCCTGCTTCACTGAACCATGTTTCAGCTAACTGCTATGAACTTGACATTTTATTGGTGTCAAATGCTGTAAAAAAAAAAATAGTACTATACTGTAGGTAGACATTGACATTTCTGTTCATTTATATGTTTGAATGTGTAAAAAAAAAAAAAAAATAGACCAAAATATGCTCCAGTCGTTTACTGGCAAACATACTATATATACACACATACAAGGGCAAGCAGATAGAGCGCACGCACACACACAGTCACATATGCAGTATTGCAGTGACCGTGAATGCCACAGAAGGCAATGTCTTTGTATTCATTAAGCAAACTGCACCTAGTAAATTGGTCTCATTTCAAGTCGAATGAATGGTTGTTTTCTCGTGATACATGAGGGTCCTTTGAGAGACGTCAGTACACGAACTCATAAGACTAACACAAAAAGGATGAGAGAAAAGGGAAGGTAAGAAAATGAGTAAGATTTTATTTAAGAAATCATCAATAAAGAAAACAGACAAGTTGAACAGAAAATGAAGTAAAGTGAAAAAGACAAGACAAAACCTAAACGAGGAAAAGAAAAGGCGAACAAGAGAGGAGTGAAAGGGCTGGACAGTACATACAGTAGTATAGCAGTAATGTAGCAAAACAAATCTGTGGATTGGTTTCTCTTCATTAAAGGCTCATACAATGAGAATAATGTCAAAACTATTCATTTTGTCATAATCTTAGGTGAAAGGAAAAGAAAGTTTCTAGATTATTTCTCACATCTTAACCAACCATCATTAGACTTGGAATCAAACACTTCCGCATATTTTCTTTCCCACCATGCCTTAAGTGTTGTCACTGAGTATGAACACTAGGTGGTGCCACAAAACAGAAAATACCTTTGCGATGGCAGTTTTTCACAATTTCTGTCCTTTAGTAGTTTGTTTTTTAAAGTCACGCTTCGTAGACTAGTAATTGCACATGTACAAAAATATATCTTCAGGTTTCAGGCAGACGTTGCTTTTTTTGGCCAACCCAACGATGTTAGGATATGGAGAGAAAATAGTTTCTTAAATACTCAGTCCCAAACTAAATAATGACACAAATATATCAACAGTTAAACTCTACAAACTCCACAACCAATACAGTATTGCTATAATTAATCATTGGATAATAAAGAACTCTATTTTAAAAAAACAAGGTGTAAGAAAACTGTGTTGAAAAACAAATGTGCCATTTAAAGTACCACATACTGAATCAGTCACTGCAAAACAAACAAAAAGAAAAACGGTGTAAAGTGCTCACCTTTTGTGATGCGTTTGGGATAAATGTAAAACTGGGAACATTCAGTGCTCTCATAATTTGCGCTGACATTGCAGCAGATTATACTATATATATATTGCTCCTTATATACAGGGATGGGTCAAATGCAGAGGTCAAATTTCATGTATGTGTATATGTCAATAAAAAGGGATTATCTATCGATCGATCGATCGATAGATCGAGAGAGATCCTTTTGTGGTATACATTTCCATGACTGTTGAATTTCTTAAATACAAGAAAAACAAACATTCAAGTCTACTTTGAAAAACATATCCAGCACAAAACTATGTGTAAATTGTTAGGCGGTGTTAATGGCTTTTTGACAAACTGTATGCTTCAAATCAGCAGCACAAAGCGGGCTGTCTGTACAAGTCTATACTTCAAACCAGCAGCGTGGCCGTGTGTGTCTGAAGTAAAAAGAGTGCTGGAGATTTAAACTGCCTTCCTGTTCTTCCACCACCTCCAGCAGGCCTGTGACTAAAGCCAGCGGAGCTCTGAGGGGAGGCCGCGAGCTTGGCGGGCTGCTCAGCTCCGACAAGCTGGAGCTCGTCTGCAGGGTCTTAGGGTCCCGTGAGGCACTCAGAAAGATTTTGGACTGACTGCGCTGATGAAAAATCAGATATTGATTCTGCTGCTGGTCCTTAGGGGCTTGGGTCTGACTCATCAGAGTGGGACTTTGGGGAGTGTTTAGAAATTCACTATTTGAATTTTGTGCCACGCTCTGGTTTTCATTCTGTTGAGAGTTCTGAAAATGTTCATTGTCGTTGTGCAAGTCATTCTGATTCAGACTCTCTTTGGCATGATGTGCAGAAATAGAAGACTTGTGTCTCTGAGAGGAATAATCACCTTCTAGCGGCTTTACAATTTGCAGCTTATCGGGCAGGTAGGATCTGGCTGACATGGAGTACCCCGACCACACGCTTCCGAAGGAGGGATGCGAACACAGCGACAGCAGGCTCTCCGCCGGTGTGCCCGGGCCTCCACTGCTCCCCTCACCTCCCTTTTCTTCCTCTTTGGCCAGATACGCCAGCTTTCTCTCCCTCTCATCGTCGAAGAAGCGTTTCTCTGAGAGGTAGTTGTCGCGGCGGAGGGACAGACGCCGCAGGGCTGCCTCCAGGTCCCTGCTGCCGGGGGTCCCCGGAGTACCAGGGGGCCGCTTGTTAGAGTCCTCTGACCTGGGGAGGGGACATAGTTGACATTGATTGGCTTCAGTCTCTCTTTGTTTTGTTATTTGGAAAAATCTCAGTTACTCATTGTTGTGTAAGATAACAATAAAAAAGCAGGAGCTAATGACTGAAACCAAAAACCTTAGGCAAGAGTTACTAGGCACCAAACAGACAGAAATCCTAACACAAACAATTGAAACACTAACAAACACCAAGGTTACCAAAAGACACAGAAATACAAGAACTATAGTGAGTGGTGTCCCCTTAGTTATTGGAGACGATGAGGAAAAAACTGGAAAGTAATGGCAAAGACAGAACTGAACATCTCAAATGTGCGCTGCAGAGTCCATCCGTCCGTACCCATCGTCTCGACTCTCCAGGATACTGCTAGTCCTGTTGTCCAGGATGATCCCGCTTCCCGTGTCGCTACCATATATGGAGTCGGAGTGCGGCGTGCCCACCCTGCTGGAGAGCCCCGAGGTGAGGCATGATGTCCGATTGGAGCCTGGGATGTTGAGGGGGGAGGGGGCTAGCGATGAACGCTGCTGACGCATCAGGTTCAGGTTTTTCACGGTCTGGAACACTCGCTTAGGTTGCAGTCTGGAGAAACATGATCACATATATACAGATTTATTGACTTGATGGTCCTCATATATCAACACTGAACATTTCACTGTGAAGTTCATCATTAACAACCCTTTATCTATGTTTTCCTTTTAGGGTGAGCCAGGCTCTTAACTGCATGTACCTCTGCTCTTCTACGTCTGGAACATCCATCTGAAGTTCCTTCCTCATGGTGCCCTCTATTTCTGCCGCCAGAGAGTCCTGGAGAAGCAGGTGAAATGATGTTGTAGCAGCTGTGGCCATGGAGATACTGACAGGCTGGTTAGTGAAAATAAGCTCACCATTGGGAACAGACCCAGAGAATGGAAACGCCTCGTTGTGCTGAGCGGTAGAGTTTTATTTCTGAGGTTCTTCAGCTCCTCCTGAGCCTCATGAAGCATCTCCATGCACTCTGCATACTTATCTTGTAACTCTTGCAACTGGAGGAAGGGGAAAGACAGATCGAGAGCGATGACATGGGGAGAAATGTAGAGAAAAAAGATATGTATGCACAACATGCATGTGTAGTCCTGTTTGGTATAACTTACGTACATGCATCTAATTACTTTTATGTCTTGATTCAAAATTCAAAGAAATCACTTAGAACTGACATTTAAGTGACGTAAGCGATGACTCGGTTGACCAGCTTTGTCTTGAATATATTCTAGTTTGCACATTGGACCACGCAACAGGACTTGAAATGGGCTTTTAATGATCGTGTCGTATCAGATTAGACAGGTAGTGCTTTATTAGTGCAGGTAGTCAGCGGGTTGTGGATTGCCTTACTTCAGCAGTGAGCTGTCGCTGGGCGTCTTTGGCTGCACCTAAGTGCTGAGTCAGCTCCTCGTTCTCCACGGCATACTGCAAAAACCAAAGACGAAATAGGATATGAAAAACACTGTAGTTTAAGCTCTGCTTCATTGCATTGTACACAGGCATTGTTAAGACAAATTATAAATAACTAATGTAACATATCCATAAGAGCTGATATTTGACATTATCAGGATGAGATACGTCGGGGGGGTTTTCTACCATCTTGGCCTTCTTCTGGAGGTCTACTATCTGGGAGAGGAGGTGTGTGATCTCCTCCTGCTGTCTGGAGGCGTCCTCAGTCTTCCTGGCAAGCTCTTCAGCCAGAGAGGACATCTGCAGGTTGGCATCACCTGAAACATCAAAAGAATAATCAAAAGTGAGAATCTGCAATAAAAATGGCTCTTTACTGCCTCACTGTCTTTAGAGAGAGAGACATGGTAGTTGACAAATGTAGTATTGAGCATACTATGACTTCAGTCAGTCCAATACTCACGTAGTTCTTTGACACAGTCATTGACAAGTTGCAGCTCTTTCTCCTCATAAGAGATAGTTTCTGTCTCCAAATGACTGGCCTGAAGAAAACAAAACAGACAATAATAATCAATACTGTGGTCATTATTAATCACCCCAATACACAACTCTCTCCTAAAAGATATCCAGAAGGTCACGCTTCAACTGTAAGACACTAATTAAACAAACAGTGTTTCTGCCAACAAACTAATCAACATCAACAACATTAACTGAACTGAAGTCTGTTTGATTTAATGTGCACTGTCACACATAAATAAACAAACAAATGTGAACAATAAGAATTTCATGATCATTATTGGTGGTTTGAATTTATTACATGGGGTCTCATCATTTTTGGAAACAATATTTAAATACAATTGTACTTCAATAAGTAATGCAATACAAAGACTTATCGTTCAAACAAAGCAGAGAAGGTGTTTCTTCGTGTTTGCAGGAGCTTATGTGTAAGTGTGTGCGTGTACCTCAGTTCGTAATGATTTATTTTCATCCTCCAGATCTTTGAGTTTCTTCTGCAAGGAGTCCAGGGGGAAAGAAATGGGAGTTGACACATTGTTTTCACTGGGACGCACACTGAAAACACACACACACGAGAGGGAAACATGTGAATCAGCAGGTCAGTCAATCATCCTGCTATAAAACGGTGTGAAATGCCCATTTTATTCAGTTGTGGTAAAGGCCTCTGTCACATTTTATTGCTATTTTTCCACACAAGAACACTTAATTTCCAATTTTTTAGCACTACGTTCTATTTTTTAGCACTACGTTCTATTTTTTAGCGAGAGAGAGAGGAGGTGAATGAAGGGAGACTCACGGTGTGGAGGTGGTAGACTCCCCCTCACTTTCCTCAGCAGCGCTGGTATAGAACTGTAACAGCTCATCTTTCATGGACAAGTCGTGACGCAACTGAGACACCTATATGTGGAAACATTGAAGGAGACAAAATGAGTTAAAGTAAAGAAAGAGATGGCCACGACTCCAGAACCCATGGAGGACATTACATTGATTTAGCATGTTCTAAGACATGCCTAACTACCTGTAAGGAGCTATAAAAATGACAACGGCCTATATACTTAGAGATTTCCCAAAAACTGTACACACACACACACACACACACACACACACACACACACACACACACACACACACACACACACACACACACACACACACACACACACGCTGTGTACCTCCTCTCGCATGTGCTCTACTTGCTCCTCCAGCAGCTCGTTCCTCGCACTGAGAGCTTTGTTTTTCTTCAGCAGCGACTGTCCGATGCGAGCTGCCAACTCCAAGTCGCGCTCTTTCTGCAACGAGAAAGTTTTGTTTAGTGCGCTCACGGCAAAGCGGTTGAAAACATAACTTATAAGATATTAAACAAATAATTTCACGTTTTAGGAAAATATGCCTATTCTTGCCATGCGTTAGATAAGAGGACTGATAACACTCTTATCTTTGGAGCCGTGCGAGCAGTTTTCCCCGTCTCCAGTCTTTACGCTAAGCTAACTGGCTGCTGGCCCTCGTTACATATTTAGAATTTACATATACGAGTGTATTATCGATCTTTTCATCTTACTCGCTGCAAGAAAGTGAATAAGTGGGGTTTCCAAAATGCCAAAGTATTCCTTTAAAACGACGGCATTGTAAATGTGTCATCGAGGAGTAACGTATTTGAAGGAGCAAAGCAAGTGTAAAACGTGAACAATAACACCTCAACAAGGTGGGAAAAGGTGGAATGAAGGAAAAAACAGAGGGTGACAGGAACACTGCATAATGTCCACATGTTACTCAAGGACAATCGGGGTGTATTTAAACAAGAACACTTGATACCTCAACCTCCTATTGTTCACAGCAGCACAGATCTCTCATAAGTGCAAACCCACCGCAGCAGCAGAACACTCCCAACACTGAACTACTGTAATTAAAAGCTTGTTATGAATCTGTACAAATGACTGCCAGGCGCTCCTGTTTTTCTGTACGTCTTGGTGCAATCAATAACAATTATGCCAACCTTCAAGTGCTGCGTGCAAAGTCCACACCTATTTAGATCAGGATGTTCAACTTAGTGTAACTAAACTCTGAATAGTGGCTATTAATGCACCGTCAACCAAAGGAAGTTAACTTCTCACAGAAATAGAGGTCGGCGATCTCTCACAGGGTGAAAACAGTTTGTTGATGGTGTGACATCTTTGAATGCCATGTTTAGTCAATAGTTGGATGGCGGGCTGGCTGTTGAATTTCATGGGTCATTTCACAATGACACCATTCTATTTTCACAGCTTTTATTTACACAGAGAAAGCCGACTGAGCTTCTCACCAGCTGATGTGGATCACCTAGATTTGAATATCGACTGCCGGCAGCTGGTTTTATGATGTGGTTCCATCAAACCTCCTTTGCCATGAACCTCATAGAGAAACCTGTGATCAGCCCACACCGTAACATTTGACCAAAGTGCTTCAGTCTGCATATACTGTAATCCTTTGTGTTTTTGTTTTTTACATTAACTGATCTAACTCAACGTGATCTTACCTCCTCCAACAGTCGAGTGACGGCATCAATGTCACTGTAGGTCTTCGTCATCTGGCCCACTCTGTCAGCACACAGTACTGCGTGCACACAAAGAGACAGAAAGAAGAGGTCTTAATGCAAAAAACCCCAAAGTAGATTATTGAGCAGTCAATTCACTCATTAAAAAAACAGTAGTAAATAGTAAACAATGTATTCAATTTGTGATCTTATAGCATTCATCCCAGGTAGCATGGCAGCAATTTCAGGTCTCCTTTACAGTGTTTAAAACTGTAATAGAGGTTTTTTTTTTTACTGTAAGTGACTGAATATATATAACATGCTCGAGATGTTGAGAAACTTAATGGTGCTGTTAAATTGTGTCGCGGTAAAAAGAGGTGTTTCCAATACTTACTCTACCCTCATTGATATTGAGGAGTGCAATAGTTTGTCAACTAGTACTTAATTTAACTCAAGATTATATAAGATTATCAAGTTACTGAGTGCAGACACAGTGGTCAATGCGAAGAACCACTCCCAGCACTGCACACCTTCATTATCAACTCAATCCTTGTACAAAGCTCGGACTTTAAATCAATCACTTAACAATCCAGACAAGATTGTTAAATGATTAACAAGAATACATCACATGCAACTGTAAGAGCCTCAGTCTGGGGCTAACTCATCCATTTGAAGCATTCCATTTAAAACAACTATTTTCTCTGCTCCTCGAGAGCGACTAGTTTCATTGGTTCATTTGAAAATGTGTTGCCCATTGGGTTCGAGTTGTTCTGAAGTTGCATGTAGATAAAGTGACAGGGTGGGGATATATTAGACTATGAGCAGGTTTACTTTTGAACAGCCCTGTTAGTCACTTCTAACACTCTCAGTTGGAGAGAGGAGGTGTTTGTTGCTGCGCCGTCAGGAGGTGTAATGTCCAACATTGCATGATGTGTCATACAGTACTAGGAGACACAGCGAGATAATATGATACAGCAATTTAACTATCTCAGTTCCACAGAAATAATATAATAATACTCCAGTTTAGAAGGGCCATTGTCATATCAGGCTCATACAAAACAGAGCTGTAAAAGAGACATGCTGGCCTCCCACAATGCAAAACAGAGTTAGCCAATGCAAACAGCATATTTTCATATCCTCATACATCGCCAGGCAGTGTACCGCCAGGCTGCTGGACTCTAGGCCTCCGTTGGCTGTGCTTTAGTTAATCAATTCTTTTAAGCAAGTGTAATGTTCACCATCTTAGATTAGCATGTTAGCATGCCGGCATTTGCTTAATAGCACCAAAAAGCTTTCGTGTTGCAAGTATTTTGGTCATGATACAGAGTCATGATCATGCAAACAAAAATAAATAAATCACATAACCTTCTCTGCCAGGTGAGTTGTTGTGGCACATATTGTTACCGGGGGAACAAACCAGCTTGGTGATAAGCGGAAAGCATACCAATGTGAAAAAAACCCAACTTGATAGCACAGGGTGCAGCCTGTTTACCTGTCATACTGTCTCTCTCTCTCTCTGTGTGTGTGTGTGTGTGTGTGTGTGTGTGTGTGTGTGTGTGTGTGTGTGTGTGTTCTATAGAACAACATGCTGGTTTATTACCATGGTAACACTCCACCCAAGTCTGATCAATAAATGGGTACAACTGAAAATAACAATCGGAAGCTTGTGAGCCAATAGAGAGCCTTGATAATGACAGTGGACATTTGGCTTCGCTTCTACTTGTTGCTGTGAAAAGATGGTTTGCAGGCTGACAGTTAAGCAGGGAAACAGGTTTAAGGAGAACACGGCTATGATCCTCGGCCACTTTAAGTCATAAATAGGTGGTGAGGGAAAAGGCGAAGACGGAGGTCAGAGAAGGGAACTGTAAGCTGGATAACATAAAAGGAAGTGCAACTTAATATTGGAATGTGATCTGGATGTCTTTTTATACGGAGAGCACGTAACTCAAGTCTCTCTCTCTCTCTCTCTCTCTCTCTCTCTCTCATAAAGGAGAGAAGTTCAATGTTATGTCTTATTCACCACTACCAATCTAGATCACAACAGGCATCATGTTAAAAAAAAGACTATATATAGATTTACCTTTATAGACACTGTATGTTTGGTGACTGAGAGTTCTGAGTTGAAAAGAAGTTAAAGCTCAACAAGGACCTATTATCTGGTTTTCTGTCTGTGTTGCAGCAGGCGGGCTGATGGAGCCAGACGTCTGGAAAAATGTAAAATTATGTAAGTATGCATCATCCAGTATCATTTCCTTATTGGACCCGGGTTGAAATTCATCTTAGCTGCCACTATAAAAACTTCTTTATGCCACAGTAACCTCAGTGTCTCATGTACTGATCCAAATACGTTATAAAACTACTACAAAGTGACCAATCATGGTTGCTTTTTGAGCAGAATATCTCTTATATTCATGCTTATTTTGTATTAAATGCTAACAGCTAACCAGATCCCTGCAGAGCCCCCCCAGTACCTGCATGAAACCATACTGTTTACGTACACGTCTCTCAAAATGCTCGTTCTTCTGTGTCATCATCAACCTATGTCTCTCTGTGAAAAATTCTGAATAGTTACTCAACCCTTAACAAAATCCCAAAGTGATTAAATACAAGCTAAAGAACTACATATCAGGTAGGTAGCTTTGTGTATTCTTAAACAAATATTAAAATGCTGATGTGACAGCTGGGATAAAGGGCCAAGCCCATATTTGAGCATGTCAAATTAGCAGGTAACCGGACCATGCTGTGCTGAGACAAACACTAACATTAGAGACTGCACCTGTAGGATAAAGCCACAGTCCACATGAGACAAAGTACCCGTTAAAGGGTTTCACGGGGTATCCAATAAAACCCCTTCAGAACAAAACAATGAAGACCGAGATACACCGAGCCTGCTGGCACACTCAGACTAGCGAGAACCAAGAAGAAGATTGCAACAGAGATGATGCCCGCGATTACAAAGAAGTCTACCTTCCCACAAAACCTGTTGCTCTTCATCCATCTCTTCTTCCTCCTCCTGCTGCTGCTGCTCTGTGCTTCCATGAGAGGGAACACCAACATACTCTTCTTCTTCTTCCTGCTCCGTGCTATCATGAGTGGGTAGACAAACATATTCCTCGTCCTCCTCTGGCTGGTTGGAGTAATCCAGCTCGTCCTCGGCAGCTGTGAGCAGTGCCATCCTCCACTCTGGCACTAAGGCTAACCTCTAAACCACAACGCCTGCAGAAGCAACACCATGGCTCCTACTTTGGCTGTGTGCATTTGTGGGTGTGTGTGTGTGATTTAATCTATGAATCAATACCTAATCAGTGTGTGCCTAGATGTGAAAGTACACATCTAACAAAGTGTTTGTTCCCAAGAGGACAATAGGTGTGTGTAGTGTAGTATGTCTCTCAAAATACTCCATTGTAGATGAGTGGCAAAGTCTGTGCATCTGTCAAGTAACAAATGATGTCTGCTGATGGAGTTTCTACAAGTTTGTGTATCAGTTGTCCCTTGAGGTAGCTCTGTGAGACAACCAGATAACCTGACTCCTCCCCATCTCCTCTGGGATTGGTCAGTGGATGGCCTACTCTACTTTACCACAGACAGGGGGGTGGACACAGACACACACTGTAAAGAGGAGGCTGTCCATCATAAAACTAGGTTAAAATAGATTTAACACAGCACATGAGAGCATTTAAATAATAATCTGTAATATTTATTTATCTGTAATCCTTAACCTTTCAATACTTTTCAACTTTTTCCACTTGGAAATGGTTCAGGCTGGCACCAACAGGAGCAAATCAGCGCTGAGAGAGACACCTGTTTCTCAGGTAGGCTTCGACTCCAAAAGAAAGCAATTCCTTTTACAACCCCCCTCGAGTGAAACTAACTTGGTACAGTCCTGTTCAGCCACTATGGCAACAATGGGGCTGAGCAAACGATAATAGACCAGCACCTGTTACCAGGGCGTGCCAGTCGCAGTGAAACCTTTATATGTGAATGTCAAACCTCTGACCTGTAAGATCAGGTGTGATTCATGGGATAGCCAGCTTCATTTGGGCTGGAAGGGTGGCAATCGATTAAATTAATAAAAAGGATTTTCAATACATGTTTTTACATGCGCCAAACTGTGGAGTCATTATAAAACTCCCAATTGTTCTTTGCAAGGATATAATGTGAAGCATTAAAATAGCAAGATCAATTTCAAACTACTGCCCTGAAAAAAGACTGCTACTTTCAACTGTGACTATGCAGCATCTTCAATAAGGGTTTATGGAAAATGGATGAAAAAAGGATGAGTCCATTGCCAAACTTCAAACCTGTCTCTACAAGCCTGCCTCCATACTGGCAAAAGTGTGGGTCCATTAGTAAAGTCTTTGTAAGAGTTTTAAAAAATACCAACACGTATTTTGAATCTGCAGCATATTTAGTTTGTTATTCCAGTTAAATTAACTAAAGAAGGAACAAGGAAGTCTCTCAAACTGAATGATTAACTGAATCATTCAGTTTGAGAGACTTCCTTGTGGCTTGATGACCGAAACTTTCCAGATTCTAACCTTTATCTTATCGTTAGAATCATTCGGTCGTCCTGCGTGCTGGTCCATGCACATTTTAATAAACTGTAATGAATGTTACTATCGTTGAGACATGACTACCATATTTTACAATCATATGTTCCACACTTTTCTTTTCACATTCATAAAGACAAGTGGAGAATAACTGTATATACCGCATGTCAATGTCACATGTTCATGTGAGCAGAGCTCGTATGACCCAGAAGATCCGACCCTTCGTAGATAAATATGGACGCATCAAAGCAGCCCCGCTTTTCTGCTCATTAGTCACTGCTCAACTGTTATAATTGCTGTAATTGGTTGAGTAAACTGATGCCAGGTCAGTACTGTCCTGCATGCTTGAGTAACTCCACTCAATGGTCCTATGGATGCAATGCTGCAGGCAACAAAGGAGACCCGGACAAACAGCGCTCAGTACTTTTGGGCTGTGTTTTCCCTCTCCCGTTGCTTTTCTGGTCACATTCACTTTTTACACTCCCACTTGTTTTTCCGTTATCCTTTTCATACACTCTCCCGCTTTCCGTCTCATTTGTTTGTGAAGTCTCATGCTTTGTACAGTGATTTGGAAGAAAATTACTAATTTGAACAGCAAATTTACACAATTTTAGACTGCTGCATATATAAACCTGTCGAAATCAAGAAATCCACCTTGCTACAACAATCTCTGTTTGTGTCCTTCAAGCCTCTTATAATAGTCTTACTTGCTGACAGAGTTCAACACTGAGTTTCTAAAATAAAGCAGGTCATTTCTGAGTAAAACAAAACTTCCAAAATCAAATAGTTTTTATATTGATAAGTTTGGTACAAAAGCGCACTGCAATAAAAAAAAAAAAAAGTAATGAATCGCCTCATCTTTTGAGTTACTATCTCGTAATCACAAGAAAAAAACGCATATTTTGAGAAACTGTATCATAGGTACGAGATCCGGATTTTCTTTTGGGAATCCAATGCGCTTCCATAGTTTCGACTCTTAGCAAACTTGCGGGATAGAAGGGAAACAATTTCAAGTTCAAAGCTTTTATCTATATAGACATGGAAACAAACAATTCGTTTTCAGTGGTTTCTAAAACCAAATTAAATGCCGACACAACAATCCGTGCTTTGTCTCCCAGCTTCATTCTCGTTTCCTATAATTATCCCTCCATCCCGTCGCATCCCCAGTGGAGGGATAGCGTGCCCTCTTTCTCAGCCCTCGCCCTCCGCCCTGGTCGCCCTCCATCCAACCTTTTGTTTTGAAGGCTGCTAGAAGTGCCAAAGAATATTTGGCAGGCTGCCATCGACAAGGGTTTCTTAGAGCAGCATGCAAATCATTGGGCTAAATATAAGCCAACCTACTTCCACATCCCTCCCTTGCACATCTCAGAATAACACCAAACCAGCTGCTTTCTATTTCTGCCTCCACAAGAAGATTTATCAAAAAAACTGTACGCTCATTTGTTTATTTCAGCATCAAGCCCAGTTGTAAAAAAATAAAAATCAAACCTGAGTTAGATGCCACGGATAAATAATATTGCAGATGTTTAAGCTGCACAGCTGACATGGGGGAGGTGCTGGGCCGCCTCAAACTGTTATGTAAGAATCTCTACAGAGAATCCCTGTAACATGCATAACATACTGCACATAACAACTAATGGATCACTCTCTCCCTTAATCCATCAAACCTTCACATTAAATGCACAGATAACCTCAATGTACTGCTATCAAATTCACAAAAATGCACCCGCGTCCGAATGGATAATAATTATGCAGGTTGTAGCTGTAGTGAGTGAAATGGATTACAGAGCACATTAGGACATGGATTATACGCAAGCTTCTTTACAGGACAAGGGGGGGAGAGACAACGATAGAAAGATACAGAGGGAGGGAGGGAGGAGGGAGGAAGAGCCAGAGCCAACAGGCTGGTCACCAACCAATCAGTTCTATAACCTGCTGTTAGTCACACATGTCACATGAACCGGGACCATCAGTCTCCTCATGTCTTTACTGTACGTGTGTGTGTGTATCAATCTGTAGCTGCGTTATCCACACAGGTTACATACTGCTGCAAGATTGCAACACTGTCGTAAGAAGCTGGGCTACGTTACATAAATGCACATCACTGTGCCAAATTCTAAAATGAATGGGCAATTTTACAGATTTGCAGCCATCCTTTCTTCATTATCGTCTTGCTATATGTATTTTTTAATTAGTTTTTTTTGTTTTGTTTTTTTAAACTTATTTAGTTTTCGCCAGCCCCGAATCCTAATAAAAGGATTTCACTGCTTTAACTTTCTCTCGAAAAACTTTGCTTCCTTTCACTCAGCCACTCACTCACTGAGACAGTCTACTAGCTGCCTATATCCTCATTATAAACTGTTTTGGCCACCGGTGACTTCCTCATCAGGAGCTAGCTGACATTAGCACCAACAGCCCTCTGATACCGATTCACAAAGAGGAATCCCAACCAACCCACCTTACTTCCACTGCCTACACTTACACCCACAGCTCGTCCTATAAGCTACTCTGTGGGCCTTTTATAGAAGCCACTCTGACTCAGCTGCCACACATCACATGTTACAACACCTACTGTATCCAGCAGCCGCTGCCTGCTGTAGCTGCAGCTTTAAGGCTGCTGTGTCTTACTGAAACATCCGTCTTGGTTTTTGTTCTTGTGATGTGAATGCCAGTCCACAAGGTCACGTTCTCTGGGTTGAAAGAAATCAGTTAAAGATGGCTCCACTAGGGGTTTAGTTGAAGTACATTAATAATGTACTTAATTCTTTTTGTGTTGAAGTAAACGAAAACCCACTTTTTTCTATTATGTTCGGGGGATAAATGTCTATATATTCACCAAGCTTCTTTAATATGAACAAATCCAGCTTAATCCTACTAACACCCCTCTCTCTACTTAAACCTCAGTCCGTGTGTCAGCAGAGGACACATTATAAAGCCGGTTAGCTGGTTATCAAACACAGCATTATCAAAGCACTTCTTATATCTATGAACTGTGATTACAAACGTATTTACACGCAAGTAGAGCTCAGGATCGAATAGGCCGGACCAGCAGACAGCTCACTCGTGTTCGTGTAGTTTCTAGACAGCTTGTGTATTTTGGTACCGTCGCTGGATGGTTACAGTACACCACGGCGGTTACACCAAAGCCATCACTGTTCTATGCATTTCTTTATCTCACACAATGCCCACAACCGAGTTCAACTAACCAACAGAAATCACTTTAGTATATATGAAATCGACCTCTTACCATTCATAGCCAGTAACATCAGTGTCGTTAGTAGTTAGAGTCAACTCTTCAAGAGCTAGATGTCACTGCATAAAACTGTAGCAGACTTTCGTCTTACCATCAGTACACTCCTCATAGTACCAGTCCAGCTCGTAGTAGTCTGCCTTGACAAACCTCTGACCTCTGGTCTGGCCTCGTCTGTTCATCCTCACTGCTCTGACGGACAGCTGTATCGTTTGCAGTGTCCCAGCATACTTAGGTGAAACATCTTTGGCAAAAACAATGTCCCAGCATGGGTCTTACTAGTTACTAGTGCTGTCCGTTAGTCAGTGTCCGCTTCTTCCGTCCCAGCATGCTTAGCAGTTGCCAGCTGGCACACAGTCATGATTAGTGACAATCTGCCCGTTCTCATCATATGTCCCTTCTGCCCCACACTCATTAACTGCAAACTGTCAGTGTATTATGCTCCATATTTGTTGTGATGCTGGTGCCATTTCTGCGTGTCATCCCACAGCACCGTTACTTGCGTCATCCATTGTCAGAAGGAAAAAAACATTATCCCTTATCGCCTTTCAGCAAATGTGTCAGTAGGAATCTGCCATCTTTATCTGTCTTCTTTCCTTTCCTCAGTCACTCCAAAGCTTCAGCAAATGTGCCAGATTCTTTCCCCTCATGTCTCCATCCATTTACAGCTTCCGGTCAGTCCGTCCTCTGGCCGAGTCTTTCCTGAGGTCATACTATGACAGTCGTCTTCTCTCTTGCAACATGCCTTGCTCAGTGACATCACTAGCTCTACACATGGATCGCTGCATCTCCAACAATGACTCGATAAACACGGAGATACAGAGAGTGAGAGAGAGCGAGCAGCAGCAGTCACGGGTTTTGCAGCAGAAGTGATGATGATCATGACTCAGTGGGGTGGGCGGGGTTTAGAGGATGCCTCCAGCCAATCAAGGGGTAGTGGTATCACTAGCTTGCTCCCGCCCCCTCCTCTCCTCCACTGTGTCCTTCTGTGAGGTTGCTATAGTAACAGGCTCAGACTCCCAAGGCCTGAGCAGCATAGCATGTAAAAGCAGTTAGCAGGAAAGCAGTGCGGTGTTGGCAGAGGTGACGTGGCTAACCCAAAATGAATGAACACAACCGGCATTCAAGGATTGGTCCTTTTAGTTGGAGAGAGGCAAAATGAGTACATGCAGAGTGCATGGGAGAACAATGATGAGTTATCAGGACAAAATGCCATCCATTTCAATGACAATGTGAGCACAATTTAAAGTCAACCAGCTTGAAGGTGCTAACAGAAGGCCACAACCAACAGCTATCAGGCTAAAGACAGTCTCACGAAGATGTATTTAAAATATCAAATTCCATGGCCACTTTTTGGGGTAAGTTTGCAGTTGCTACAACAAAAAAGATGAAATAATACTATAAGAAAAAATATTATCCATATAAATATAGATGTAATTTTTCATATTGTTGTCACGATAGCTAGGCTTACATACTTAATCAAGTAAAACAACCATGATGTACCAGTGCGCACATCACCATGTTTATTCATAATGGTGTAACACAATTTTAACCAATAGAAGCTCCAGGTAAACACAAGTAGTTAAATAAATACATACATACATGAATACTATCACCTACTGTACTGTATGTGGAGAGAAAATATCCCCAGACTTCAGTGAAACACAGCTTTATGACCAAGATGAAACGAATATGACCCATCCGTCCTCCTTCACGGCCCTTAGGATGTTGATACCCGGCCATCTTTTTGAGGTCATAATGAGAAGCAACATGTCTCCAGGACAAGGATAACCGAGTGAAAAATATGTGAAGGAAACGGTGGATAGTAAAGCACAAAAACCTATATTGCATATTTAGCAAAACACCCCTTGCAGAATACCTTATACTGTTTCTTATGCAACATGACTTCGTCATTGGCTGTAAATGTCAAGGCCAAAGTGACCGTGTCTGCATGGGGCAACAAGGTGAAGCTACAGTTCTCAGTTAAGCCTATTTATGAGACGTTTGATCTATTTTTAGACGTTGTTTTACCCCGAGTCACTTTAACAAGTACATGTGAATTAGTTAACTGAATTAGTGATTGTGAAAAAAAACAAAACACTTTACATTCCCTTGGTCTGTCGTGTGCACGTGTTTCATGTGCGTTTCTTTGCTTTCAATTTGGTGTGTGTGCGAGCGTGCGTGCGAGCGTGCGTGCGTGCGTGCGTGTTACAGCTGGTGTGGCCGTCGATTACAAGGCCGCTCTTAGTTTGACAAGACGAGAGCAGACTCGTGCATAAATACACAACACAAGGGCTGAGTGCAAGAGAAAGCAAAACATCAACCGACAGAGAGTGAGACAGAGTTTGTTTGTTGTGCTAACCATGGTCAGCTGTCACGCCAACACTGATGGGAAGATGCCCCCCCCCTCTCTCTCTGATTACTAAGACGAGTCGTCTTTGTCTATTGCGGAACCACAAAATGTAATTCTTACATCAACAATCCTCATCATTTTAAGAATAAAGTTGGACACTGTATTTTTCCACCAAAGCATCTACATCTGCATTATGTGATGAACTTACAGAAGTATTTGAGGGTCTCTTCTATCTGTTCAGTCGTCAGGTCGAGGGAAGAGTTGGGGTCCACCAGTGGCGTGTGCAACCAATCATCTTGCTCGTAGCCGAAGATGGTGTCGGCCCTCAGCTTGTAGACGGGCAGCTGTTCCTCCAATAAGCTGATGATCTCGAGCTCCGGCAAATCAGTACTGTTACACACATCTGCACAGAGAGAAAGACAGACACCTTACAGTTATTGCTCTTTTCTTTAAAGTCATGACAGATGGGCATTACTTATTGGGAGTGGACAAAGGTAATATTGTCTTCAGCAGGGATAAAGA
Source organism: Anarrhichthys ocellatus (assembly GCF_004355925.1). Classification (NCBI taxonomy): domain Eukaryota; kingdom Metazoa; phylum Chordata; class Actinopteri; order Perciformes; family Anarhichadidae; genus Anarrhichthys; species Anarrhichthys ocellatus. The sequence goes on along the minus strand of NW_022280104.1, from coordinate 1,629,193 downwards.
TTTATGATTGCCAAAATGTCATCTCTGGGTTTTTGTAACAATTTATCTCCTCATTTATAACAATAATAATCCATCCCAACAAGACATTTCATCAGCCCATTAGAGCTGAAAGTATAGGTTGCCCTCTAGTGGTACAAAGAGGAACTATTCACCACTACTTGCCTCTACTGTGCAGTATTATAAAGTGGAGACCAACTGAAGGCCAGGTTAATTTGTGTCAGTTTGCATCCTCAGTTAAATTAATCAAATGCTCACTTGGATTGGGGCTGTACAGTTCCTCCCCTCTGGTTGTGTTCGATTGCAACACATGACAAGAGAAACCCAGGTGTTGTGCCACAGACTTACGTTACTGGCTGCAACAATGCAACCCTAGCCCATTTCATTTAGACCCAGGATTACTCAAAAGTTAAACAGACATTCAGGTACGACTACAGAGTAACTTCCAGAAATTAAACAAACAGCTTCCGCTACTTAAATTGACTTCATGTTGGGTATAATAACAAAAGACCTGCAATTATTTATACATCACAAGTCTTTTCTGACGTGGCTACAAACTCTGTGTCTCCTTAAAGTCACCAGCAGCCTTCTACTGAAAATCACTGAGTCAACCAGACAGCTACATTTGTGTGCTGCTGTGGAAAACTAAATAATCTTACCTAAGCGTTCAGCTATGTGCCTCTCTGTTCACACGTTAGTTTAGTATGCTATTAAAAGGGGTTTTCATTTAGGACTCCATTAGAGTGCTCATTCTCTCTGTTCACATTGAATTTAGGGATTTGGTCGCTTTTTCTACAGAAATGTGGAATTCCGAAGCTCGTGGATAGACTAAATTAGCATAAACATTGAATGAGAATTAACATACAGTAAACATAATGCCCTTTGTTTCTCTGTCTCCCCTCTATTTCTGTCGCTCTCCGTCTCTCCCTCTGTCTGTCTGTCTGTCTGTCTGTCTGTCTGTCTGTCTGTCTGTCTGTCAGTCAAACAATGCCGTCTCTCACAGTTTGCTTATCCAGACTGAATGACTGACTGTGCTGAAAAAGGGGAAACACACGGACACACACACACACACACACACACACCCACAACAGCTGGGGAATCATTCAGCAGCACAGCCAATGAGGTTTCAACACTGAAGTAAGTACTGAATTGCACTTTCTACCAATGCCATTTATTTTACCTTTGATCAAAGGTTTTTACTAATTGGTGCCATCTTAGAATAGCATGGTTATTCTCAGAAAAGAAGATTCTTATTGTTGTCATTAGCTCTATTTATATTAATTGCTCCTGTGTAGCCAGGAGCCATATTACATTTAATGTTATTTCTGTGGATTTTTCAACTCTTCTTAAAATTGTTTGACCACAAACAGGTTTGCACAAATATTATTTGGATTAATTTCTGATCCTGATGGGGATGTTGCTGGTCAGAATCACACAATTTCTCCTCTGCACTGGTATGAAATATGACCAACGCACTTTGGCTCCTAAAATGAGTAGCGATAGCATGTGGATGAGGATAATTATAGCACAAACCCGTGCTGTGTGAGCTGACAAAAGGTCAATGGAGACAGAGCACACACACACACACACACACACACACACACACACACACACACACACACACACACACACACACACACACACACACACACACACACACACGTGTGAAAAAGTGTTTGCCCCCTTCCTGATTTCTTATTTTTTTGCATGTTTGTCACACTTAAATGTTTCAGATCATCAAACAAATTTAAATATTAGACAAAGATAACACAAGTAAACACAAAATGCAGTTTTTAAATGAAGGTTTTTATTATTAAGGGGAAAAAAAAAAAAATCCAAACCTACATGGCCCTGTGTGAAAAAGTGATTGCCCCCCCTGTTAAAACATAAATTAACTGTGGTTTATCACATCTTTGGAAAGCTGAGTTCAATTTCTCTAGCCACACCCAGGCCTGATTACTGCCACACCTGTTCTCAATCAAGAAATCACTTAAATAGGACCTGCCTGACAAAGTGAGGTAGACCAAAAGATCCTCAAAAGCTAGACATCATGCTGCGATCCAAAGAAATTCAGGAACAAATGAGAAACAAAGTAATTGAGATCTATCAGTCTGGAAAAGGTTACAAAGCCATTTCTAAAGCTTTGGGACTCCAGCGAACCACAGTGAGAGCCATTATCCACAAATGGCGAAAACATGGAACAGTGGTGAACCTTCCCAGGAGTGGCCGGCCGACCAAAATTACCCCAAGAGCGCAGCGATGACTCATCCAAGAGGTCACAAAAGACCCCAGAACAACATCCAAAGAACTGCAGGCCTCACTTGCCTCAATTAAGGTCAGTGTTCATGACTCCACCATAAGAAAGAGACTGGGCAAAAATGGCCTGCATGGCAGAGTTCCAAGACGAAAACCAATGCTGAGCAAAAAGAACATAAAGGCTCGTCTCAGTTTTGCCAGAAAACATCTTGATGATCCCCAAGGCTTTTGGGAAAATACTCTGTGGACTGACGAGACAAAAGTTGAACTTTTTGGAAGGTGTATGTCCCATTACATCTGGCGTAAACGTAACACGGCATTTCAGAAAAGGAACATCATAGCAACAGTAAAATATGGTGGTGGTAGTGTGATGGTCTGGGGCTGTTTTGCTGCTTCAGGACCTGGAAGACTTGCTGTGGTAAATGGAACCATGAATTCTGCTGTCTACCAACAAATCCTGAAGGAGAATGTCCGGCCATCTGTTCGTGACCTCAAGCTGAAGCGCACTTGGGTTCTGCAGCAGGACAATGATCCAAAACACACCAGCAAGTCCACCTCTGAATGGCTTAAGAAAAACAAAATGAAGACTTTGGAGTGGCCTAGTCAAAGTCCCGACCTGAATCCGATTGAGATGCTGTGGCATGACCTTAAAAAGGCAGTTCATGCTCGAAAACCCTCCAATGTGGCTGAATTACAACAATTCTGCAAAGATGAGTGGGCCCAAATTCCTCTACAGCGCTGTAAAAGACTCATTGCCAGTTATCGCAAACGCTTGATTGCAGTTGTTGCTGCTAAGGGTGGCCCAACCAGTTATTAGGTTTAGGGGGCAATCACTTTTTCACACAGGGCCATGTAGGTTTGGATTTTTTTTCCCCCTTAATAATAAAAACCTTCATTTAAAAACTGCATTTTGTGTTTACTTGTGTTATCTTTGTCTAATATTTAAATTTGTTTGATGATCTGAAACATTTAAGTGTGACAAACATGCAAAAAAAATAAGAAATCAGGAAAGGGGCAAACACTTTCTCACACACATATATATACATATATACACATATACACACACACACATACATATACATATACACATGTATATACATATACACATGTATATACATATA
>NW_022280104.1:1591394-1605819 GCF_004355925.1 Anarrhichthys ocellatus | reverse complement strand
GCACAAGAACAACAGAAAACGCAATTCCTCTCTTGGGAATACGGTGTGGTTTTCCCACATTCTTTCTATTTTCTTTGAATTCCAATTTTAAAAAGTTACATTTTTTTTTGCAGTGTTGGTTCAGCGAATGTTCATGTTTTCAACGTTTTACATGCAGTGATATTTGTGAAGCCCTTCAAGTTGTCTTTGGTCCTTAGTCCAAACAGGCACATGCTCTGTTCCTGCCTTCGTAACTTATTTCTGAACTGGGATGGAGCATAAGGACATCCAAACACAGACTACATTTAGCAGGTGATGTAATAAGTAGGAAGAGGTTCAAGCCCCTGATTCTAATGGAACATTTTAAATGATGTACAGTAGCTACCACCCAAAGAAATAATGTTATCTTAGATTTTGGCACAGTTTTTTAAATTTACTTTTATTTGTTCGACAAAATAATTCATCAAAAAAGGTAAGGACGGTAATTACTAGGTGCGGTTCCAATTCTCCTTAATGACACGCACAAATACCGTTTGTCCATCAGTGTACAGACGACGAGTATTATTCTCAGTGCAGTGTCTAGAGGAGTGAGGAGAACAATGATGTATCCCTCCCTCAGATGATCTCTCAATGCATTCTGTTAACCAGTTACTCCCGACCGTGCCTTCAACTGCAACTGAATGGACATTACAACACAGACCGCAGACATTCGTTCTCAGCTCTTAAAGGAAAACCAGTGCTGCACCACCCAGCTCAGCAATTTAGTGTTGCAACTTGAACTCCTTAAGACCTTTTTAACCCTGGAAAAATAAATGAATGTGGTAACACTGCTATAGCCTAAGCTCTACAAGGACAGACCGTAGAGCACAAAAACAGGAGTGCATCACTGAGGATGGTAGCTCCACATACAAAGAGGATTTACATGTCGGCAAAGAGGAGAACACAGAAACATACACACCTCGGTACTTTTGTGAGTTGCTGTCATATCCGTCTCAGAGCATCATTGATGCTTGATTTAAGCACATCTTTTGCTTTTAAATGCATGCATCAGTCATGTTTCACGGCCCTGTGACACTGGAAACGCATTCAAAATACACTGCAGTTTGAAAACATGTCAAAATGGATATTGGTCTGTTTTAGGTGCTTTTTGTGTGTCCTCTGTGTTCATCTGCGGTTTGAGAGTTGACAAGATCTTATGATCGAAATCATTACTCTTCAGTCGATTGATCCTCACTGACTGACAAAATATAATTCAAAGAACCATTTGCTGATCAAGACTCAACTGCAATAAACTAGACAGGTTTACACTGTAGCCTGTAGATGTTGCATACTGTATATGTTATATCTAACAAAACAACTAGCCACCTATTAATCACTCTGGCTTATGCATCTTATTTGTTAGATAGCTAAAAGTTTGTAGCCAGTTTGCCCAAAAGTATTAAATCATGAGGGCTGTGACAGTCAATGCATCAATTCATAAGGCACACTTATGCAGCACTCTGAGAGCTGAGGTTTGTCCTCGCTAGAGGGGATTTCCTTACTTTCAACAGCTGATCAATTAGAGCACTTTGACTAGTGTTGTTCAATACGTATGTGTTCCTGCTAATGGTACACAGAAGAACATACTTGTGGATAATGGTGTCCGGTGGCAATCTGCCTGTGAGCAGGAGAGCCACATGCTGTGACTGACTGGCTATAAGCTGGAGCTCCAACATTGTATACACCCGAAACAACTTCTTTGCACTGGAACACTCAGGTCAGGTGGAGACTCCAATCAGTTTCAAGACATATAATAGAAAACTGCCCTGAGAAACCGGTCAGACCCTGAGTGACAGATGGGTGACGGGCTCCATATCACCGATTAGTCATTAGAAGACATCACCATGGTGAGCAGACCAACATATAAAGATCTCCTGCTATAAAACCAACGGCTACGAGAAGCTGACAGACATCAGGAGGGAAGAGTAAACATTGGTTGCTATTGAAAACTGCAATGTCAACATTATCCTGTGTACAGAGAGGACATAATTACATAGAAGCTGTGTTTACAAAAAGTAGGAGGTCCAGGTCCTGTTTGATTAAATGTCCCATCAGGTCAGTTCAGCCTGAACTCAAATGTCTCTTTAATATTCCCTCTAGCATGAATGGGTTGAGTTTCAGTTTATCCCACAATTTTTTCTCTCTAATCAGATTATGTGAAAGTCCCTCAGTCTTACCAGCAACTTCTGTCAGCTCGCCCTACTGTAGGTTCAATATATTAAGTATATGACAATATCTTCTGTTATTTATAGTATCATACTATTTGCATGAGAACCATTCAGCGGCAGTGTTTGTTTTACAACATAACTTAAACTAAACAGTACCTGTTAAGTACGAAGATTTTTTAATCTTAAAACTGAATAGAAATTCCACCTTCCAACTAAATGTTGGAGTGAGGCTGTAAATGAAGGTCGGTCCTTCCTGTCAGCCACTTTATGATCAATGGATCTGATCAATAATCTAATACTCCTCTGTTTAACCAGAGATGCAATCAATAACAATCTGCATTTTTACTCAGGAGCAAAAATAAGAAAATTAATAATAGAGAGCTGATAGAAAAACCCAGCTGTGGCTGAGACTTAGTGGTTTGTAGGGTTATGACGGTAAGAGATTCTTAGTGTGCGATAACCAAAATATCAAGGTAAACAATATTCCAATACTACTACTATTATTAGTTACAATGATGCTAAAGTGAATTTAAAAAAAGAGCATGCTATAAAGCAGCACTAGCATGTTCAATTAACTACCAAATGAAGAATAAAATCAGCTCATGATTATTAACATATACTGCAGGTGAGCAGTGCAGACTTAGACTTAGTACTTAAAACCGGCACTGAAAAACTGGTGCCCAAAGAACAATAAAAAGTGTTTTCATCACAAACATTACTTTTGTAACTACCGGATACACAGTAAATGTACTTCAAAGCTTCAAGTCTGCCTGCTCAGTTCATCTTTATTGAATGTAGTTTAAAGTCATACAACTGACCCGCTCTGTCCTGTGGAGCTAATCGCATCACTAAAGCATGTTTGAATACTGGTCTCAGTCATGTGATTGGTTGATGGTGAGCAAAGTAGGGTTTAGACAAAAGGAACAGGCAGAAAGGTGAAATCTCTTCCTCCCTAGGATTCCTATTCCCTAATTCCTCCTTCTAAATACACATGGAAACCAGTTCTTTGTTTTCCTAGCAAAGCATTTTGTCAGACAAAAGAGATCGTATCCCATTATTCACTGAGACACACACAGTCACTTCAACATGTCTTCACAATAAGGAGGGACAAAGAGGAAGACAAAGAGAGAAGTTAAGGAGAGATAAGAAGAAGGAAGCTAGTGTATCATAAAGTCCAACAAGTCACATGATCAGTCAAAGGAAGCGGAGACATCCTTTCTGAAGTCCTACAGCTTCCTTCATGCAACGTCGGGAGTCCGCTTCGTTGAAGAGTGTTGTGTTAGTGGAAAAAAAAAAAAAAGGGATTGTGAAAAATAAAGTGGAAAAGATGGGTGTGCATGTGTGGCTGTTTGAAAGACTGTCCCTGCTTTAATATCACTCTGAGAGAAGAGGAGGAAATCACATGAGAAAGAAAGATGACAGAGGAGAGAGAAAGAAGGGGGATGGAGGAAGTAATGCAAGCCCTGGAGCAGACAAAGCTCTGCCATTTACATTATTCTACAAGAAAACAGAGAGAAAAGTCCAAAAAACAAAAAGAGCAGAGAACACAGACAGTCTAACTATGACTGAGGCATCATCCTGTAACAAAGTTGGCACAGCCGAGGAGTCTTGCTAAATCTCTCAGCCTTCAGCGTTGCCAGGTTGGTCCTGGTTTATCAAACACTGGAACTGTGCAAGGCCTGGGTCAAAGTTTGTTTTATCCTTGTCGATTCCATGAAGACAAAACGAAACGTCTTATAATCACATGAAGTATCTGAAATCTCATAGAAAAAGTTCTGAGCAACTGCAGCACTTCAAATTATCTGGTAAGCATTTCTCTTGTGTAATAATACAACGCAACTACGACTGTAGAAGTGTAAAGGAAATAGGCTTAGCCAAAATATTCCAAGGGACATGCATGTCTTGTAAGGGGCTGAAAATCAATAGAGAACCTCTACATTAAAGAGATAGAAGTGTGTCCTCGGTAGGAGTCTGATTCACTATAACCTCACAGCTGCATCACTTTGGCTCAGTTCAGTGAACTGCAACGCCGACACTCAAAATAACTCTGTTTGCAAATGTACAGCCTTTATTTAGCTTCCAAGTAGTCTGATTGCATTCAATTCCTGTTGGATTTAACAGTAGCATGTCACACTACATTGTTCTAAAATCACACCAAAGGCCGTCATACTGAACTACGTCCCTCATTGTATTTTAAAACAATATCAAATAGTTACAGGGTTTCTAAAGGCTGCATCATAAGTGCTTTATTATTCATTCGTTTGTGTTCCACATTGTATGCTATGAAATTCCCTACAGTTATGAGCACTACAACAACTTCATTTGTGCTTAAACAAATACGGATTACAGGATTTGTTGTGCTACACATACAGTACATACATATTTAGTTAGGAAATCTGGAAGTAAGCATGTATTTAGTTTAGACGATCCATAAATCTTCACCAGATCGATTTGAAAACCTAAAGCTAGTATACACATACATACTTCAGATTTTGTTTAGAATGTCATTTTACTTCTATAAGAAGAGTTAAACTTAATTTTATTGTCTTTCCAGCTGATTTTATTATATCTCAAACTCAACCTGAAACTTAGCGAGCCATAAATCCATAAATCTACTCTCCAGTGATAGTGTGCAGTAAAGAAGCATTGAAGTTAATATATTAAGGGCCTCGTTCACACATTAAAGCAACCTTTGACTTTTTCCCTGTGCTTTTAATAACCAGTTCTACCAATACGCTACTCTAGGTCATCAGTCTGTCAACCCCTCACTGCCGCCACTTCATCAATTTGTCTTTTTTGTAGAATTTTCATTCCAAAATGAATGAATGCTGTTGACTTTTTTGTGTGTGTGTGTGTGTGTGTGTGTGTGTGTGTGTGTGTGTGTGTGTGAGAGAGAGATGAGAGAGAGCAGTGAGACCTGCTGTGTGTGTGAGCAGTGAGACAGTACACAGGCCCTCCACAGATCATGTGCTGCTAGTTGGCAAAGCCAACTGGACCCTTATTTAGCTCCTCAGAACTGGCTGAGAAACCCTCCTCCTCAGGAGAGTAGCTAAAGTAAAATAACAATCACTGCCCCCCATACCCTTTAACGTAAAGGATGTACGTTAGTGTGTTGAAGCCTCTTCACCGCAATCCACATATCAGTCTTCTTTAACTGGCCTGAGGCTCATTGTCTAAATGTCCTTCTTTGGGATTGGTTTGTAATTGAATTTCTTCATTAAACTAATATTGAAATAGATGCTGCTCATTCAGATTTCCAACATTGGATAGCCTAATGGGTTTAACTTGAACAAAAACAATAGCATTGAAATAAAACAAACAAATGCCTCTAACAGATGTAGGCCCACAGTACATGAAGAGAAAACAACAAACAAACAAAAACAACAGAGAACAACATGAATGCCTCACAGAGCAAACTGCTTTCTTTGGGTCTATAATGTGGCACATGTCAGCTTTTCACGGTGCACTTGAATGATATGACGTAATGATCCCACTGATTGGTCCGATTATAAATAAAAAAAACATGTTGACGTTAAAAAGGGAAAAGTTTGTTCACAGCCTGTGAGAAGTGTGATAATCAGTCAGACTGCTTGAGTCACTTCTAATGAGTGGAGGCAGATTCCCTGTGATAGGATTAGGCCTCTAAAAATCAATCAATCCTATTAAAACGTGCCCACAAACCACACTACAGGCTGAACATGTTCACCTCTGAGTCGGACCAAGTATGGGCACAAAGCAGAGGGAACTTCTCATGAAATGAAGAAGTCTTCAGTAAAAGTAATTCAACAAGGAAAACATGCCATGTGTTAAATTATATAGCATTTCGCTCCTATCATGAGTAACTGTTACACCGTCAACAAACCGTGTGGCACTCTGCACCTGCTGCTGTGATCATATGACCATCAAACTTTAAATCTGACACACATCAGAGTTCAGAAACTTACCGCTTTAGTCGATCGCGCAGACTCCCCTGAAGAGGCAGAATAATCCCGTTATCTCTGCTTGGCGACAAACGGAAGACTAACTCATCGGCTCACTCCGCGCGACTCTGCTCGCGATCTAACAATGTGGTTCTCCAGAGCGTTCCCACGCGACCCGGGGCTGTGTGAAAGTCTGTTTCCCCGTCGACATGTGTGACCCTGAGAATAACCTTATTTCTAACCACAGTCAGTCGTCGTTTGAGATGCTTCTTCACCCGACTATAACCCCCAGTTTATCTCTGCCACGCCTAACCAAACTGACCACAGTCTTAAGTAACGTTACCCCCCCCCCCCCCCCCCCAACATGCAGGGCACCCCCCACAGGAAGCAGACCTTCACACAGACCGGTATCAGATAATCACGCCTCTATCAAGCGAAAGTCAAGCCAAGTGAACGGACGAATACGAAAGCTGTATTTCAGAGTCAGCTCTCTGCGCCTGTTCACTTCACTTTTGCAGCTTTTTGTTTTGGCTTCCTTCGCAGGGGTGAGTGAATGGCTTGGTGGAAACAAAGCTGATGCAGAGCTGAGGCAAAGTAGAAGAAGTATGGCTCTACATCCGGTGTGAGTCATTTCAGAATAAATTGCAATAATGTTACATTATACTTTTTTATTTTGAGTGGTCTGTTTTACTCACAACACGTGAAAAGAGGTTGACACTTAATTTAATAAATACTGTAAGAGCTAGTTTGTAAACTGTCTGCTTGTGTGTACAGTGTGTACAAAGTGTTGGGACCTTATATGTAGTATATATTATAATGTGATGGTGGAAGGAAAAGCTTTTTTAATTGTTGATACAGTGTTTCATTAAGTCATTTGCACAGTGCCACATTTAAGGAGCGTATCTAAAAGCATTAGAAACTCCTATCGCACATAAAAGAAACAAGGTAGTTTGTCATCATGGCAATGTGATTATTTACATTGTAAATTTTCAGACTAAAAACATAAACACTAACACCGGTCCAAAGCAAGGTCTGAAATATTTGCAGTTTGCAGTAAATTCTGACATTATCTGTGTCAATATTGTGTCGCTTTTGTTTGACTGCCCATCAAACAAATATAATTAAACAGAAGAGAATAAATTACAGATGCCTCAGTGGTCGACAGTAAGAGGCTTACTTACTTTAAAAAAAATTCTGCTCAATACAATTCTTGATAGATTTCTGATTGTAGCAGATGATCACTACGTAAAAATGACTAAGCTGTCACCAGTCATTAAAACAGCCTACTAATTTGTGTTAATTATATATTTTATGTAGGCTATTCATACAATGTTGTAATACCAAATGTGGTGAGTTTTTTTAATTGCATTTTTCTTCTGGCTTTTATTTTGTAGAATAAAAGGCGCCTATAGGAAATGGCACTCTTGGTATCTTTGGTTCATCTTGTAAACTTTAAGTTACGTGCACTGAGAAGACTCTGCTGTTCACTCATCTATATGCAGTCAGTAGGGGCCCTACTGATGAAACTTGTCAAGTGAGTGATTGTTAGGAAAGTTCTTAAAACAGACCTGAGGATTTGATGGTTGCTATTTGGTCTCCAGCATTATTTAAACATGAACAAGCTTTCTATCAACCAGGAAAACACAGATTTCTACATTTTAACTTGATGATTTATTTGAAAAGGATACTTCAACCAACAACATTTTTAATCAGGACCTCTTCTTATGAGACTCTGTCATGGAGTATTTAAACCTATGTTGTTTTCTATGTGTCTTACCGCTAAACTCTAATAATAATACTGGCAATATTTTCAGTTTTCAGTGTTGTTTAATCAAATGGGACTGCTGTTTGACCATTGTGACAAAGTTTGAATGACCAAAAGCGGCTTACTTAATTTGTTTTATACAAGACCGGCCTACCGAAATCCTGTTGCACAAACAAGCGAGAAAAGTGTTTTACATAAAAAGTCAAAACAAGAAGGATCTAAGTTTGGTTTGTATGTTTATGTGCTACCTCGTGGTTTATCTTCGCAATTGACATTGATGGGAAATCAAAAGGAACTGTATTTTAATATTGTCAGAACGCATAATATTATTTTGTAGAAAAAAACCTGACATGTTCTTATGTCCCACTTCTCCAAAGATATTTTAGATTATTTTTTTTCTCCTGGTTTGTTACTTCTGTTGTATCCGAAATAGTGTTTTCATCAAATGTTCTGTAGCTGTCAACAGACAACAGTAATGTAGACAAAGTTCAGGAGTGATCGACACCATCATTTTAAAGCTGAAAAAAGAAAGACACTAAAAAACTTTGGGCTCATCTTTGAATGTAACACTGGGAGTTTGTTAAGACACATCTGTGTGCTAGTGGAGAGTGGCACGAGTTTCATTCACAGCAGGCCTCATGGTGCTGACAGACGCATGCATTGGAGTCCTTGTCCGTTACAGTGGGGTTCGGTGAATTTGAAGAATTCATCATCTTTCACCCTAGAGCCTTTTGCTCTTAATATTCTCAATCTTGTTCCAAATAAAGAGGAAACAGCTTCTGTGCTGTGAGCTCATATGCAGAGAGTACAAAATGTTAGACTCCATAATAATTCACATGTGACGGGGAAACACCAGGTTGGTAAAAGATAATAGGAAATGTGTGATGTGAGGCAGTAGGGCAAGGTCTACAGAGACTGTCCAACTATGACCCGAAGACAGAGCATGGACCAGTAAACAAACAACAGAAAACATATTTTTTCTTTATTTTGTTGTCGATTTAGATAAATTATTCTTCAAAATCTCACTCTCTGTTTCTAAAAATCAATCGATGGTGAAAAACTGCAAGACAAACTGCCCTGGTGCTGTTAATCTATGGACACTGAGAACCATATATTAAGGTCAGCGCCCACAGCCTGACAAAAGCTATCTGCATACATGCATTACTATAGTATTTTACAATATGTGGGACAGTGTTTGCAGTAAGTGGAGCATTCATGGGGATGGTTGACCCCCTCTGCAGGGTCACGTGCATGTTTCTCAAACAAATCTCCAATGGGACTTTGCACATGTGCACACATTTAAAATTATTAGTTAATTTTGTCAGCATTGCATGAGAGTAATAATCTAGTTATTATGTTAGGGTTATAATATATCGTGCTCACACGCTGGATAATTCCAGCAAAGGTGGACGGGTTGCTCTGGACTCAATGGGAACTTTGAGGCAACTTTAGCCCACAGAGGGCGTCAGTAGGGACCTAACCGCAGACTATTGCCCCCTAACAGCTCAATCAGGACTCTGTACAGTAAATTAACTTGCAATTTTTTTGCTAAATACAAATACTTGTGATGCCAATTGTCGCTGTATTCCATGCGCTTGACCATGCGCTGCCTGTTGTGTGCTCTCTTGTATCATAGCAACGCAGGAATAGACCATGTGGAGGCGGTCAGGTCAAAACGAACAACTTATACAATACAACTAACCCGTATTTTAAATCATATGTATGTGGAAATATTTCGTAAGTACAGCTGCAATTTACGTATAGGTACGCATGCAAGGACTTTGGTGGGTAGTTTGTGCTTTAATTTTATTTGCAGAGGTCCAGACATCCCTCCTCCTGTTTGAATTGTACCCGTCCGTGCACATCTCGCTTCCGCTAACAAACAGCGGGTCGTTGAAGAGGTAAGGTAGTTTGATAGTAAACGTGAGGGATACCAAACACATTATTAAGTCAGTATTTTGTGTCTCTGTGTATAGTTAAGTGACGTTTTCATGTAATAATGTTACCTTACTCGGTGTTGCAGTTAACTGCTGTCTTGTCATTAATAAGCGAACAGACCTGCCTGTCCTCTTGAATAGATGATAACGTTACACACAATACAAGCCAACCGTTAGCCTCTAACGTTAACCTGACACTTTAAGGTAACGCTAAATATGCTATTATTCACCACCTAAAAGTTAACCATCTATTTCAAACATGCCCATTTATTACAAGTGTAGAAGCTACATTTTGTAGCTCGCTAAAGCTATTTTATGACACAAATCAAGCCGCGCAGAGTCAAACAGGTGTCAGGTGTTCTGAAGCTAATTAGCCGTAAAGCTAATCATCATTCACGGATATACATTTTAAGTTAGCTAATTAAGTTAGTTAAGTTGTGCTAAAATGTTAGCCTATACTAAATTCCTCTTATGGCAAACTTGAGAGGACCAATATACCCTAACCTAGATGTTCAGCAAATTACGATATTTAATTACACATTTTGACATCATGACCCCAAATGTAGTCATGTGTTATTTCTTTATAAAAACTGATGTTAGACAATGTCAAACTATATATGCGGCAACTCGAATAGCTTCATGGGTCACGAAATTTAAATAGTTTTACAGGCTATAATTATTCGAATAGTTTTCTAATATCACGTTTGTTCTGCCGGAGTGGATAACGTTACAGCCAATGCACACAGCATTGATGATAAAGAGGTCATACTGTTTGTTTGGCTTTGTGTGCCTGATACTTCCTTGCTTCCTTTCCTCATTGATGACAAACTCCACTCTCTCAACTTCTTCAAATGTCTAAAGTTAATTATTAAGACTTAATACTTGTTATATCTTCCCCACAGCGGATGGAGAACTTCATCCTGTATGAAGAACTTGGGGCCGGCGCTAGCTCTGTTGTCTATAAAGGAAGAAAGAAAGGCAATCTCAACTATGTAGCCATCGTCTGCGCCGACAAAGCCAAGAGACCCGAGATCACTAACCATGTAGGATAGTTCTCTTAACTGTATGAACGTATCGAGACACCTGTTACATTTTCACATTTGTTTTGTTCGTTCATAAGTTTTAGTATAGTTGTATTATAAAGCCCTAAGGAGCATGACCTCACCAACTTTGAGATGTTTTAACACATTATTGTGAGTTATATTGACTTAAAAAAAGAATAAGAACTATACACATTAAAGCATTATCCTTAGACATTAGAGTTTTGGGCCTTATTTGCAGTTAATGAGTTTCAAAATTGACAGCAGTCCTGACTGAGCTCATAGGGATTCTGAATGGAGAATTCTGCTTTTGAGCATGGCATTAAAGAATACCTACACATTTAATGAAGCCTTGTTTTTTGTCCCCTTCTAGGTACGTCTCAGCCATGATCTGGATCATCCGAACATAGTATGTTTCCACGAGTGGTATGAGACAAGTAGCCACCTCTGGTTGGTAGTGGAGCTCTGTACAGGTCAGTGGTTATTTCTGGCACTCCTGACAAACAGTCATGCACCATTAGATGTAATAACTTACTGCTGATTTTTTTAAAACAAGTGTTGCTCTATCTAAGTTTCTTGGTCTCTCTCGTGCTTGCTCTCTTTTTACACTCGTGTTCATCTATCAGGTGGTTCCCTGGAGTCTATAATCGGTCTTGATGGATGTCTGTCAGAAGATGTGGTGAGGAGCTTTGGATGGGACTTGGTCAAAGGACTGAAATACATCCATGAATCAGGAATCATTTTCTCTGACTTGACCCCTGCTAAGGTTTGCGTCTGCATTCATGTGTATGCAGGACTAACAAACAGCACCATTGTGATTATTAGATCAATACGGTGACCCTCCCTTTGTTGCCCATAGATCCTACTGGATGGTAGTGGCACTCTGAAGTTTGGTAACTTCTGCCTGTCCAAGGCAGACGGAGAGACACTGCAGGATTTCTTTAACTTGCGCTCTACGTCTGAGGAGGAAGGGGAAGAAGATAGCAAGGAGAACTTTGACAACACGAGGAAAAGATTAAATGGTCAGATTTTTTTAGATCCTGTTGGTTCCTAATACATTGTATTGTTGATTGATGGAGGACCTTGCCGGTAGATTAGCCAAGAGTAGCTGTTGTTATGACATTGTGATCATATTAGAAGCTACAAGCTGAGAACATGTTATACATTGTGGAGAAGTGTACTGTATGAAAGCAGATGACTGTCTTCTTGTACTATTTTTCGTCTTTCCTAATTACTCTACATGTCTATATTTCCAGGTCCTCCAACTTACAGAGCTCCAGAGGTTTTGCAGGGATCAGAAACCAATATGAGCTCTGATCTGTGGGCTCTGGGTTGTACACTCTACTACATGTTTACTGGTACGCACACACACACACACACACACACACACACACACACACACACACAAACTCCCGTACAGTGATACCAGCATAGACTGATATGATAAAGTACAGAGCGTAAATTCATTTAATGTGTTTTCCTCTGTTGTTGGGTAGCTGTCATTCATGATGTTTATGATGATGCTACTAATGATGTACTGGATTGAAAAAAACCTAGAATAAGCATACTGTAATTTACGACCTAATCCGTAAAAACCTTTTTTTGCTTGCCAGGTAAACCTCCGTTCTATTCTGAGAGCTACACTGAAATTACAGAGCTGATTTTACATCAGGAACCACCGGCTCCCAGACAGACAGGTGATGCACTCTCTCTCACATGCACACAGACACACAGATGTAATGTTTGACAGAAATATCTTTATTATAGAGTTTTTAGTTTAAATGAATGAACTTTTCTTCTGTGTTGTTTGTTACAGTGCTTTCAGCCAGTCCTCCCAGTGAGGACTTCCTGAATCTTCTGAAATGCTTGCTCAACAAATACCCTGATAAGCGGTATGGTTCACACGCACACACACACACACGCACACAGGTCCAGCACACACTCTATTCTACTGTTCTACCTTTACTATTATGATCATAAAATATATAATCCTTACATCACAATGCTAATGGTGTTATTGTTGTGTATTATTTATGTATCCATGACCAGTTGGTAAATTCTGTTCATGAACAGAATCAAACAAATATTCAAAAGTTATTTGGTCTCTTTGACTTTATCTATTAAAAATATGTTTTTATTAATAAGGAAAGTCTAGTTCTTGACTCTGGACAGCTTGAAAGTTTGTAAGACAGTAAAATTGACTTAATTGCAACATTGAATTACTTCAGACTACGGCTTTTTTATTGCACGTTGAGCTATGTGTCACATTTTTGTGCTTTAATGTAGGTCTGTGCACTATATCAATAATATATCCAAACCCGATTGTCTTTTTCAGTTTGTAAGGGCTACATAACAGTATAGGGATATTTTTTCTGAACTTCCCAGACTGTTCTAGCTGTTAGCCTTTAAACACATTATCATAATATACATGTTACTGATGATTATTTATCAAAAATGTCATTGTGTAAATATTTTGTGGAAGCACCAGTTGTCAACCCTTCAATATAATCGCAATATTGATATTGAGGTATTTGGTAAAAAATATGTGATATTTGATTTTCTCCGTATGGCCCGACCCTGTCTTCATTTAATAGTTTTGTTGTTTTTTGTTCATTAGGATGGACTGGCCAGAGTTGTTGGGCCACCCTTTCTGGACACAAGTACGAATGGAGGAGGAAGGAGGAGAAGAAGAGGAGGATGAAGGAGGGGACCAGGAGGAAATATGTAGCTGTGAGGTGGTCGTTAAAGCTAGCTTGAGGTGTGTTGATATATTTCTATTCCTCTTCATTTAACAGCTCCTACAGCATTCTACGGACATTTTGTTGCAGCCATTTTACTGCTTTCAGATTTGCTTTGTGAAAGTAGTAATGCACACACTAACGGTAGATATAGAGGTCAAGAAGTTGTTCAAGCCCAGTCTGTTCTCTTTTAATCCACACAGTTTGAAACACCTTTCAATATGATGCAGTCCAATTTAACAGCACAACAAACCTACAAACCTGCAGAATTACCATACTATTTAATCCAAACAGGTCATGTGACGGTTTGTTTCCCCCAGTTGAGTATTTTGTGTTAATGTGTGTTTTGTCAATAACTCCACAGACACACAAGGATCCCTGACCCTTTCCCTGCAGGACATGCAGACAAGCTATCCAACACCCAGCCACCCTCTAGGATTTACAAGAGTCTAATCTCATCACAGTCAACAACCGCAACAATTTACAGACCATCAGACAGACAGACTGATTGCCAACAAGCTATCAGACACACCACATGTGGAGCTCCAATGATCAGCCAGGGCTTGGATAGGGAGATGGGGAAGGAGAGAGGAGGAGAGGGGGAGGCAAAGACAGAAGATGACCCCAAGCTAACTGGAACCAAGCAGATGTGCCACACACTGCAGCCCAATAAGTCCTTGATGCTCGGTAAGACATTCTCAGATGTCTTTGCTTATGTGTTTACGTCAGATATGGGAGTTACTTGGCCACTTCATGCTATGTAATGCAATGTTTAAAACAACCAGTTTATACAAGTAGTTGTGTGTGTGTGTGTGTGTGTGTGTGTGTGTGTGTGTGTG
>NW_022280104.1:1585351-1590994 GCF_004355925.1 Anarrhichthys ocellatus | reverse complement strand
TATATATATATATAATATTCAGTCAGTGTTTCATTCCTTTACCACATTTTTGTCTGTGTTTTGTTTCACCATAACAGTTGTCTCAACATGGCTGTATTAACCTGGTTGTCTAGATGAGCCGATTTTTGTTCTGCCGATTATTTTCCTGTCATCTGCAAACATCTCAACTTTTCACTGTTTGCTTTAATTGCTAATGTTCAAATCTCATTCCTGATGAATATGCATGCTACATCTTTCACCTGTGTGGCCTTTACTAGGCATGTGTGATGTGTCTCAGACATACGTGTCATATTGTACGCTGGACAATCTGATTTTGTATCTTTTGTGCTTCTTCATCCAGATAATGTTTCAGAGCTCAGGCCAAAGAGTGGTGTGGATGAGGACAACACGGAATCCATTTTTCTGCTCAGGTATTTAGTTCATTCTATCTTTCTTTCTACTTTCTGAAGAAGAACGTGAATCTCTCTGAAGTTATCCTCCATCCAAACTCTTGCATTGAACGCACACATTAGGAAAGTACACAGTAGAATGCAGTACTGTAATTGTTGAAGCATGATTTTAAAATGAGTGGCCCCAGTGCTACTCGTATATCTATTCTTAGCAACACTGTGCTCTACCAATTAAGCTAGAGGGGATCAGCCTCATGCACACATATCAAAAGGTCATGGGCAGCTAGCAGTATATTTTGATCTTATTTTCCCTTTCTTCTTCTAGCTCCTGTACCATCTCAAGGAGAAGCTGCATTATCTCAGACTCCCTGAACCAGACCCATGCACCTCAGGTTACTGCCACCATATACTCTGACATCTGCAGAGAGTGTTTCATGCTAATATCATAACTAATTGGTAAATTGGTAACTTAGTTACTATGTCTGAACCCAATCACATTATTACTGTTTTGTTTTTCTACTGAAGACTTAAATATTTTCACTTTTAGGTCTAATCTGCTTCCATTTGCTGGTGAGCTTGGTGAATACTTTAATCCTCTCCTCTCTTTTCTTTCACCTCCTCCTAGGCCGGGACTGGTTCTGACATCACATCCTCTGTAAAAGCTCTTCTCCATACTGACTCTGATCTGACTGTCACCCCAATCATGGACAACCCCAAGGTATAGACGTCCAGTATTACTGGACACAGGCCATTTCAGATACTTAAAATACATCTATTCTACTTTTAATAATCTTTAGTCGTAAGTGTCGTAAGTGTCGTTGTGAGGAGGAGCCCCTCCTTATAACCTCCTCTCACAATCAAATTGTATGAGATAAACAATATTAAACAACAATATTGGTGAAAGCACGGGTATTTCAGTTTTATGTTAATTATCGCATCGTGAATCAGGTAAAACTTGGTTCCTAGGAAGTGAAGGAATAGCTACAGGGGAGTTGTGGTTTGCAGATCCGATAGATCATACCGAGACTTACTGTGTGGTGTTCTCTGTCTATTTATCAGATTCTTAAGAGTCCTCCTGTGCGTTTTGATCCCAAAACCCTTTGTGTACCAGCATATTCAGGTACTGTGGTACATTTGTTTTTCGAGTCAATATCAAGTGAGATTTTGTCCTAAAGAAAGTACAGACGACCTATGCAGTGTGTGGTCATTCACCCCGATCTGTCTTCAGGCTGACGTTTTCTTCTCTCCTCTTCTCCAGTTGAGAAGCTGCAGTCCCTGAGTGATGAAGAGTGGACGGTCTTCCTCTTACAGCTTTGTTCATCTCTTGAAGAACAGAGCCCCTCCACTGCTCCTCCTCCTCACTCCACAGCCAATCGCTCCAGGCTCAACCTGCTGTGCTACCTCTGTTGCGTAGCTGGACATAAAGCTATTGCTGACAGGCTGATGAACTCAACACTGGTAGGACAACATGTACTTACGTAGGATCCATGTTGAAATATTGATGCATCCCTATTGGCTGGGTTTAACAAGATCATTTCTTAGGGGAATTTTTTAGGGAATATTTTTAGACTTCAGTGCTGCATGGCAGTGGAGTGGAGTGGAGTCCTTTTTTTTTCCATTTGAATGTTTGGAAACTTCAAACACATGCAATTTAATATCTTTTTATATAATCACTTTTTCTTTTTCTTAACTCTCAGTCCTTGTGCTCCCCTGAGGATACATTTATCCTAAGCTAGCCACATTTGTAAGCAAATAGCATCACCATGAACGTGTGATATGTGCGAGGTCCTTGCTATTGCTTTCAGCAAGTCATTAGTCAAGTGGGAGTCATTAGCGCAGTGACAAGGGCATAGTGCCATACAACTATTCAAGGCTAAGGAAATGGCTTAACTTTTGTCTGACTTTGAACACAAAATGACTCGGAACACATATTTTAAAAAAATTATGAATTTACTTGTGATGAAACACCTGATTGACTCTAAATAATGTTTGTATTTTGACTACTTTCACGACATATTAGTATGTGCTAATAGTTTTGTACATATCAGACCTTACAAATGCAATTGTGTTGCGCAAGCTTTTACAAACTCAAAGTCAAAATGAATCACAAACCCATGATTTGCTGTCATATGTCATCATTTCTTGAGACTGGGTTCTTAATCTTGTTTGTTTTTCTTCTTTCTTTCTTTCTTTGTGTCTCTCTGATCTCCACCCTCCTTCATTCAGCTTCCAGTATTGACCCAGCAATTACGACAAGCTCCGAACTGGGATGTGTAAGTACATTATGTATGTATTCTCTCTATAAAACAATCATTGGTGGAACTGAACTACAAACTATTGAGACTCGGATACCCAAGAACGACAAAATAGCTTTTTGGCTCAAACATCAAACATCAGAAGCAGACAAGAACTTGGATAGGACACACCCTAAAGGATGCTCTCTCTCCTTTTCTCGCTCTGCCTCTTTCTCTCTCTCCCTTTCTTGTACAGTTCTTAAAGAACCGTTTTTTCAAGTTACTTCTATCAACACCAACATATATCATGTCATATGAAAGCTACAAAGTGGTTGTTTACAAAGACATGGTGCTCTGTGTTTTGTTGGACGCTACAAGCTTTAGCCATGAACTGGAAACTTCTTCTCTTTGTCTTTCTCTCTTTCTCTTTTATCAGGACTGTTTTTATTTTTACATGTTATGGATTGAAAATACTTTTTTAAATAGTCTTGTGTTGACATGCAAACATAAAATTAAATGTTTTTATTTTGTAAAACAAAAAAAATGTTTTCCAGACGCAGCAAGGTTCTCAGAGTGATTGGTCTACTGGCTCTGCATTGTACTGAATTGGGAGAGGAGAGTCCTGTTTCTGAGGTCTGGAACGCACACACACACACACAGACAGAATTTTCAATTCTATATTTTTTCCTCTGCACACTCACGTTTAGATCGATAATAAAGTTACAGTATATCTCTGCTCATTCAGCCTTTATCGGCTACAGAAGTACAGGAGCACAAGTGCACTGGCACTGTAGAAAAAGCTTAAAACAAATAAAAAAATTCTGTTTCCAATTTGACACCAAAACAAGGTAAATGATTAGAGCCATATTGAAGTGTTCAATAACAAGCCCTTCTGTGTGGCGTTTACATGTCCTCATTGTGTTAGCGTGGGCTTCCTCCCACAGCTCGAACACATGCAGCTTTAGAAAACTGTTGACTCTAAATTGCCCGTAGATGTGAATGTGAGCTTGAATGGTTGTCTGTCTCTGTGAGTCAGCGCTGGGATTTACTGGCGACCTGTTTGCTGTGATCGGCTCCAGCCCCCCCCGCTACCCTCTAAGGATAAGCGGTTACAGATAATGGATGGATGATAAGATGGAATTCTCAAACCTTAAACCTAAACATTTAGAAGGCCTAAAACCTGCAGTACCAGTTCACACCACGAGGTGACAGTACATACCAGCAGATCTACAGAAAGTATGACTGCACATTTATGCATAAGAACAGAAAACATAAGAAGAATGAGTCAAATACTGCATGCAGTATGTGTAGTTGTTTCTTTATTTGCATTAAGTCCTGCTTAATGTTGTTGTGCACTTCAATGCATTTTTGTTGATTTATAGATATGTCATTTTTGTTTGATTGTTATCCCTGCTTTTGTTCTGTTTAGGGGCATATCCCCAATAATGTAAACTACCAGCACAACATGTAGGGGATAATCTGCCCTAACACAAGAAGTGGATGGGAATACCTCGTCTGTCAACACTAACTTTAAAGTACAAGTGTGTACCAGCAGGTGGCATTAAAAATCTACAAGACAACACGTCTCTCATTAGCCTCAGAGACACTAAAAACATCACTCACACACACACACACACACACACACACACACACACACACACACACACACACACACACACACACACTAACTCATGCAAACATTTGAGGATCTTGCTGGCTTTTGCTAGGTTTTGTCTTGCTTATACAGTTCCTTCATCAAACATTGTATAGTAATGCATAGTAAACAGTATTTAACTCTGTAAATGATCATAAACCGATCATAAATTGAATTGTTCTAGCTTATAGTATTGCTAATATGACAACTGGAAGTGGTTGTAATGATTGTGTAACTTTTGTGGTAACTATTTAGGTAGTTACAGGTCTTATTTATTTATATTTGTTTATTATTTGTATTAATTACATATGCTACTTTTTTATAATAGTAACAATATCACCATGGTGTACTTATAAGTGAAACTGCTGTACATATCTATATTGTTTTTTTAGGTATACCTTGCCAAAACAATACATTTTTATTCATATGACGGAATACCACAAAGTGGCATTACGATCAGTACAGCACACGACACCCTCTGTTCTTAGATCCTTAATTTGTAAAAAGAAAAAAAGGGTAGAAACCGTATTACAATAGATTGTAAAGCACACACACGCACGTTCAAACCGAGCGGTGTTGAACTAATTCAATGTAAAAGCAGTTTTGTATGGTGCTGAGATGTGGAGCCTCTCCCTTATTTCATCCTTTCATCCTAAACCGAACTAAACACCTTTTCGCGTCTCTCTACTCCTCTTTGTCTCTTCGTCTGCTCCATCACATCTGTTTATTCTAAATGTAATCCATTCCGGCTACGGCACTTCTGATCCCACATCCGCTCTCTTTCCTGGTTTGTCTTTTTTCTTCTCTCTGTCTTCACTTGTTTCGACACTTTACTGCTACCGAGTCGTCACAGTGATTTACAAAATGGCCGACTGTGGCATAGCGGTGTTTTTTTCTGTGCGCTTGTTGTTAAAGACAAATGGCGGAACATTTTTTCCGCTCCCGTCCTTACCTCCCTGCAGCTAACGTAGGATGACAAATTGTTAAGAAAAGGACAACGCTGT
Organism: Anarrhichthys ocellatus; assembly: GCF_004355925.1. NCBI lineage: Eukaryota > Metazoa > Chordata > Actinopteri > Perciformes > Anarhichadidae > Anarrhichthys > Anarrhichthys ocellatus. The sequence continues at coordinate 1,585,713 of NW_022280104.1, read as the reverse complement.
TCATTTGTGTCTGTGTGTCGGTCTGTTTGTGTCTATGACTGTGTGTGTCCATCTATAGACTCAGCAGGGGTTTCCCTATTTATGTGTGTGTGTGTGTGTGTGTGTGTGTGTGTGTGTGTGTGTGTGTGTGTGTGTATGCATGCTAACGCTTTGTGTTAGTGCGTATTCTTATTTAATAGTGATATAACAGATGACCAATAAAACAGCCCATACTTGCATTTCCCTGTGTGTGTGTGTGTGTGTGTGTGTGTGTGTGTGTGTGTGTGGTCTCAGCAGGGGTTCTCCTGCTGCAGTCCTACTGATTGGAGTGTCAGGGCTGGGCTTAGTTACCATGGTAACTGCTATATGCTTCGACCCCCCCC
>NW_022280104.1:1577245-1585251 GCF_004355925.1 Anarrhichthys ocellatus | reverse complement strand
TTGTGCTGGGGTTTGTTAGCGATACCTATTGTACATGTGCCCCCCCCCCCCCCCCCCCCCCCCCCAAAACACACACACACACACACCTGTTTGTCTCTGTCTCTCTTTCTGTCTCACTCTTCCCTTTCTGTCTGTCCGCATCTTATCTCTGTTCTCTCTCTCTTTCGTCTGTCCTTCTTTGTCCCTCACTCTCTCCGTCTCTCTCCGTCTCTCTCCTTCAATAGAATTAAATGAGAATCAAATGTACTGGGTTAATGTTACTAACGCAAGCTTATTGCTTTCCTCATGCGACGTAGGGAAGCTGTGCTTTCAGAACAAACCAGATATCATTTTCCCCATTCACTTATCATCACCTACAAAGTTTTCTGTGGCGTTTACAGCGGTGTAGCTGCTAAAGCTTCTGCTGTGCAGAGTGTTTCCTGAGATATGGAGCCTCAACAATCTTTAGGAACAGAGGGCATCGGCATATTTGTGATTATTGCAAGGAATATATGAGAGTTTGAACCACTTGTGTTGTGTGAACTATAACTAATGCATTATGATGAAAACCATCCAAAACCTACACTACAGTATAGATTAATATGCTGATGGTCGAACAGAAAATACAGCATTATTGTTTCCTGGAGATGATGAAGATATTTTCAGAGCCTCTGCTCATCTAACATCTTTTACATTTGGTGTTTGATTCATAAACAAAACTGTTTAAATCTTGATGTGTATATCATAGCCATGCATTTGTTGTCTTGTTTTACCATGTGACATACAGTATGTCATGTCTGCCATGGGACACTTCAGAACATGTATACATTTTGCAAGGGTGGATCTAAGGACATCTCAGTATGTACATTTAGAAAATGAAGCCAATTTAGGTGGAAAGCTTGAAGATAAGAGGGTTACCTCTGACTGCAATGCTGCTTTATATGTCCGTCTCTTCTCTCCCCTCAGCAAAGACGAGCTTTTGATTAGCTGTAGAATAATGTGCATTTCCTTCTTGATAACACCGATAATGCACCAACCTGTCCCAAGTGTAGACAAACAGTAACTGCTCATGTGTGCTATTTGTAGGTGTCATATTTGTGTGTGTATATGCAAGACTTCTGTGTGCTGTGTTGTCTTTTATATCCTCGGTGCAACTTTATGAATGCCGTTAGTGCATGTTAACTAAATTGATGTGTGTATGTCTCCTTATCTGCGGGAGTGTTGATGCTGAGATAATGTGTTCTAGGAGGGAATATAGTTTTGTGTGTGTGCCCGTGCGTTTATGCTTGCTTTTCCACTCTGGCTCGTTGCACAGGGGTGCCTTTCAGTACCCTGTGCCTCAGAGCAGCTGCGAGACCAGTTTCAAACACACCCCAGAATCTCAGCTATGCACTCAGCCATTTATGTTATTAGCGGGTTTTGCTCTGAAAGGCAGTGAGGGAGAAGAACGGAGAGCAATAATGTGGCAAAGAGGCAGAAGACCAAGAGCAGCTTCTTTCACAGCACACATGTACCATCCACATGCTTGGTTAGAAACGACACAACATGGTATAATTTTATAGTTTATAACTTTAAATAAGGTCAACTGAAACATGCATATTGGCTCCTGTCCTCGTCTCAAAGTGTATCGGCAATAATGTTCAGACCTACTCAGGATTCCAGTGGCAAACTGATGCTGTAGCATGCTCATTGATGGCCCCGCATGAGGATACACCACGGTTCTTGGGCAGAAATAAAAGGAAAGAATAACTCTTCTGGGAAAGGGGAAGATATGTTGAGAGAGTACATGACAAACAGACTGTTGCCACTTCTCACCCTACAACGAGAAAGAGAGATAGAAGGTGAGAGACAGTGAAAACGAGAAGGGGGGAGAGTGAAAGAGGTCATGTACGTACATACATTGAGGGCGTTTACAAGTGGAGCAGGAAGAGAAAAGACACAAGAAGGGTGAAAAACAATGCGGAGGGAGAGACCGAGAACAGAGAGGGATGGAAAAAGAAAAGTGGAGAAGAGAGAGGGTGAGATAGAGTGAAGCAGAACTTTCATCAGATCACAGAGGGGGGAAGCTGGCAGTAATGCTAATGCCAGGAAGCAGCCAGCCAGCAAGGCTGTCTCTGCATATACTTAACTGTGTGTGTGTGTGTGTGTGTGTGTGTGTGTGTGTGTGTGTGTGCAGTGCATTTCTTATAACTGCATATGATTGCATGAATTTGTGTACCCTATGTGTGTGTGTGCATATACTTAGTGCTTTGAAAACCCTTGTTTGTGTATACGTGTATTTTGGTGTGTGTTTGTGCATTTTCGTGGTTTTCAGTGAGCTTGTTGTTGCTGCTGTCCAGCTCTTATTCTTCTATTTCCTGCTTTGTCTTTATTTCACTTCCCTTCCTTTTCACTGCTGTTTCCCCCTTCCTCTCTCACTCTACCCTCTCCTCCTCGCTCTTTACCCTTTCTGATTTTACCTTTGCCTCGCTTTAGTTTCTTTCCTTTATCGTCAGTAACAAATATGATCACTGACATCACTAAATAGAATCAAAGTTAAAAGTATGGCAGAGAGATTCAGAACAAGTTTGAGATCAAGCAAAGATGTCCCAAGTTAAATACATATTGTAATCATATATTTGCAACCACGTATTAGATATGATGAATGTATAGGAGTTTATCTCAATTTGCTTAATTTTTCCATGTCCTGTTATATTCTGAGACTACATATGAAGGAATACTACCTTTTGTGAAATTATAACGTATACTTGAAAGAGTTCAATGTTATTGCTGGTACATTTCAGTTTTATAGAGCAGGAAGTCTAGTTATATTATCATTTTTTTATTTGATTTAGTAACAATGAAGAAAAGAATACTGCTGATGAAACTATATCTCTTCTCTCCTTCCAGGCAGTGTCCACACTGACAGATTTATTGCGAGATAACTTGAGGAATAGCAAAATCAAGCAGTTCCTGCTGCCACCACTCGGGGAGATCCTCTACCTCATCGCCTCTCTGGTAGACTCTGTCTCTTTAAATTTGTCTTTTCATATTCCTGTGATTCAAAGATACTGCAGTTGATTGATCCAAAGGAAACAGTTGAATGGATGCAAACACACACTGAATAAGGGGGAAATGGGTGCACATGTGCACTTGGCTGCATGCACACACACGAGGCACAGTTTTCAGTAGTTCCATAGCTGACGAATATTACTTTAGACAGGGCGAATCAGAGGGTGGGCTGTGAGATGTGATAATGGTTTAGGATCAGAATTCTGATATTTCTGTTTGTTTTTTTCAATTTTTGACCACTGACTTGTGTGAAAAAATCCACCTGACTGTGGTTGGGAATTTAAACAAGATTCAGGCAAATGCAGAGATGTGAAGACAAGAAAGAAAACCACTCATGCTGCTGTTGTGAGCATATGAATGTGCATTCATTTTCAATTCAAAGAAAAAGAGAGAGATCACCTATTCCAGTTTTAGTATGGCTGCAAGAACACTTCTAATAAACAATGTGATATTTAGTAGTTTGAAGTTTTGACAAACAGACATGAATGTGTGAATATGTGAATATTCTCTAGCCTTTAAAGCAATCATGCACAGACTCACTCATTATGCCAAATCTTTGGAAAAGCATCCCTTGCTGTTTGACTTCTTGTCATTAGTCTAATCAGGGTATTGAATTTAGCATTTTGTTGTTTTGAAAGTTTCTTAAGCTGACCACACTAGAAGAAATCAGCTATCGGGGCCCCTCAGAGACTGCTGATTTCAATCAAACATTTTGATGAAGTCAACATTCTATAGTGTTGAAGGGTAATTACTCAAATCCGAAGTACTGACATTATCGTGGAGGCCTCCGTACATACTAAACCTCGGCAAAAGTCATTAAATGTATTGATTGATTCATATTATTACATGTTATGAGAAATGCAATGAACACAGAGATCCACTGATAATCACAACCTCAAACAATAGTAGGATGAACTGTTAAGATGCTCACTCTTAATTCTCCAAACTACACGGACTAGCCCATAACATTGTGTTTATGGAGTGTGGACGTTAAGAGATGGCTTTTTAAATGTGGACGGTGAAAATCATCTCTCAGAGAAAAGTTTCTCTTTTTCCAGCTCTTAAGTAAATATTGCAGAACGGCTAATTTCTTCAGAGTTAATGAGTCAAAGTGAAGCGAGCACAACACTGGTGCCAGATGGCAGAAAGATCAAAACACATTTCTTATTACTTCAGTGAGAAAGTAATGAGATCAATCTTGATGAAACTGAGTGCTCTGTCATTAGGTGATGGAGTTCAAATTAACATGCTGACTAAATTGAATTGAAAGCGAATTCACCCCCAGCCCTGAACATTACAAGAGAGAGTGAAGGAGGCTTTGTTTGACTTCATTAGAAAAGGTGATCCCAATTTATTTCTGGTTAACCTCAATCTAGCCAGCCAAGTCGATTAAGAGTAAGATTTTTATTTACAAGACTGATGGATAACCTTCAAAAATCGATCACGCTGCCTGATTACACTTATTACTCTCCTGAAGCCATGGGGAATCTCATCAGTGCAGTACAGCTCTTAATAAATTGACTTTTCGGCTCCTGCAAGAGCTAGTGTTTTTACCATGGATGCCAGTGTGTTCTTAACCAATAATAACGCTATAATCATCTGATTCCTGTACCTCGCTTAGAGCAGTACATTAGAGTGTAAATGTGTGTTAGTTACAGGAGGAAAATGAAACACAAAAGCTATGTTCAAGGGTCTTCACTGAACATACACACACATACATGGAGAGATTCTTCTGTAACATATTTCAGGATAATGGGCACAATGTCGCTTAGGTTTTAGGGTGACAGATTATACTTGATTTGAGTTATTCTACACTTCATTGAATGAGCCGTTACAGTGCGTTGCAAAAGTATTCACCGCACTCAATTTTGTTGCATTACCACCTGGAATTAAAATGGATTTTTCTTTGGGTTTTATGTAATGGACCTACACAAAATAGTTGAAATTGGTGAAGTGAAATGATAAAGAAACATTGCTCAAAAAAAAAATGGTACGAAAGAAAACACATTTAGAGTCTCACACATGCCTTTTGGCAAACTCCAAACATGTTTTAATTTTGCACTCTGAGCAATGGCTTTTTTCTGGACACTCTTCCTTAAAGGGACAGTGTGTAAGTTTGAGTGGCATCTAGTGGTTTGTGGCAGGTTGCAACTAACTAAACACCCCTCAGCTCAGCCCCTCCCTCTCCAAGCGTGTCGGAGAACTGAGGTGGCCTACAGGTAGGGAGGAGAGGTACCTCATAGGATTTTAGTACAACTAGGAGCTACTCTTATCAACACTTGGTTCTTCTACATGACTAAATCTGAAAAAGATACAAATAAAAACTATAATTTAGATAGAGCTAAATATTGTTTCTAGAGCAGCAACAGTTATGTTTACAACAGCAAAGTAATTATATAAAGTCATTAATATCTCACTGGAAACAAATGTAAAATGTCAATAAAATAAATAACATTTCTGAGTGAAGTTTATAAAGAATGAAGAACGGAGACATCTGTCAGTATCAGTCATTCCTCCTGTCTTCTGTCCTCCTGGCTGCTTTGTCTCAGCCAGCAGAGAAGTTTACAAAAGAAACCTTTTGGCCGATCGTTCATGCTGTGCTTGTGTAAACATAGCGGCGGTGGCTGATTGAATTAGGTTTCACTTTCATTTACATGTTCACAGATGTATTGATAAAATATTGGCTTTTAACTTGCACATAGAGTAACAAGCGCAGTTGCCATTAACTCGAGTATCCTTCGCTTCACCTGGTTAACGTCACCACAGCGGCATATGTGCTCACACTTTGTGTGTCTGTGTTTGTGTCTATATATGTATGTGTGAGTGTGTAGTTGCAGGAGCTCAGCCCGATAGAGTGAGCAAAGCAGATGACATCACAACATTAAAAAGTACAAATAAAAAGCTTCACTAACATCGGAACTTGTCAATACTGCGATCTTCATTATTTAGGTTTGTCCCTGAACCCTCTCGCTTGTTTTTTCAGTGAAAATAATTTGCTGTAGGTTTTTTGATTTAGGATTGGAACTTTAAAATAAACTCCAAAAAGTTCAGTGACAATTTTAATCTGTAGCTCTATTAAAGGTTCAAGAGTCCTGATTAGAGAGCGCTTAGTGCAGGCTTCTCATGTTAAGCAAAGGTAGTAATTAGTTAGGTCTTTAAAGTACCTTCCTGTTGAAATACCACCTGCTTTGGATGAGGATTAGATTTTGGAAAAAGTCGTTTACTATGATTAGCACAACTTTTAGTTCAGTGTGGGCTTCTGTCTCAGACTTATCACTTATTTCAGTCTAGAATTTGATGCCCCTCCAGCAGAGACAGTCAAGTAGTTGATAGCTCTAAACAAATGCATAAAGTAATTATTTGATTTGTAGAGTTGTCTTTTCTGAGTCCCTCGGTGGACTGGTAGGTTGGCTGTCTGGTTGGTTTCCTGGTCAGTGTCAACAATCAGCTGCATTGCTGCCTCTATTCTCAAGGTTACTGTATAACCACAGAAACAAACTTTTATTGGACTTTAGACTGAAAACAGTTATCAGACTATTCCCATATGGTGGGTACAGTTAGGTATTACTTTCTTAGAATAGTACATGGCCACAGAAAACACCGCTGAGGATCATACCGATTCAGTTCTTTGAGGCATCATTTACAGCACATGGTGTTGAAACCCTTTACTGAATAAAATGAATACATATTAATGATGAAGTTCCTTGAACAGCATCAGCTGCAACAAATGTCTTCATTACAACTAATTCCAATGAAAATCCCAAACACAGGATGTGAACTCATCCTGACAGATGGAATCACTTTGTCTGTTTTATGGCAGGAGAAACATTTTTATTTGAGAAATATGGAATGTCCCTTTAAGTGTCCCCTGGTAAAATCAGCCACTTTCTCCCGTCTTCTGCAGAACGAGTCAATGACAACGATTAGCTATAGCTTCCAGTGCTGTCGTTATCCTCAAGGTCAGAAATAGCCTAAAGCCGAGCACAGCAGCAGTAGAAGGGGCATTGTTTCATGCTGTTTTATGGAATGTAAGACAGCGCTGGTTTAACAGTGTATACATGTGTAACAGATTTTGTCAAGAAAGATACACATTTACAACATGATCAGATGAATAAGAGTGAATCAACAAAAGAAATTTGCAAATAATTTAGGTCATTTATTAAGCAAAACTTTTCTGGTTCTAGTTTGTCAAATGTGGTAATTTGTGTCTTCTCTCAGTTTTTTTTACTTTTAAATGGAACAATTTTGGGAAGTTATGATAGACTTTTCCCACTATTTTCTGACATATTTTAGACAAAAAGATGAGTTATTTGTTGAATCAGTAGTTGATAGAAGATTTGAAAGTACGAGCATTTGCAGTCCTGTGAATTTTAAATGAAAACTGTCACGAGTATAGCGAAAGTTTAAATTCTTTCTTTTTCTATCTCTTGTAAATATGAATGATTGAATATATACACAAGCAAGCAAAATAAAAGAACACATTATGCTTACACTTACTATTTTACTCAGTGGATTCAGTATTTTAAAGAACGTAGCTATGAAAGCATGTTCACACACCGACGTGGTAACCAAATAATCAAGATGTCATGACCCTTCTCTCCTCTTCTTGCCCTTTTCCTCACTCCTCTCTTGCTCCTCCACGTTATCTCTCTGCTTTTCTTTTACTCCCACTCTACTCCCCCCCCAACCTCATCTGTACCCCTCCTCCTCTCTCCTCTCACCCTTTTCTCCCTGTCTTTTCTATGTCTCTCTATCAGGAGAAGAAGAGAGGCTCCCCAGAGGGACTGTGGTTCGTTCCCGCTGCCGCCTACACTGGCTTAATGAGGAGCCTGCGGGAAGGGGTGAGTGTCTCCGTGTCTGTCTGCGTGAGTCTGTTTTTGTGTCTGTGCCTGTGTAGCTGTGACTAAGTCTCTCTCACTCTGTGCGCCTGCGAGTTTGTGTGTGTGTGTGTGTGTGTGTGTGTGTGTGTGTGTGTG
>NW_022280104.1:1549214-1577235 GCF_004355925.1 Anarrhichthys ocellatus | reverse complement strand
TGTGTGTGTGTGTGTGTGTGTGTGTGTGTGTGTGTGTGTGCGTGCGCGCGAGTGTGTGGCAGGGGAACCCTGTGAACAGTAATGATGAGGCAGCTGTGGGGGCCTAAAGCGTTGTTTGCCAGCTGCAAGTCAAGGGCATGCAGAGCAGTCACACACACATGCACGCACACACACTTACCTGCATCAAACACAACCCTTTACTGCTCAGCAGCCTGACCTCAGCAGCAATTAGGACCCTCCAGACACGCACATCCAGTAGATGGAGCAGAAATACAGATGGCTTTCTTTCTTATATTTTTCTGCTCTCTACTTCTATTTAATTATGCCTCCCCTCTCATGTTTTGTCATTAAAAAAAGACAAATTATGACTTTGGTTGGTATAATAGTATAACAAAATATCACAGATGTCTCCAGTGATGAAGCTGTTTCCTAAAATATGTTTGAAGCATTCAGGTAATGTATCAATGTTTGAGATTGGCCTGGTCTTATTTTGGTTGGGACCTCGTGCTTCTTTATGTGACTGTGTTTCCTCCTTAATTCATTGCACCTACAAGAACTGTGAGGTTTTAACATACACGTTTAAGTTTTGGTTTACTTCCTTTTGTATCAAATTGTGTACAGCTGAGTGCTTCCACATCACACCATGCTTGATACAGGGTACAGGTAGAGGGAGAGAAGGGGATGGATGGATGGATGTTGTTTTTCTCTCAGAGGTAGGAGGGGTCTTACTGTGGTAGCCCACTATATCAGAATGAATATAGATGAAACTCTGGCCTGCACAGTTGTCAGCTAGTACCTACTGTTGCTTCATTACCACTGGGAGTGTATTGGGGCGGGGGGGGGAACAGAGGAGGGGTGTGTGTGACAGGAGTAGAGGGAGGGGTTGAAGGAAGGGGAAAGGAGGTTGACTTATTTATCATTATTGAGCTGTGAGAGTAGGCTGACGGAAAAACGTGCACACACACACACACACACACACACACACACACACGTACAGCCTTAGGGACCAGACACTCATCCCCAGACCCAACCTGCCTTCCTCTCTTTCCATCTCTCCCTCTCACCATCCTCTCCCCTCCCTCTCTCCAGCCTGTCTCTCTTCCTCCCTCTCCCTGAATGGCTGTTTTCCCCGTGGCTGCACAAGTATATTTGCTATTATATTACAGAGCCGTCTAAATAGTCTAACTTTGTCTCGTGGGCATTACATTTCCTGGAGTTAACAAGGTGATCACACTATACTTCCAGAGACCTATATTTGCGCTGTTGAGATATATGACCATCATTCCTCATGCTGAAATGCCATATGTTTGTGGAATATTTTAGGAATACGGGAAACTCCATGTCTAAGTCAATCTCAGGGCTCAGCCTCACCAGCATTTATTACAGACAATTCAAGTAATTGCATTGCAAAGGCATCACTGCTATCATTGGATTTCCTCCCAGAAACAAATGGTGTGGTTTGCAGAAACTGTGAGACAGGAGTCGATGATACAAATAGTCTCTTGTATAATAAACTGTGTTACTGTAACTTAACGTCCAGTTAGCGCCCTGCGACTTGGCAGGTTATTGTGGAATGTTCCCTGCTAGCTAGCATGTTAGTGTTTAGCTTGCCAACTACTTTGAGTGGTCACTCACTCATCAACCATCACTCTGTGATGAGCCTCCCAAAGGCCAACTAATGCACTCTGCTTGGAATGGATTAGGCTTGGAAGGAAAGCATGTGAATGCATGTTTTAGCTCTGTTTTGGTCTCAACCTATTGCTGAGGGGAAATAGCTGCTAGATGCTCTCCTATGTTCACCAGCTAGTTACTAACTTTGTCTGCCATTCGGTGCTGGGAAGTTACTGCAGCATACAGTTCTTTTTTGAGTTGTTTGTTTATTTGCTGAAAGCAGCTGCTTGCTGCTGATCAAAATGAGTTTGATGAGAGGAGTTGCGGGCTGAAAAAACAATACAGTTTTATGTAGAGTAGCTGAGCAACATCTACACTAATACGTTTGCGTTTTAAAACAACTCTGTACACACAAGCGTGTAATTTGGAAATAATCTCTGTCTACACTAACACACCTGAAACGTTGGTTGGTTGCTTAATTACAGAAAATACAACCAAGTATTACTGTAGTACCTATAATAGAAGGTCTTGTTCCTATGTAATTCTCACACACTTATTCTAACAGACACATTGTATTAGGCTGCCTTTAGGTCTTGCTCTTGAGTGGCTGTCATACTGGAGAGCAGCGTTTATGCTTTAGTTAGTTTACAGTTTCTTTGTGAACTTTACAATAGTTATGCAGAACAAAATAAGCATAGATAAGAAAAATAAAAGTCCTCCATCACCCTCCTCAAAGCCTTCGCTCCCGTCGCTCCGTAGGGCTGATGATGCTGCCGGACATGCTGCTCGCAAATTGCTTGGATAATAGCTCGCCTCCTGCGCATGAGGGCAGTTGTAGCATATTAAAATGCAGAATTTAACTGCACTAAAGCTGCTAGCATAGACACCAAAGTCAGCAAGTCTGTAATGTGTTGTCCATGTTAAATGAACCACTGGTAGTTGCTCGGTAATAAAAGGTTGATGTTGTTTGTTGTCTTCCGGTGGCGTGAGGAATCAGGGAAGGACTCGTTGTGAATGCTATGTCCGTCCACACTAAAATGCAACCCAACGGCGTCAGCAGCGTTTTCGAACGTCTCTGCTTTAGGGGTTCCAAAACTCCGACGTCCTGTCGACGTATAGTGTGGATGTAGCCTGGAGAGTTTGGTGGTGATTATCTGCGACTCCATCACAACATGCAACACCTTCCACATTTGATTGATTTTTTTATGAAACAATATTGATTATTGCAGCTTTCCTAAGATATTTGAGCTACAAAGATAAGTCAAATATTGGATGGGCCATTTAAGATTCAGAAATATTGATTTTATGTATTGCTTTTACTTGACCTTTGGTTGAAAACTAAATATTTGTGTGCACTGTTACACTGTGTAGGGCATGCAAAGTTGGTAGCAGTTTGCTGTGGCCTTACTGTATTACAATGCAGAATTCATTTTCTCTTAAATAGCACAAAAGCATAAATAACACATTTGATGTTTTAACTACTCTTGCCCGATCACTGAAGACCTTTTGTTTATTGTCTGATTTGATATGTGACCAGCCTGTATACTTGTTATTTTTGGTTTATTACTGAAGTGGTGTCTCCAATGTTTACTGATGCATTTCCCATGTAGTGTTTGTCTGGAGAAGGAGATTGTCTACCGATGTGCTAAATGTAAATCCAGTGCCACACACTGTTTATTGCATGACAGCTTTGAGAAACAGCGCCAATACCCTGTCTAATGCGCTCCAGGCAGTGTGATTTTTGAAGCGGTTTCTGACCCCATGGATCACCCCAGCCCCCTCTGCTGCTGTTGAGAATTCTCCTGATTTACAAGTAAAGCACTGGAGAGAGGGATAGAGATTGTTGTAGTAGAAGAAGGGGTCGACTGGGGGGGGCGCACAGAGCCAATGCGAGCATGGTGGTTTTACCAGTGGACTGGGGGATGGCAGGGAATGACAGAGAGGAAGAGAGAGAGAGAGAGAGAGAGAGAGAGAGAGAGAGAGAGAGAGAGAAGCATCAGTGCATTGGGAGAAGGAGAGGAGATGGCAGGGAGTCAGAGAGAGAGAGGGAGAGTTGTACTTGGAGAGGGAGAGTGAATGGCATGGAGTGAAAGGCAGGTTTTCAGGCCAGACTTGAGCTGCAGGAAATTATTTATGAGTCTGAACAAGATGATGCTTCTGCTGCCTATGATGGAAAGTGTGTGTGTGTGCCTGTGTGCCACAGAAATAATGTGTGAACAGTATTACAGTGATAGAAGCCAGGGGGCAGAAGGCAGAAATCCCCCTTACACACACACACACACACACACACACACACGGCAGCGGTGAGCCTATTAATGATTTATCCATATCTTCCACAAAGGAGAAGAGAACAGAGGGGGTATCACTAAGACAGTCATGGGTCCTACCCTTGTGTCTCTAACATAAGATGACCACTCCATGTGCATGCACGCACAAACACACACACACGCAAGGTTACTGTGTTGTATTGGTTTGCATCGTCTATTACGCACAGAGAAAAGAGGGAAAGATGATAACTACTAACATGTTTATGAACCTGTCTGTCCACTTGTCCTTCCTTTCATATTAGCCTGTCCTTTTCCTATGGAAGGTTGTTTTCCCATACTGCTTTTTGTCTCTATTTACCTGCCTGTATTTCTGTTTCTTTATCTGTCTGTCTCCTTGTCTGGTTTCCCGCGTTATTTTACATGTGATCGTCTGTGTGTCTGCTGGTCTGTCTTCTTTCCCATTTGTCTATTTGCACTTGTTGCTCTTTTCTGCTGTTTTGTCCACATGTCCCTTCCTCTTCCTCCATACCCCGCCGCCTGTCTGTTAGCCTGTTAATCAGACAGTCCGTCTCTCTCTTTGAGTGTGCCTATTAGAGGTGTTAGATGTTCTCTGTGAGGCTGATAGATGGTGTCTGTGTCTTTGCCATAGGGGCTCATTCAAAACCAGGTGCACTGGCTTCTGAAGGACTTTAATTACAGAGGAAACCACATCAGACATGTGAACACGCACACACGGGCAGACACACAGATCCTGCGTCAAGTCATGTGATGTCGTTTTTTGTGATGTGCTCTCTTTCTACTTGAGGCTCAGAGGCCAGGTGCAAACATGTTTGGATATAAAACTAATCTACTGATCGACACTTGAAGACAGGATTTTATTGTTCCATATCTGCCTAGCCTTTTAACTCTTTTCATCTGGAACAGAGGTTTTTCCAACATTTTTTTAGCCAGAGGATCAAAGTGCGTAAATCTTATCTGACAGCCCTGAGCCACAAAAAAAGGGAGATTTTTTTAATTCAATCAAGTTGCCAGGAAGCCAGTTAGTCCTGTTGAAACTTGACAAAAAAGATGGAAATCCTGTTTAAACCGGATGCACCAGTAACATCAAATAAATGTTTTTTATCAATTGCCAAATTCAAATCCAGGATACCATTAATTAAAGAATGTATGTTTTGCAATAGTACTATATCCATCTTTACTCTTAAATTAGGATTAAAAAGTACATACTCAATAATCATGGCTGGATGTTTGAAGTTGGTGTGTATGCCATTTAATTACATCTGCCCCATGATACCTTTAGAAGGCTGAACATCATGCTCTGAATCTACCAAATGTTAGTTCCTACAGATTCTATAGAATCTATACCAAACATCAATGACGAGATGCAGAGTAGTAGAAGCAGTTGAATCAGAGAAACACTTCTGATCTATGAGATAACTAATGTATGAATTATCCAAATGTTTTCTGCTGCTGAATAACGGGATGTCCTAACACTTCAATAACCATCAAGTCATTTTTCTACAGTTACTGTTTGTGTAACGTAATGTATTGTTAGACATGTATTTACTATTATTTATATATTTATTAATTCTTCAAACACCTTGTATCTGATTTACTCCGCCCCTCACACTCGAGGGACATTTCGAGCAGTATGAGAGCACGGTGAGAGCTTCAGAGAGTGAGTGTTGTCATGTGAAGACAAGGAGCGGTGTCGTCACTCCAGCTATCTGTAAAATGATTCAAGCAGGTTGGGATTTGATTGTGAACATTACTATCTCAGAAAACTATAAATAAAATAAGGCCTATCATATCATATTTGATGGCTTTGTTCATCTCCTGACTTTTCCTCTCCCACTAAATGTTAAAAGTTGACATTCTTGATTATTAGTGAAATGTCTTGACAACTATTGTATGGAGGCCGTGTTTAAATTTGGTCTGTTTGGTTGTATACTCGCTCGCAGCTTTTAAGACATTTTGATATTGTGAGAAAAAAGTAGTGTGATTTTATTATTCAAATCGTGTCCTGTAAAATTACAGATCTCTCATCGTGTACCTTGAGACTTGGCAAAGTCTTGTGTGTGAGGAAAAATAAAATCTAAAATGACCTTGTAGCCAAGTTCTAAGGGAAGCCGTTGCAACATTTTTACTCTAATTTCTTTAACTTTGGCTCTCTGACTATGTGAGGTTGAAGTAGGACACGGAGTCTAATATAATGAGTGTTTCTCGGATGAACTTGTTCCTCATGCTGGGAGAAATTATAATGAGAGTAACTTGCTCTTTCCTCCGTCTCCTGCATTTCTTCCTCTGCATCATAATGATGGAGTTTCTTGCATGAGCTACTTGTTTCTCACCACATGTAAGGATCTCTCTCTCTCTCTTTCTCTCTCTCTCTCTCTCTCCCCCCCCCCCCCCCCCCCTGTCTCTTTCTGTGTAGTCCCTGGCAGGGCTACAGTCTATTAAACACACAGACAGTGGGTGCTCCCCCGTGGGCTAATTAGTGAGCTGGCCCGCACAGCCTAGGGAATGCTGGAACAGACCATTCTACCGGTTCCCGCAGGGGTGCCGGAGGATTCATTATGTTGTCATGCTGCGTAGTCCCTTGTTGAATACACAATGTCATGTCCTATATTGGATTGATGGGTACTAGATTATTTTAGCTCCCAGCTATGATTAGAGTCCCCATGTGTGTGAATAGGCTGTGTTTTAATTTCTATAAAATGTTAAATAACTGTGAATCACAGCCGGTGCATTGTTATGTCAGAGGTTCATCCTTGCCTCCATAAGAGAATCAAGATTTTTCAGAAAGGTTATCTTTGTTTCAGGACACAAGGTTTCTGCAGGGCAGTAGGGCCACTACTCTGCTGTTATTGCACAGTGCAGATGTTCACTTAACTTAATCAGTGCAGTGCAGATGGGGTGGAGGTAAATCTTTTCTCCATTTAAAATGTGGTGTAAGTGATAAAAACGCAGAGTTTACAGTATCACCTGCATTGACAATCTGCTCTTTCTGACTCACAGCAGTTTGAATTGATGTCTAATATGATAGATAAATAAGGTGACACATTTCATTGAAGTGTATTTAAATTTCTAGTCACAGTTTTTAAACCAATTCCTGCATTCCTAATCCACACAATCTACATCTGCTGCCCGTCCATGTACTGAGTGTTGGAGCTTTTGAGGAGGTGGAGAATATGAAACATAAGTAGTTTATTTAACCATATTATGCCGAAGCTATGGCTGTTTGAAACACACTGAGCACACAGATGGACAGCAGAGAAATGGATTGTGCAAAGATTTGTCACCATTTAGGTCCATTGTAGATGACATGAATTCAAGCTGACAACAGCTGCACTTGTGTGATAAGAAACTTTGAACAGACTCAAAGTTTCATATTAAAAAATACAGTATTACTATAATTGTCATAAGTCTCTAATTTCTTAAATGTTGTGCATTGCATATACACTACATGTGTGGACAGTCAGTGCAGTTATGTGTGGAACATCGTCAACTCTCACCTGCACCACTTTTCAGAATTGCCACGATAAATTGCCGTGATTAAATTCATGTTTCAGCTGTTATTATCAACCTTTGCCACAAAATATCATTAACTAGGTTCTATGAATAGACTCTATTGTATGTCATATCTAGGGAGAGTGGCGTCTAAGTGATGTAACACAGTGAAACACAATAATAACCTGACAGAAGCAATCACTTCTGTTCTACTTCCTGTCTTTCTCCACAATGACTTTCCTGGAAAAACTAATTTCCTCAGCCACAGAGATTTCATTAGCCTGGCCCCATTGTTGAACACAAACAACTATTCTCTCCTCAGGATAAGGTGTGTGGGCACATACAGTATACACATACGCACGCACACACACACACACACACACAGGCAACCTCTCTCTTGTTTTTGTATTGAGGTGATGTTGAGAGCTAATCTAATTGTCAGTTTGTGATTGTGTTAGTTCTTTGTTCATTTCTGCCTTTTGGTGTATGACATTTTTCAGTAATCGAGTTTTGAGTTTGTAACTTAACAATGAAAAGGAAGAAAACAAATCCTTTTTTAGACACAAACCACTCGCTGCTGCTCTGCTATTACTGTAGCATGCATGTGCACATGCACACACAAGTATGAAAGTTCATCTTTACATATATTAGTACATGTAACATACTTGTTAAAATGTCCTGGTTGGTTGTTGTTCCCAAATGGATTTATATGATACAAAAGTCTTGGTGTGTGTCTGTTTTACAGGATGATGCCATAGTTCATCACATGGCAGCTAAAGCCATAGAGAACATTTCCACCGCTGTCTCTGGCCCCTCCCACCACCTGGTTACCACAGAGATAGGGTCCGCCCTGTGGTACCTGTTCACACACTCCACTGTGGAGGCTGTGAGAGTCACTGCCATCTCTGTAAGTTCACATGCTTGAAAACATACTGAACACTGACATAGATACATACATACTAAAAGAGTTTATGGTCTCAATCTCTAGTTTTAAGTCTTCTTCAATACAGCATGATCATTTAGTAAATAATGGTCCCATTTAGAGACAAATGGATCATAAAGCAGGGGGGGCTTTAGGGGGGGCTACTGTGTTTGACAGATCTCTGCCGTTAACAGCGACGTGTACATCTCTACGTCACTCCTCCGCATTCAAAATGTGGTAACTTCCGTTCATTGGTTGCAAAAAAAACCAACATGGCGACGGCTGTAATCCAAGATGGCGATGGCGAAATTTAAAACGGCAGTCCACAAACAAATGGGTGATGTCACGATGACTACGTCCACTTCATATACAGTTTGTTTGGAACCCACAAACACAAAAAGACATCAAACACACAAAACAGGATGGTTAACTCAAGTAAAAGGCAAGCTGTTGCTACAAATTGAAATAAATATTTAAAACATTTTTTTTTAAATGATACATACTTATTGGAAACTCAAGGTAAACGCAGGCAAAGATGCTAAATCTTTTTTCTTTTTTTAGCTACACCCATCAAATGTGATGCACGTCTGTTAACTTGGTCCTCATGCAGCATTTTAATATCGTCAGACAGTGAATCAGATTGATTTTTTAATTAAAAATGCATTTTGGTTATTAGCCTTAACATTAGGGACGTCAAGTTCAACATGACATTACACCGGAATGGGAATGCAATTCATGAATGACATGTTTTATCTACATGTGTGTTCAACTGTCTGTCTCTATGTCTCAGGCTCTTTCAAGGATAACCCAGGTGGTCCCAGCAGTCTTCTTGGCAGTGATTGACACCTGTGGCCCTGCGGCCATCTTGGAGGGCGTGGGTGGAGCAGGTGCCAGGGTCCAGCAGCATCTACTCACTGCTATGGCTGCTGCCCTACTCACCTCAAGCATCCAAACACACCGCGTCACACAGAGCAAGGTACGTGTATACTCTTGTGCACACCTGCATAAGAATGTAAGAATATATTGCAATATTTCAAATGCAAATACACACGGATTACAGTACACATCAACTGGCAAAAGACAACCCACACACAAACGACCACATTGTTGAAAACATGAGAAACAAATGAAGCTAGCCTCAAATTCTCTAAATATTTACTCTCTCTGTCTCTGTCTCTCTCTCACTTATAGTTCATGAACTAATGCTGAACTGTAAGCGAACTGATTTTGATGTATTTCCTATTTAATTTTTCACAAGACAGCCCATCTAGTGTGTATACAAAGTGCTAATCTTGGTGAGGCAGAAGGGCTAAAATTGATTTGAAGGTTTTTAACTTGCATTGGTAATTGACTCTGAACTGAATTTATTTGCATTGAGCATCCAATTTAACACCAGCATACAAACTTAGTACTTCAACTCTGCTCTAATTATGCACTGATATGCATTCACCCCCCCTTTTCTCTCCCCTGGCACAAAGAAAGACAGTCCAAGAGTTTGTTTACACAGAAGTCTGTTTGTGTGTGTGCGTGTGTGTGTGTGTGTGTGCAAGCATGCACATACGCTAATTTGTAGAGTGTGTCAGTATCTAGGCTAATTGGCTGAATGAATGCGCCATAGCCTTCTACTTCAGCAGAGCATTGTGGGTAGTGGGGAGGGACTTATCAGCTAGGCACACACTACTGGGTTTTGAAATTAATTAACTTGGTGTGTCGCCCCATAGACACACATGCGTGCACAATCTATCGCATTAGCTCACACGCTCACACAGACACAGTCAGAAGCGTATGGTGTTGGTGATAATGATAATGGTAATGAATGTTGGCCAGTCACAAATTTTTCCGACCAGCTACTGCCGCTGAGTTTATGCTGAGTGAATGGATGTCTAAAGTAGCTGTAGGCAGACAAGTTTGTTTTTGTGCGTGTGTGTTGTGTGCGTGCACATGTTGTATTATAATGTGAGTCTGAGCTGATTAAAATTTTAGCCTCTTAGTCGACACATTTTCAGATTACCTTAGGGAAAATGTGGCACAGAATATTTTCGTATTTCTTTGCATACATTATTTGGATACATTGCAGGGATATATTTTGACACGATAAACTGAGAACAAAGCACTGTGTACAGTGTGCAAACATCTCTTCTCGTTCTACTCTGAATCAACCTACTTAGTTGGGATGTAACCATGTAAACATTTAGGTGTTGCTTTGCAGTGTTAAAAGTCTGTTCCATATGGCTGGCTTGTATTTGAATCAAAGCATAGTATCTAGGATTGCACAGAGTCAGTTTCACTTTATTCATTCGTGTGTTTGGGTCTTGTAGGATTTGGTGTTGAAGGTGCTGTCCTGTCTTGAGAGTCCATCCACAGTCACAAGAGCCAAGGCATTTCTACTGCTACTTCCACTAATACAGGACAACACACACACACACTGCTATACTGCTGTCAACACAGGTAACACACTCACGCACGCCCACTTACACTCATTCACATAGACATGGTATCTCCCTCAGTAATATGTTATTACATTATCCTAGCCAGATGTTATATTTATATGTTTATAGGTTTGGAGTGTGTGCTCTTTTGTAGAAAGTAACGATCTATGCGACCCTTCATTTTGTTAATTAAAGAGTCACGCTCTTTTTAATTGTACTGTACTATAACACGGTAATAACACATATACGCTTACTATTCTGCCTGAGAGTGATGCGTCTATTATCCTACAACGTAGTAAGTCCTACGGACTGACTATACTGAGATTTGGACTTACTCATGGCTCCACTCAGTCTGTCGGACCACTGGCTAATTAGTTTCTCTGGAATGTAGTTGCCCATGTTCACACACAGTCTGAACTTTTTGTCAGAGAACAAACAAATTCCATTTGTGAATTCCATTTCAGGGTGGGATTCCTCTTTAATTATTTTGCCGTAGCTTCCAGACTGTATCCTCTTACACAGCTGCACTATAGCTAAAACTGAATTCACTCTTCATGATACAGTGTGGTGGGGCAAATCCAAAATTCTCCTCCAGGTTTTTGTCATATTTTTTTTTTCTTTTTTATTTTTTATTTTTTATTTTATTTTTTATTTTAAAGAAATGGCCATTTTTGTAACTACCACAACAATTACTTATTTGGTGGATATTATACAATGGTTGGTTCCAGCAAAGCAGTCCTGTTGGATCAAGAGTCGAGTCAGATGGCTAGTGTAATTAATTGATTACTTGGTCGGGAAGATGACACAGTTGAAGAGCTTTTCATTGTGGCTAGATGTTACGCAGTAACCTATTCTGAGTCTACATTTACAGTACTTTACTAAATCTGAAAACACTGTTACTGTGGCCTGTGTACACACTACAGATTTGTTTGATTGTTATAGGCTATAAAAAGTTGACCTCTTAACATGTACTGCCACACAGCAGCTGATCGTGTCTGAGCATGCTTGTGTCATTGATTTCCAAAAGATCAGTTTTCTCCTGTTCTCATTAAAATGCAAGATGGTAGTTTCAGATGTATTTACTCAGAAGAGCATTTTAGAATGCCTCTGGGTGTGGAAAAACAGCTTCATGTAGATGAAGAGAAAAAGCTTGATTTTCACATTTAACTGACTTAGTGTGGACATGTTATACAATAACAGTAGGATAATAAGAAGGGCGGCTTTCTTCATAAAAACCCTGCCTGGGGCTATTGGCAAGGCGGTTGTACTCTGTGTAACCTTTGCTTTAACTAGCACAGCAGCCATGGGAATGATAATATAAACGTATGTGCCCTGGACATTCAGTTTGTGCTGCTGTATGTTGTAACTTTACTGGAACTTCAAATGGTTCATTAGATGGTTGTCCTGTGTTTCACCCCACACTAACTTGCAATGCAGCTGTAAATATGCATAGCTCACATGATAAGATGCATATGCATGATATATATATATATTTCTGTCTGTCTCTCTCTCACACTCAACGTACACACACATGCACACACTTTCTCGCTATCCGTCCTTTTTACTTGCTCTTCCTCTGTTCACTGTGTTAGAGCTGTCAGAGTTGACCTGCTTGTCTCTCTCCCACCGAGCACTCTGCATGATTCAACCACACACACGCACGTCTCTCAGTCCTGCTCTCACCCAGGCACGTTGTGTTTAATTAGCTCCTCAGTGGCGTGAAAATATGTGTGTGTTGGTGTGTGTATGTGTTTTTGTCTGTATGAGAGAAACTTCCTCAGGCCTCACTGAGGAAGTGTCAAGATTGCCATTGGGAACGGAGTATGATGGATTTCAACACACACACACAGAGCAGACCCCTTGTAGGTCGGCTGGTTGTGAGTACTTTGTGAGTCTCCCACAGCGACTGACAGAGGTGACAAGTTTGTCTCTCTTTATTTAGCAAATGGGGAAAAATGTCTGCAAGACTTACAGAGGACCGCACAGGTAGAAGTCTATCAGGGAGACAGACAGGTACAGAGCTAACACCATCATCATATGACCAAACACCGGCAAAACTAATGACATCCCCATCATCCTCGGCTGTAATGTGTGTGTTAAGTACTAATTAGGAAATGTTAGAATGCTAACATGCTAAACTAAGATGGTGAACATATGTTAGCATCGTCATTGTGAGCATGTTAGCATGGTGATGTTAGTATTTATCTTAAAGCATCACTATGCTGAAGCACAGCCTCACAGGGCTGCTAGCATGACTGTAAAGTCTTCAAATCATTACAGATTGGACCCTTACATCTACGTTAGGCAACCTTTGAAAATAAGCAAACATAAAAACACACAAAACAACCAACACTTTCTCTTCCTGCACCGTCTATTCCCTCCAAACAAGGTGCATGGCATGTATGAGGCAACTTAATACATACATACTGTTTGATAATGTTATTGTGTTCAATACCTATAACATTTTATTAAGATATTAATAGGAGTAATTCCTTTCATACCCGAGGGTCTAAGGTTGGAGGTACCTACTAGGCTTTGCACTAAACTCATAACAATAACGTAAAATGCAGAAATTACTGTTAGAGCTCCCCTGAAATGTGCTGCACCCTTACTATAGTAACAGCAGCTGGGTTGGATTGTATCTAACTGTGAATCATGGCTGCTAATCTTTTATGAAACATTATGAGGAAAAGAACTGCATTTGTAATCCCTCTCTCCCGCTGCACAATGCTCACTCGAAAGCTTAAAATCAATAATTGTTAACTAATATAACCTCAATGAATCTCTCTGCATTCGTGTGCTTGCACACACATGTTGGTGTGTTTTGTGTGTCAGTAATAAATACCAGTTAGCAGTGGTAACTTTTTGGCTCTGCTATGAATTTGTGAATAGAGTATTATTGATTACTGTTGAATAGAAGCAGTCGGACAAGAATACAAATATTCCCAAACTCAGGGCCCTCTGTCAGTCTCTCTCTCTCTCTCTTGGCCAACCTCCCTGCCTCCCTTCTTTGTATGCATCCAGTCTGCATTGTAGCTCATTGACTAGAATAAGATGAAACCCTGAAAGCAGTCGGAGTCAAAATTCATGTGAGTTTCTTTCTGTCTAGACTCGTGATGCACCTGGAGAGAGAACTTCGCAAAGCCACTCCCCTCAGAGAGAACCCCAGCCAATTAGGATACCTGTCCCAGTGTCTGGATTTACTGATTGGATATCTGAGTGGCACTGCACTACTGATACTAGGTACACACACACACACAAACAAACAAACAAACAATACCCCTCTGCATGAGTGGGCTTGTTCTCCTACAAATCAATTTACTCATCATTGTTTTGATAAACAAAATATTCAAATGCAAATATTGTATGTAATAATACAAAGACATTCTGTAATTGTGATTCTGTGCGCTTTTTATTAAAATGTACTTTTGCATTACATGAAGTCGCCGGCTGCTACTCTCTTCCTTTCTCACCTCCTCTTGTGTCTCCTTGTCTCCTCTCCTCTCTCCAGAGGATGTCTTATGTGCATTGCGAGGTGTGATCGGGAGGAAGCACCCATCTACAGCTCAGAGCAGACGGCTTAAACACACTTTGCCTACAATGTCTGTCGTGCTGGAACTTATTTCATCACAGGTAACGTGGACCTTAAGGAGTCTTCTTCATTGTTTGATTATAATGTTCTAGCATTTTTTCTTGCAATCCATATCTGATTTTCTCATAGATCACCAGCACCCATTCTCATTGTTCAGCACAGTATTGCCCATTCTGCCTCAAAAAGTCAATAATTTACCGTTTACAGTCGTTGTGGCCTAGGTGTGTAGGCCTGTTACTAAACACTGTTAATCCATGCTGCACTGCTGGTTTGTAACTGTAAGTCTAGGTTAGGGCCGGATAGATACACCTGGCTACAGAAGGTGCTGTGACACTGAACATCATTTGGGTTTAAAACCTGCAACAAAATAATTATTACTGTCTTTGTGACTGTCCTCTCATAGGTGTTTCGATGTCAAATTGTATCCAAAGAGTTTCTTGCTCAAATTGGATTTCTCCTGGTAAGTTTTTGGTATTATTATGTTTAGATAAGATTGTTTGACAAACTGAAGGCAAAAAAAAAATATCAAAAAATATGCAATTAATTCAACATGTTAAAGTATACAGTTTAGTGAAATTCCAGGTGCGTGTTTAAAGAAAGATGAAAACCACCACTAAACACAGAGCACTAAAAAATAATAATACCGTAGTCTTTTGTCGATATGTCATTCTACCCTCTCTTCCTCACAGAACTATATCACCTCTATAGAGTCCAATGAAACAAATCTGACCAGTGCTTTGGGTGAGTTACTTTCTAAATTACTGAATTTTTTTAATGCATGTTGCATAAAAATCTATAGTATTTTATTTCTTTGACCAAACCAAACTGCTGTCACTTTTCATGTGTTTCGGATTGTGTTTTTTTTCTGTACACATGTTTATCTTTATGTTCATCATTAATCATTTTACCTGATGCTTTTATAGGTCCTCATACTCCTTTATATGCCTGTTCCCCAAAATCAGTAAAACTAAAGTGATGGATGAAGCACTCTCTCGCTGTTTAGCTGTACTTAAACTCACAAGACATCTTTGAAATAAAACAATATTTTGATATGTGAAAGATGCATTCAGCCTTGGGGAGACAGATGTGGTATTGCATTTCAAATGCTTGTGCACAAGGCAAGATGCAGGGTCAGTGCCTTGCTCAAAGGCAATAATATCACCCACACTCCACAAATTGGGTGCACCCAGCCATCGTGACAGGGAGCATAGTTACTGCTCAGTCTGCGGGTCATCCTCCCCTTTTATTGAAGAGGTGATTCAGTAGAGTTGAATGATATTTGATTTCCCGTTAGGTGCAGCAGTATGCGAGGAGTTGATTAAGACATCTCTGTCCATTGTGGAAGTCCTGAGTCAGCACCATGCTCTCATCACTCCACATCATAGTGCTGTAAGTATGCATGCAAGCAAATATGCAACTGCCTTCCTGTCTGTCTTCTTGACACAGCACTGACTGTAAGTTTGTGTTTATGTGTCTGTCTGTTGTACTCAAGTAATACATGTGTTACTTTGCTGTGATAGACAGCTTCCAGAGGACATGTGAGGGCGATAAGACTTGTCAGGTCTATGTTAAAGTGTCTCCATTAATATCTCCAGTTTTTGTCCATTTCATGTATTCCCCATGGTTTTCTATTCAGTGTGTGTGTTCCAGGCTAGTAAACCTGTCTAATAGTGGTCAGAGCACAGAAGGTCAGCTTGTGTGCTATTAAGCAAGACACTAATCAACTATTGAACCAACAGAGCCTCATCAGAACTGTGTGTGTGTGTGTGTGTGTGTGTGTGTGTGTGTGTGTGTGTGTGTGCGCGTGTGCGCGTGTAGGTGCATGAGATAGGCCTATGAGATCGTGTTTAATGACTATTGACGTATGGAAGTGGAGAGCAGCAGGAAGCAACAGGATGGAGGGAGAGAAAAGAAAAGAGGAAGGAGCAAAGAGGAGGTTGCTGCTACTGATAGTCAATAACACAGGAAGACACTTTAATTACCACCAGCCAGCTCAGATTAACTTTTATTGCCTGCTGGACAAGGACACACAGTCATGTTTGAGTTAGTTATGTCTCTGAATCCTCATCACAAAGTAAAGATTGAAGTAAGTTTTGCCTCCACAACCATCTTTCTTTCCCCTTTTAAATTATTGTTTTTACATTTTTACAACTTAGATGAGTGAAACAGATTGCCTGGATATATTGAGCATCTTTATAGACTACAGTCTGGATCCAGGAGCCACATGCTAACAACAGCTTATTTATTTTTGAGTTCATGATATACAGAATCTTGAGCACAGCAGGTATATTGAATAAAGTAGTTCTTCAACAGTCCTAATCAACAATGAATACATGAGGTTTGTCTACCAGAAGAAGCAGAAGTAGAATTTCAGAAGGTCCCCTGTTGCCTGTGATTTCCAAATGGTAAAAAGGGAAAATACAAAGTATATACAACATTTCATCCTTTCTAGTCCTGTGAGAATACAGATGAAATAGCATATTGCTATTTTTGTGTTGGCTATAAAGCAAATTGAAGGAAATTCATTTGTAAAACAGAAAATGAGGACGAGACCGGATTTCAGACAGTGAAGGGACATGTCCCCCCATAGTTCTCACACACACACACACACACACACACACACTCCAGTCTTTTGATGGTTGTGATATAAATACACACACCATTAAGTGGTGGACAACATCCTTTGTAGTTTCCTCGCTCTGGCTTTCAATGTAATGACCTCACACACACCCACTCAGCATTAGTGTTGTTTCTATGGTAATATTAGTAATCATGCAAATTCATGCATTACAGATCCATGCCTAAATAAGGACTTTGAGAGTTGCGGAAGTACATTTGTGCGTGTGTTTGTGCTTCAAATGTTGTGTGATCAAAGAGATCATTCAACAGTGCATTTCCATAGTAATTTGATCCTCTGTGACAGTGGTCTGTGCGGTTGATGCCCCCTGAATTTATACAGAACAGTGTCCTCTATTCAGTTTGATCTAAAATATATCTGTTTTTACATTTGCTGTATATTAAGTGTTTTTCAGAGGAAAGGCGGAAATTGCTTTTATTGATATACTTTTCCGCCTCAAATGACAGAACACAGGACCAAATTAAACCTTAAACTGTTTATGTTAAGCAGTGAGATTGAATATGAACTTTTACTTATAAAATCCCTCAGTACATTGGCAGTGGTTTACCTGCTACAATTTCTACAAGGGGATTTTCTATTGGTGCAGAATTTCAGCCATGGCACTGAGACATTATCTGCAGATGAATTTATACAACACCAGCTTGAAATTGTGCCAGATTCTAGCATTGCTTCAATCGAGTAATAGTAATCAGCTTCTCATGGAGTATCCTGGTCAAGGACCATTACAGAGGGACATGGGTAAAGGTTTTTATGTGGTCTGTGTTCAGGCATTGTGTTTTTGTGTTGTCCACACGTCCGTCCCATTCTTGTTAACGCAATATGTCAGGACCGCCTCGAGGGAATTTCCTCACATTTGGCATCAAGGTCATTGTGACCTCACAAAACAGGTTTTTCAAGTGTCTAATAGGATAAAATAATATTTTAGGCAGACATGGATGTAAACTGCAACTTGACTCGGTTTGTCTATTTATGTCTCTTGAAGGTTGTGGATGCCATCCTGCCTCCTCTGACAACACTGGCTTTCAGCAGAAATGGTAAGAGAGATGGAGGGTCACTTTTAAGGTTGGGAGAGAATTAGAGAGAAGAGATACAAAACTGCAAAAGAGGGAAAGAAATTGTAATTGCTGTTGAAGAAAATATTTTTGGGAGTAAAACATGTTAATGTTCTCTTCCAAACTGATCATAAAGTGTCACTGAACATCTCGTTCCCTTTAGGATTGACCTCCCGGGACATCCTACAGTAGAATCTCACATTTTGGCATTAGTGTTGTTGCCTCTAAATTAATAATGTTCAAGTAAGGTAATGGTCATATGATGTCATGCAGTTGTCAAATGTCACATACCGGTACATAAATGGTCCCCTTGGAAACTAAAATACAACTAAGAAACATTCTCTCAGCCAAGATGTAGCCAAAAGCATAAATACATTATTCAAAACACTATATTAATACTCTCTCTTTCTGTGTGTGTATGCGCGCGCTCCAGTGGAGTGGTCTGTGTTTGTTTTGAGGGTGCTGTCCGAACTCAGTCTTGTCCTGCTGCTCCAGGAGAGTGATGGAACTGAGGAAGATGAGCAGACAGAGGAAAAGAAGGAGAGAAGACAGGAAGGAGGAAGGGCAGCAGAAGGAAGAGACGATGGAAGCTCCTGTAATCAAATCTTAGCTCTCATTACTAAATCTCTGCTTCCAAGGTGGGTGGGCCTCTTTCTAAATATGAACTTGAGTGTCTCTGGTTTCCTCTTTTATATTTTGTTTGTGTAGGAACAGAAGAGCATTGTATGTTCTATGAGTAGCCTTTTTAACATCAGTACAATGTAACCAAATTGATTGTGATACTTTTTAATTAGACAATTAGCTGAAATGAGAGCATCGTCAAAATGATTCCTCCCCTTTGTCTTGTGCCAGTGATATTGTTATTGATTAGGTCTGTCACTATTAAAACATTTCCTTTAACCCCCCCTTTGACAATACCAAGTGACAACCTTGTTATGGATACTAGTCGTGTGGTAAATAGCTGTACAGAGTATTTTGTCCCTCTTCTGTGGGTTCAGGTTACATGCCAGTACCTGTCAGATGCAGCTAACTGACAAGCATCTGTCTTTATGAGTGTTGACATCAAATGAGCGTACAATCTGTGGAGAGCAGAGGGAGAAGTACAGATTTCTCATCATGACAGAGTAACAAAAATACAAAATAGATGTTGGCATTCGTGGGTTTTTCTCACTTTCCTTTATACCCTCCATGTGCATCTGTACGGCCTCCTCCTGAACCTAGATTATTTCTACGTTTTTATGTTCTTCTCTCTCTCAGCGTTACTTCATGTGTTATCCTACCTCTTATCCACCTTTATTTCCATCCACATTTCTCCTCCTTACACTCACATCTCTCCCCTTCCTCCCCCATTTGCTTCTGAAATTCCCTCCTCTTCTTCAAATTCTCCTCTGCTGTCCGTCTATTATTATAACTCTAGTTCTCCGCTCCCCCTCCTCTCCACCCCTCTGTCCAGCTCTGTTCCAGTTTACACTCTGTTACCTATGATAAGAACAGTACATTCATTTTTTAACACTATGAAAGCCAAATGTTGTACTCATACATTTCCGTGTCTAGGTATGAGTCTCTTCTTCGAGCAGCAGAGCCTATCCCGCTCTACGCACTCAAACTGCTGGTATCGATGACTGAACACAGTACGCAGATCTGCAGGTACTACTCGCACAGACACAAAACACTGTTGAGGCATGGCAATACCAAAATGTGACCTTACTGTAACTTACAGTACCATCCCAGGTATTTTTCACATAATAAAGTACACTGTAGAGTACAGAACTGTGTATTACACATCCATTGAAGTAGTCCCATGCTCAGCAGCACGAACTTACACGCAAACCTGGTCTATAGATGCTGGTCAGCCTGTTCTTCTAGACATGGATCCACCTCTTAACATACATTATTCCTCGTTATAGTAACTGAAATTGTATGTGCGCAATGCATTCGCTAACTAAAGACTATACTACCTTGGACTCTACTATTTTTGTTCTATAACCAAGACCAAATTTTTTTTGTGTTGAAGTGTTTTGCAGTCCTAGCAGGCACACAAACAAATACACACAGGCACACTTTAGTCGATGCATGTGTAATGTTTTAATGCCAAGGCCAGTCATTCCCAGTTCAGCACTGTGAATCACTACGAACTGTTTTTTATTCACAGCCATGCACACACATGCATACACGCATGGATAAATGCACAAACACACACACTTACTATTAGCAGTGATCTTGTACACCCCTCTAAAAGCCAGTGTTTTCTACGGTAGTAATCAGTCTAGTGGCAGGCATAAGGTGCTGTATCAGCTAAGATGTGTAAAGACTTGACATATTGTGCTGATATATCTTTGCACACTAGCTACTCCGGAAGAGCTCTGTTAAAAGATGTACTGCACACTCTTTAAAAAAACGACACTAAGACAAAATGATTGCTGGCGTTAAAGAAAAATTCACTCCTGCATAATGTTGAAGTAAATCGGTATTCAGGAATTTAAAAACATGTCTTATAGGAAGCAGTCATCTGACACCAAAAGAGGTAATGATGTGTTTTCTGGTTTGGTTGCACAGAGAATCTGCTGATCCCTTGTGTAACCATGAGATGACTCTCGTGTGCGTGTGCGTGCGTGCGTGCGTGCGTGCGTGCTTATGTGTGTTTGATGGATGTGTTCTGACAGCAGCTGTCAGTAAGTCTTGATTCTCTGGTCATCTGTCTTCTCTTTTCAGCTGTTGACAGAGACAGAAGGTAAAGGTGAAAGAGAGGGAGAGAGAATGGGGAAGTCAAGAAAATGGATGGAGGGGCAGAAGGAAGGATATAAGGAGGAAGTAGGAACGAGATAGACAGGGAGATTCAGTAAGGGGGAAAAGGTTACATTGGAAAGGAGAGAAAACGTGTTAATGGGTGAGGTAGCATGAATCGACATGCATGCCCTCCTTGAGAAGGTGAGAAAAAGCAGGCAAAAAAAGGGTGCAGTTTCATCCATATTACAATA
Source organism: Anarrhichthys ocellatus (assembly GCF_004355925.1). Taxonomy (NCBI): domain Eukaryota; kingdom Metazoa; phylum Chordata; class Actinopteri; order Perciformes; family Anarhichadidae; genus Anarrhichthys; species Anarrhichthys ocellatus. The sequence continues at coordinate 1,556,236 of NW_022280104.1, read as the reverse complement.
TTTAATCTTTCATCATTCAATACTAATGCTGCATTCCAGACACCTCTGAGGTCATCATTTTCCCAGTTTAAATATCTAACTTTCGAGTGTACACCCAATTGAGCTCTTAGCAGTACAGCCTCCACATTTTGTCTCTGTGAAGTCGGGGTGGATGGATTTGCCTGGAGTTCACAAGTAGGATCTGTGACTTTGAGTAGCGCTCCATTGCAATTTCTAGAATGCATCATTGTAATTAATTTACAACAACCTTGATTGTTAACCTTCTGTTTTGTCCTTCTCTCATTTCTGTCCCTGCTTCCATCCACTCATTTTTTATCTACTTCAGCAATACTAACTCAACAAACCTCTTATCACTGATATCCAACTTTCACTCCATCTCCACCCCCCCCTCCTCACGAGTTCAGAGTTCACCCTCGTAGCTGAATACGCCCCTACTTCTCTTATCAGTAATATATTACCCCCTCTCGTCTCCGTCCTTCGCTTCCTCCCTCATCCCCTTCTTTCCTTGACACAAGTAGAGTGACGTGAACTTTTCAAATTGGTGTCAGCACTCTTCTCTCTACATCTCTGTTTTTCTCTCACTCTTTTTCCTCTGACATTATTAACAATATTTTACTTTTTTTTTTCTCTCTGTCTCCCTCGTTCTCTTTCTATCACCATCTCTAATTTATTAACATTCGTCCACATTTCTTTCTTTCTCCGTGCCCTCTTTCCACAATTCTCCCTCCATCACTGCGGTTATACAATCAGAAATTAAATTGCCTGGGTCTTGGTTAGATAAGTGTGGCTATGAAGCCGGCCGAGCGGTAATTAGATGGTAAATTGGGGACATTAACGTTGGGAAGGCAGCCTGCTGTTTCTCTCTGCATTATCGCAGCCCAGACACACCTTCAAACAACTACATTTACTATGACCTTTAGCCAAAGAACCTTATGCTGTGGGGTTACGTGTGTGTGTGTCCAAGTATGTTTTCAACTCCTACATACTGATTGTCTGTCTGCCAAATGTTTGTGGTTATCATTCAAATATCGGGTAATATTTTCTCTAAGATTAACTGGGTTGGCTATTGTCTTGTGATTGTAGAAGGTACATATCTCTATCTTAAACAACTCCTTTTACCATAAGGTAATAGCTTTTCATGGACTCAACCTTGCAAAACCATTACACCATCAATTTGCTATATTCATTTGGACACCTTAGTCTCCCTAAGCCAGATAAAAGTGCATTCATTAGGTGTTAACCACACCAAGGTGGTTGGTTTCACATGCTAAAAGCCTGTAATTGCATGTAACAGCCTGTTTTACTGGGCTGCTCTCTGTTGTGAATAAATGCATGAAAAATGATTTTAAAATAGTCTTTAGATGATACAGAAACTCATCAAGATGTGTCATTTGTGAATAATTGGACCATCTTCCAGGGCAGAACTTTAAAGTGACTAAAACTTTCAAACGCTAAGATACAATCTTCTGCCTTAACTTTGGTGTTTATTATCTTTTCACTTGACATAACAAGGTCCAGTATGCCCTTGCAAAATAATCCAAGACGATGATTTAGAGCTACTAGTATATCTGACAACAGAATTATATCATTAGTAGAACAGAGGTTAATAAATCTTAGTGGTTATCCATGAAGTGATAGTTTTTATATTATCTATTATAAAGCTACTGATGAGTATGACTTAATGCAGTGAGGGTTGTCTCATCTGTGTTTGTTCTGTTATAGACAGTCTGTTGTGCTCTGGGTTGTTCAGTGTCTGGTGTTGTGCATTGTGTCTATTGATGTATGGCTGGTCGTTTAAAGGTGGTTCAGTTTATCATGTCATGCTGGTCTGGCCTGTCCTCTCATCTCTCCGCCTGTCACCTACCTAATGGGAGGACATCCATCACATCTACACACACACACTTACCCGTTCATAAGGTGAGATAAGATAAACTGTTGAAGGCCTAAAATAGAGTACACTCTTAATATATAGTTCATCATCACTCTGGTAGGTAAAACAGCTACGACAGAGATATAATCAGTGTCCACAACTCTACAAGTGTTCTCGGTGTGCATGATGGACATGGGTACTGCTCAGCTAAAAAGAAGTATCTTTTTAATGCATTTGAATACTGTTGGATCGGTAGCTCAGTGGTGTGCTGATGGCAGAAACTCAGCTCTTTTGCAGATGCTGAGGTTTTTGATCAGAATACTATGTAATGGTGTGGGGAATATCTTCTCAGCACACATTAAGATAAAATGATTCTGGTATTGATTTCTGTGTTAAAAGCAGGGTACAGGGCTGCTGCAAAAGTAGTCATATACTCTAAGAGACTAAATGGGTCAGTAAACATATAGAACATAAAGTAGGCCATTGAGCAGTTAGTGAAAAACATTTAAGATGCATTTCTACCGGAACAGCTAACTTTTATCAAATGAAGACAGCCACCCAGTTTATACACCATCAGTCTAATAAGGTTCAAAGAACATTACATTATCGAAAATTCATTCCTAAATGTTTGCCGCTGAAAAGTCCACAGAAAGGTTTCCATAAGTGGTGTGACGCCTGCCAGACAAGCTATAAATCATAGTTAAGAGGAAGACTTTGTTACCTTTAGCATATTAACACCGGTCTGACTTCAGCCGGCTTTGTTCCCATTACAGCCTGAATTTCTTGCGTTCTTACACTAGGTGTGTGTGCATATGTGTTGACTCTCCTACCACACGGCAATTGGTTGCAAATCAAAGAACCTTAATCAGTAAGCAGACAGAATGTCATTGCTAATATAGACAGCCAACTCTCTCGCCCTCTCTCACAGCTTTTCCTTCTAGTTTTTCAATGTGGATTCATCCACATCACTCTTTTGTTTTTCACTCCTATCCATTTGTTCCACTCCTCTGTCCTTCCTCTATTCTCTGCCCAAATGCTCTTCCCTCCTCTCTAATCTTCTCCTTCCTTACTCCTCTTGAAATGTAATCTTCCCTTCCCTCATCCTCTCCTCAACTCTCAACTCCTCTTTCCGTGTCCTTCCCTCTCCTCTCTCACCTCCTCTCACGTCATCTGCTCTCATCGCGTCTCCTCTTTTCGTATCTCCTCTCTCCCCACAATTCCGCTGGTACCAGACAGGAGCATTGTAGCGGAACTCCAACCTTAAAGAAGATGAAACAGCCCAGTGTGTGTCCATGAGGCCTGTGTGTGTGTGTGGGTGTGAGTGAGTGAACAGTGTGGTGAATTGCCTCTAAATTAAATACACTTGTGACCCTCGACTTTCTACCTCTGCTCCAATATGTATTTTTCCCATTTGCTTTTCAGGTTGATCAAACACAGTAGGATCCTACCAACCATCTTTCAACTCATTGTGGTAAGAAACCAATCTCACTTAATCAATTTTATTCAGCAAATCACTGGGAGTTGATATGCTAAAGGCAACAAAGTCTTCCTCATTGACTGACTGCTCATTCAGTCAGTCAATGAATCAATCAGCCAGTCTGTTTAAATAGTCTTACAATCAGCTCATCAATCTTTGTTAACCCAATCTGTATTATTTTATGCCATTTTATTACAGCTCGGTTGTATTCTGTCTCTTTCCTTCTCTTTCGTCTCTTACTCGCTCCATCTAACATTCATAGATGTGGTTATGCAAATTAGCCTGAGTGGTGTTGACCTATTAGAGGGCTGGTGTAATTGACTGGCAGGTCAGCCACAGAGAGGAGGAACGGTTAATAGAGTGAGAATATAGACTCCGCTATTAAGATCCCAAACAAATGCATGCACACAAACACACAGCACGCGTCTGTTATCAGCGAAGCATAACAACGTTTCCAGTAAACAATTTATTTCACCTGACCCTTTTTGCACACGCAGAATCTAATGAACCCACAAACAGAACAATCTGTTTTTAGCAAACCAAAACACTTGTGCTGCAGCAAACAATTTACACACACACACACACTCACTCACTCACTCACTCACTCACTCACTCTAAATAATCAGTGTTCTGCATGGCTGCCTGTCCAGCCCAGAGTAGCTGATGCAGAATGTTAAACACTCTTATCCAACAGCCTGATTAACTTCTCTCCTGATTGTTTACTCCTGTCTGAACCAGTCATGTCTGGATTTATTAGTGCCGTCTGTATTGCTAACGTTTGCATTGATTTTTGCTGCCTGAAACACTGTGATCTGGATTGATTACACCTGCCACTGGTGATCACACTTGTCGTGGAGAAACTCACCTAATCTTATTTGTCTGGATGATGAAGTAGTTCTGCTTCAGACATGAAAGGATGTCAGGAAGCAGACTAGACTTCTTCAACTGGTTGGTTGTTGTGCCTGAGGAGGCAGAAGACTGATCACAGTGGCTTACAGTCAAATACTTAAACAAATCCTATCTCACTTATACTGTACATTCTGTAGATAAACCACTAAAAAATGTAAAATGCAGGACAGTAAGTCAATAAGTTAAAATTCACTTTTGTTTCCCCATTCCTCTTTGCTCTTAGTCGGGTCTATGCTTTCAGTGATGTACACGATAGTCCTTTCACAGCTCATTAGTCCATCAAGATCAAAATAAATTAGCTTTATCATTTGCCGTTACTGACAGGCAGGCTGTCCTACAGTAGGTGTGAATTGATATCATTGTCTTCAGCCTCAGGCTACCGCACATGATGAGTACGATGATGAGGCTTATCGGCCCGTACACAGATCACACTGACGCGTGCGGACCCCGCGGGCAGAGCTGGTGTATCTCAGAGAGGATCAAATAGTGAAATGAGGGCAGGAGAGAGAAGGAGAAGTGAATTACTGCAGGAGGACAGAGACAGGGTTTTGTACGGAGGAGAAAGAAGAAGGAACCAGTGAGTGGAGGAAAAACAAAGGAGGAGAAGGGAAAGGTTAAGGAGATCAGAGGAAGGAAATGGAGACTACAGCCTTGCTTCTTGTTCTCTTCAAACCCAATTGATCATCAACTACACCATCCTCTAATAAACAGAATGAATTTAAACTCAAATAGGCAGAACAGATTCTTCTCAGGTGAAATATCAAGTTATTCTCTCTGTCTTCTGTGTGAAGAAATATTTGTCAATATAGCTGTGCTTCTGACAATAAATATGACACGAGCACCTGTCGATTATGTTGCAAAGTATAAAATTGACCTGTAAGAACAACAAAAAGACTGAAAGATCTGGAAAATGCTTATTTTATGTATCATTGACATGCAGTCCTTAAAACATGGGAAAGGCAGCAGCTCTCTATTATACAGAAGCTTCACTGATATTCAGTGGTGACAAAAAGACATGCCAAGGGCCTGCATCCAGTAAACTGCAGACCTACTGAACTGATAAACCAGGGATTTCAGGACAAGATATACATTTCCTATTACAAAATGATAATACATAAATCCAACCAGTGCATAATGACAGTTATTTATCTTGCTGGTTGGCTTCTGATTTGTATGGTCCACACTAGTTATTATTGACCTTGTGTACATTCATTCACTACCATACTTCTAATTGCATTATTTATCTTAAGTCATCACATATCGTTGACGTTAGACAGTAGATGTGAAAACATTCTAAATGGAAAACATTTGACTGAATTCATTAAGGAATATAAGATGTTGTAAGCTGAACTGTAACCTAGTTCTCCTATTTTGTCTCCCTACCTTCTATAGGCTAACAGTAGTTATGTTACCAGTGGGATGGTCCAGAATGCAATCGCCTTGTTGTGTAATCTATGTGGAGACACAGTCTTGGACCTGGAGCCACAATACCAACAAGGTACAGTATGTTGGAAGAGAGGGAAGATACCTCTGCTTTGAAAACCGACTTTTCTCTACTTTTCTCGATTTGTGCTGTCTCTTACTCGAGCACTATTGTTAGTGAGTGAGGTAAGTGAGTCCTAGAGGCCCGTCTGTCATTGACCCTACTGCAGCAGAGTGTGGGTATTGCATATCTACTCTGCTAGCATTAGTTATTATCAAGTTACTTGTTGACATCTTGCTTTCCCCAGCCTGCTGTCCTGCTGCAGCACAAAGCTTAATCTGGTCAACAACCTTGGCTGTTTGTGTGTGTTTGTGCATGAGGCAGAGGCAATGTTTTTTGTCCTTCAGCTATGGTGAAACTCAATAATATTAGGATTTCTTGTCGATTGCATAAAGGCACAAAAGCTTAGGCATGTACGGTTGCAGCCTGGAATCATTAGAGCATGAATGCAGTACATTACAGATGCTTGCAAGAAAACATTTACAAACACTGCTGCCTCTGTGTGTATGCGTGTGTATGCAAATGTTTCAGGACCCACAGTTCAACGCTGTAATTGCAACTCTCAGCAGCAATGGAAATGTAACACAATAATACTTGCTTTCGCAAATGACTATTTAGGACAGTGTTCATTTCTCTGTCTCCCTCTTTCACTCATTATTCTGTGTCTCATTCTGTCTAGCCCTCTTTTCCTCTGTACACCCTCACTCCCCAAAACTACCACCACTATCAACCCTTCCTCTCCTATTTTCATTGGGTCAGCAGTGCGGCAGTTCAGTAGTCAGCATCATTATCGTCCAATCAGCTTCCCTCTCAACAAGAAACTGTCAACCCAGCATTAATACTGGCCAGGCAATTAACGCTCTCTCCCTCTCCTCTCCTGTATTTACTTGTTCAACTCTTCTTGTGCCTCCTTCTCCTCTTCTCCCTCTACTTTTCTAATCTACTCAGATCACATCTTGCCACATCATCTCCTCTCCTTCCATCGCTCTGTTCCCATTTTCTCCTTCTCCCCTGTTCTCTATTTTGAGCTCCTCCGCTATCTTCTACTCTCCTCTTCTCCCTTTTTTGTAGTTGTGGTTCACTCCATATCAGCGTGGTGATGGCAAGAAAGAAGGGAGAGGGTGAGGAGGAGGGAAGAGGAGAAGGGAGGAAGCGTGTATAATTGGCTTTTTAAGGTGTGACAGAAACGGGAGGGAAGGTGTGTGTGTGTGTGTGTGTGTGTGTGTGTGTGTGTGGGTGTGTGTGTGTGTGTGTGTGTGTGTGTGTGTGTGTGTGTGTGTGTG
>NW_022280104.1:1539075-1549204 GCF_004355925.1 Anarrhichthys ocellatus | reverse complement strand
TGTGTGTGTGTGTGTGTGTGTGTGTGTGTGTGTGTGTGTGTGTGTGTTGGGAGGAAATTAAATAGACAGTGAAGAAGAGCAAAATGGGGAGATTGTTTATGTGCTTGTGTGAATTTATTTGTGCTTTTGCTTCTGTGTATGTGTGAAACCGAGAGTAGATGTGGATGCAGGAGCACCCAATATGTGTGTGTGAGTGTGTGAAAGAGAGAGAGAGAAAGAGGAGATGAGGTTTATAATTGGGCAGATTTGCCTCCGACTGAGATAATACCCCCTGGGGAATGAAGACAGAGGACCAAAGAGAGAGAGAAAGGCAGAGATAGGGAGGAAGAACGGAACAACAGAAGGAAATAGAAGATGGTAAAAAAGCATGAGAGAGAAGAGAGAGAGAAGAGATGACAGAGCCAGGGAAGCAAAACGGGAGGTAAAAAGGGTAGCAAAGGGGTGACAGAGAGGAAGAATGGGATACACGGAGAGAGAATGTGGTGCAAGACGTAGAGGAGGGATGAGATAATAGAGGAGAAATCTTGAGGTTGAAGTGAGTGACAATGTGATACAGGGAGACAGGAAGGGGAGAGAGGGGAGTAAGAGACTCTTCCGAAACAAAGTTCTTATTATTGTATATGATTGTGGAAGGCTCAGTTTTCATTTGTGAACATGAAGCAGACTAATATAGAAAGTCTAGGTTGTACATATCTAGAGTATGTAATGTAATAAAAAAATCAACCCAACAGTTCGGAACTGTTCCCATCAACCCATGAGTTTGGTGTTTGGGTGTTGACGAGGTGTCAGTTGATTAAAGCGTGTTCTTTAATAATTAAAGAAGTCTTTAGGGGCTCCTTGGGTCTTTGATGTTGCTCTCTGGGTTCGCTCTGCCACCAATCTTTGTTATTTCTCTTGACCTTCTGTGAGAAGCTCAGAGGAATGCTTTAGGTAATTGCCTCTGCGCCGGTGTTATCTAGTGTCTGTGAAACTTGCATCTATAAATTGCCGTTTGAAATTGGGTTCAGGTTATTTCCCCAAACAGTGTAAAAAAAATTCTATAATGGTGTGACGGTCCATATGTGTCTAATCAATTATGCCCCCTGGCATAATTATATCCACATCCATATCGATGTTTTAAATTTTACATAATAACAGTCAATAAGACACTTTTGACAGTACATTTGCGATGTTTTGCTCTTTATGCTCTGTATAGATTGCATTTATTCCTGTGCAGTTTGCATTGCAATCCCAGCTTACTAGTGAAAAGTTATCGACGTATACAGATTTGTAATATTTGTATATACTTATATATTTCTAAAATATAATTGTATGTTGAGTATTTTGTTTTACAAGACCACAGTCTAAACCTAACTTTAACTAATTTGTTTAGTTGCCTGAACTTAGTTGTCTTTGGAACAGTCATTTGGGACATCTTGGAAAGCATTAACAAGCAGCCTGTTTTGCTGTTTGAGTATGAGTTCTGTTTTGGTATAAATCTTAAGTTTAGTGTAAAATTGCGGTGACATTTTCTGCTCCTGTGGAGTCAGTCAGGTTGCACCACAGAATACGGTGGAAGTGGACACTTCTTTCAGCAGTAGGGTGGGGAAAAAAAACATGGTTGTACACATACTAGACAACGTTTTATGAATAAAATACGTTTTCTATTATTTAGTCAACCAAAACAATTCTTAGTCGACTAACACTGGTGATGATTTTGTAGAATAATCGATTAGTTGGTTTAATTGATTCTCTCTCGTTTGCCAGAGATGTGGTAATAACGTTCTTGGAAATAAGTCTTTCAGCATGAAAAAGCATAAAAATGACTCGTCAACTAAAGAAATGTTAGTCGACTAAGACCAGAAATGAGTCAATTAATCGACCAAGAGGTGGACGCCCTATTAAGCGCACACATGCTTTGACCAAAGCATTCTTCACTCTGTCCTTGAAGACCAACCAAGACGCCGCATACATTGATGGAGAAAGTCACATTATTGAAAAATGAACTGAAATATTATCCATTAATCATATTTAATCAGTTCAGTAGGTTTTTCTGTCCTCACGAAACTTTCTTCTTTGCTTAGACAGTAATGCTCTGAGCCATCCATCCCGTTGATTTCCAATAGAAATAATTTCACTGTGGCTTATAAATAGATAATGTCACAAAGCATTGTAGAATGTCTATTTTTAACTCCAAAATAGGACAACGCACACTGGTTTCCACTCAGAACTTATTCATTGGTCTTAAAATGAGCAAGCAATATTTGTACATAAATAAAAGTGGACACATACACCCACCCACACACAATCTAGAGATGCATGCACGTCCATACCTCTCAGTAACAGTAATCCTCATCATTACATTATGCAGTCACGAACACACGCAGAGAGCTCATACTGGGTGCTCTGCTGGGACATCATACACATTGTATGTGCACCTGCAAAGGATACACCCAGTAATGTGGATGTGTCTTTTGGTTGAAGTTATTTCTTTTTTCATATTGTTTAATCTGTGACAGTTTTTTGACAATGACTTAATCGTACCTGTATCACTGTGTCACAGTGATACAGTGTGTGTTTACAGTGACTCGCAAATTTAACCCCTAAAATGTTACATGCTTTGTGATTCATGTCTTTGGTCTGTGATCAGGCGTATTTTGTTTAGATGTGACCAAATCAAAAGATTTTTAATGTCTGCCTGTGGTTTGGCGACTGTTGTGTGACAGTTGAAAACATTTGAAAACAATGTTGGATTTGGTTCAAATTTTTGCTCCAATTTCTTAGGTTTTCTCTGCTTCCTTGGAACTATTGGAACCATCCCCTTCCAACAGAACTTTGCATTGTCTTTGTAGCCCTTATCAATTTAATGCGTAGTTTGACCTTTTTTAAGGGTCTTACTGAGCTGTACATTTTTTGAAAAACATGTGTCATGTCAACCTAATCGTGGTAGAATGCGGGTAGAGTTTAAGCATAAAAACGTACTTATTGGCTTATTTAGTGCTGTTTTGTCTAAGTAAGACTTTGGCAGATTTTTACAACATTGACTCAGCCAGTTAGAAAATGAAGAATCCTAATAAGGGAATTTTATATCCTAGTAGTCCATAGGATCACCAGTTACAAGCAGACTCTGTGCTATATGTACTGTATGTTTTCAGTATCAGCATATGCTTTAAGTTTTCAGTACACAATCAAAGAGCAATGTTTGTGTTGATGACTTATGCAGCTAACGTGCCCTGTTGATCGGTAGCTTAAAGAGCAGGAACTTTTAGAGAATGTATTTAATATTTTCTTTTTTTCTTTAGTAAAGAACGCCGTGTATAGTGATGACAGCTATTCTCAACATATAATAACAGAATAATATTATTTGCATATACATGAGCAGCGATCTAGAACAGAGTTTTCCTCTCGAGGACTGCATTGTCGGATCACATTAACAGCACAAGAGGTCTGTGTTTGACTGAACAGTCCAAAGTAGAGCAGTCTGTTTATTCAATTATGAGGCAGCTTGACAAAGTAACAGTGCATCCCACTGACAGCAGGCTAGCTTGATAGCTTTCTAGTGTCGGCTGTGTTGCAGTTTAGCTCACGAAAATAAACACACGACGTCTACATTCTAAATAAAGATCTATTGGAATAGAAAATAACACTGGGTGAGTTTTCCCCAGTGAAGAAAGGTATTTAACTGTTACCCTTCTGTGCACAGAAATGAAAATGAAGTACAACTTTTTCATTATTGATAGCCAAAGTATTGGCACAGTGTGAATTTATCGGAAGGCATGTCTCATGACAACCTGGTCAGAAAGTATCCAGTCTTCACTTAGAGAGATGTTTGGTGAGAACACCTCAGGGACAGAAGCCTACAATTACTAACTACACAAATCGAGCCGCAAAATGCAGAGTATCTTCTCTGTGATGTTCAATTTAATGAGCAAAGGAACATGGTTTTGCACTTTAGCAGGAGCTATTTATTCATGACTTAGCAAGGGTTAGCAGCTTCTCAAACTGTTCTACATTGGACAGTTGTCTAGGGAAGGATAGAGTGAAGGAAGGCACAGCGATACAAAGAGGGGAACAGAATATATTTTAAGATTAGCATCTAAATTATGGTGTCTTTTGTTGTTGCTGTTTGGGTTACCTACTTACCATTCTGTTGGCTTAGGTGTATTTATACTGTCAGCTACTGATTTTCACAGATGAATTCAATTCACACAGCTTTGATTTCTGTTTAAAAAGCCACATGTCAAATTCCGCTATTTTTCTTTGCTGGGCAAATTCGTGACAAGAATTGCTATTCGACCTAAGAGGAAGACTGTCCCTCTCCATGTAGAGGAGCTACAGTATCGATGCTCTGTGGAGTCCAACCAGACCCGGCAGCCACAGAGATTTACTCAGGTCAGGCTCAGGTACACTGTCATTCTTTGTACTTCCCACATACATGTAGGAGAGAGACACAGGTCTGTTGTTTTGGAATGTAGAAGTAGGTGGTTACAATCTATGATTTGAACTCATATTAATTCATTAATGAACTTATATTACATAATGATAATGAGAGACAGGCAGCTCAAGAGCTTCATGTTTTCCAACAGGTGTATTTTATTACATGACCATGTGTATACAGTCACTTCTGATGTTAGCTGTGCAATGTTTAATGCCCTTGTGGTAGGGGGTGGGGGTAAACAAACGATTCATGTAAGACTCGAGATCTTCCAGTTGTAATGCAATTTGCTGAAAAATCACACAGAATACCAGTTTTTAAGTGTTATTTTGTGTACAACTTATTTTTGACGAAAAAGTGCCGCACATTCCAACAAAGCACAAAAAGCCCTTCACAGATGACGGGAGTACAACAGAGGTGGTGACTATGGTGGTCGTACCGTAATTAAAGGACCATAAAAGTAAGACAGAAACGATGTCTGCTAATGGTAATGCTCCACTGAGTATCGCTCAGCAAGTTTAATTTTGCCAAGTTAGCCCTCAGAGGAAAACATGTTGGAGACCTCTGGTCCAGACTGTCACCAGAGTGTAAAATGGTATCCTTTAAAACTTTATCCAATGACTTTTCCTCTACTGTACAGGTCTAATAGAGGTGGTGGTGAGCACCCTCTCAGAGGCGGCACTAGTCCACCTGGATGCAGAGGGACATGCTGGGAGGAAGGTCAGCCATCTTGTGTTACAAGCCGTCCTGGAACTGCTTCACAGCATCCTAAAACAAACATCTGTTGTTGTCCGCTCCGCACTGCAGGTACGTCCACTCTAACACTTTCTCTCACATTCTAGCATACTGAGAATGAAAACCCATTGATGAGGCACATGAATAGCCATTAATTGTAAAGTTAATGAGTTAGAAGTTAATGTCGATGTGATCTCAGCTTTGTTGCCTTCTGCTTTACCGACTACCTCAAAATGCATCTGTGGATTAAATATTTAGCTGCTATTCTTGCAAGTTACACACCAATATCCTTTGTATGATATACTTCTAAAAAGCACTACAGTCCTTGCTAAGAAATCCTCAAAGAGCCACAATATTTCATAATCATTTTAAACAAATGTTAACTTGTGTGTCAGCTGTTTTGCTGTATCATGTTACATTGGTCCTTATAGACTGGTGTATTTCCCACATCAATTCACCACTATTTACCAATTTCATCGCTGTTGAGCACAGAATCACTGACAGAATCACAAAGTCAATTCCCTCAAAATGTTGCCCTTGTACCATGTCCCTGAAGGCACGGGTGTATGTGTGTGTATGTGTGACCATTGATGTGTGCACTGGAAGCTAGCAGGTTTAAGCAACTGCAATATTGAAGTTGTGGACTCAGGAGAAAGCGGATGGGGTCCCGAGTCCCTGGGACACACACACACACTCACACACACACACACACACACACAAAGGCATACACAGAGGGGCCTGTCTGGCTATGTCCCTGCGGCCTCATTATCACCAGTGGCTTTGTCCTTAGCTTGCCTCGCTACACGCACACACACTCGCGTACACTCATATACACACACACCAGCCCCTGTCTCCCCATAGTGTGCACCCCAGCCCGATGCATACATATTAATGCCTGGACAGGGGGGTGGGGGGGCAACTAAAGGGGAGGCAGGGTAAAAGACTGGGTGGAAGAGGAAGGATAGGGAAGTATGGATGATAGAAGGGAAGAGACAGAGGGAAGGGAGCAAGCAGAATGTGCAGCGGAAATCAATTCTGCGAGAAATGCAAAGCTCATTAAAAAGAAAACTTCTGCCCAAACCAAATTCATTTGGGTAATAGGGTCTGATAAGGAGAGAGGACGTGACTAGAACGCTCTCCCCAAACTATTACTCCATTGGTCAAGAGAGAGATTATATATACTACAGAAGAAAAATGAGAAGGAGAGCGAGAGAGAGAGCGTAACAGAGAAGAAGTGACTTGGGGAAGAGAGAGAGAAACTATGTGCCAGTATTAATCACATTATTCCACAGCTAATTGGCCTGAAGTTCCACTGTAGGCATGAACTGAACTAAAATAAGTGAGGGACAGAGGTGCTAATGAGATGGGGGCAGGAAAAAAGAGCGGGACTGAAGTCATAATGAGATGCAAAAATAACTTGATGTGACAAAATAAATCAAAAAAAGTAAATCAATCAATAAATACAAACTGTTCAACCTGGGTTGTCTTGAGCACACATTGTATTGAAGAAGGGTTGAAATAACACAATACATGCAGAAAAACTATTTCCTCTCTTAGTCTACTTGTCAGTGTACCTTTCTCTGTCTGTCAGTCTGACTTGGCAGGTCTGTGGATCCATCATTATTGACTGTCAAATCTCTATAAATGATTTAGTGTGTGTGTGTGTGTGTGTGTGTGTGTGTGTGTGTGTGTGTGTGTGGAGCCAGAGGCTATCTTGTCCAGCAGTAGAGATGGAGGCAGCAGAGAAGCTGCTCCTAGAAAACAGACCCCTGAGCCAACTCAGCATACACCTCATTCACTTGGTAAGACCAATACTCACAGAGGTGTGTGTGTAAATGCCTGGCATGCATACATGAATATTTTCTGTGCATGCATGTTTGTGTATTGCATGTCTAAATGTATGCCAGATTTAGCGTATCAAACTGTGTGTGTGTGAGAACATGTCTATTTGTCTGGTTATGTGTTTTATTATGTCGTGTCAGGAGTAAGTATCTGGAAATGGTTTCTACACGCAAGTAATACTTGAGTTAACAGGCTGTGTGATACAAGTAAAAAACACAATTACTGACAAAAGATGTAGTTCTTTAGTTCAAGTCAACTACTTTGATTAAAAATGGCACCTTATGCAGAACTCAGCCATTTCAGTCACTTCTGTGTTGTTTGTAAATCAAAGTCATCTAAAATAACTTCCATCTAAAGCTAAACAGGGATTTTGTAAGAGAACAAACCCAATTCTGTAAAATAAGACTAATTTTCTCTAACACTCGATAAATCTATCAAGACTGGTAGAACCGTATGCCGCTGTTGCTGTAAATAGATCTACAACTTCCTTCTTGACCATGTCTGACTGGCTGTAAACAGCATCACTTCTGATCAAGCTCATTTAAAAGTTCCTCCCAACCCTAACCCAAAGCAGTGTGTGTACTGTTATGGCAATGAAGTTAGTCGAGCAGTGCACTAAACTATTTCCAAAGAGACAAAATGCTTGTTATGCACTTTCATGCACGGAACCTGAGTCCTTTCTCCAATTCTTTCAACGGATTTCTAAAAAAAGTAGCAACGGTATATTTTTGCAAACTTACTCTGCTGCATGTGAAATGAGTGTAGGAATGTAGTATGGATGCCCTTTACCTCCTTCACATTGCTTGTCTGTTCCATACCGATGATTATTCTAATTTACTGAAGTAAATATAGTACTGTTTTTACAAATATCAATTCCAGAAGTCTGCAGAAGAGGCTCTTATATCTGCAAGTGCCGGCACAGAATGTGAAAAACAAACCGGAAGATAAGAGTAACAATCTTGGCCTTTATGTTGAGTAATGTGGAAATGGTATCTTATCGCAGTAGCCAACCCTCTGGATCTGAACCCTCTGGATTAAACAATCTTTTAGAATTGGACATCAAAGGATATTGTAGAACTCAAAATCTCAGAATTATGATTGAAGCATTTTAATATTAGTTACAATCAAATTGAAATGCTTGATTTGCCTTTTGCTTCTGCGACAATCTTGACACTGAAAAAATTAAACATGATTTATAAGTATTTCTAAACAGTAATTTAGATGAATAGCAGGAGTTGGAGGAAGAAGGTAGAATAATGAAACGGGGATGGAAGGATGAAATCAGATTCACAGGCAAGGAGTGAGGAAAGGTAGAGATGTGGAGAGATTCCATGCAAAAGAAAAAGCGAGAGGGTCCTGTGAATTCTGAGAAGTTGAGGACGTAAAGGGGGGCGGTCCCAAGGGACACAATAGAGGTTTTTACTTATACTTGACACATTGAGTGTTGGGTGTGTGTGTGTGTGTGTGTGTGTGTGTGTGTGTGTGTGTGTGTGTGTGGCTGTGCATGAGTGTTAAGGGGGCAGCTGACACACACCCCTGTCTCTGCGCCGCCCTTTTGCCCCATGGGAGATTAGTGGGATAGAAAGGGCAGCAGCGTCAATATAATCCCTGAATCTAATTAAAATCATTACAACTGGAAAACTTGCTCGTGTTAAATAAATACAGTTCTGAAGAGTAGTGAGCTTGCATGGCAAGTATTACAATTAACTTACTGCGTTAAGTATTAGCCAAACTGTAGCCAAATACATTTAATAACTCCTGTTAGTGTTTGTGTGAAATATTCTTTCAAATAATAGAATTACAGAGGCTAGAAAGTATCTTTAAAACGTACGGCAAATTTGTACATTTTGCACATAGTTGCTTTAATTATTCATTTTAATATGAATATCTCTTGAATGTGTGCTTTAACACGCTCACCTGTGTGTGAAAATTTGAATTAATTTCACATTTCTAATTCAGATATATTATATATATATGGTGAGAAGAAGACGGAGAGCCCACGGCCCGTATACCACAGTGGCGTAAATAGAAACATGGAGGTATTTCATGGCTCCATTTATTAACACATTTCTTTCTCTCCTGCTAGCTGTCTACTGAAAACCAGGAGGTTTGGGAGGAATCTATTCAGTGTCTGTCCCTACTGGTCCAGCTGTATGGAGGAGAGGGTTATGACTGCCTGTCGCCTTCCTGTTTGCAAAGCTTTTCACATGTGCTGCACACACACATGCACGTCGAGACCCCCCGAATCCAACGCACAACACTTAGGATCATCAAACGACTGGTGAGTGCAGTGCACATAAAGGCATGCAGACACACAAACAGACCAACATCCATGCATGTGTGGACATTTTCACACACACGTCAACATTGCTTGTGTGACATTTTATCAGGTGTCACGGCACTGGAACATGTTTGAATATCCCTGTGTGTTTGTATTATGTGTATTGAAATATTAACTGTTTAGCCTCTGCAGAATGAAAATATTGGAGTCATGAGAACAGACACACACACAGCTCTGATGTGCTGCTGTTCTGGAAATAGAGTGTAGTTTCACTAGAACTAGACTGACAGAGGGAGCAATACAGAGAGGGAGAGAAAGAGTCGGTTTGTATCCGCCTGTCACTCTCAGTTCGAATGTCTGTCCAATTTTGTCTGATAGTCAAAATGATTTGTAATACAAGCCAAAGATGGCTGACTCGTCAGATAGTGTAAAGCAGATTTGAGATTTGGTGAAGCTTCTATTCCCCCAAAAAACAATTATACAGCATTAGTTCCATGTGGTTACATGGAGAAAACTGAGCAGCTACAGCTGACATTAATCAAATGTCAGTTTCTTGCTGTTATAAATACAATGAGTAAAAGAGAGGTAGGGTTGGTGAGGGCAGTCCAGTGAAAATTGATCTTAAAAATAGCAATGTGAAAAATGTGGCTGATTTTCTTTCGACCCCTATGAATTATGTAAAATGCATTCTTCATTTTTTGTCTTGGCCGTAGGGTCATGAAATAGTTTCTGCAGTCGGGACACAAGGTCAGCTGTCACCCTGAGATGTTATGACCTCACTAAAGGCTTTGCCTGGAAGCTACTTTACATTTGTGTGTGTGTGTGTGTGTGTGTGTGTGTGTGTGTGTGTGTGTGTG
>NW_022280104.1:1517963-1539065 GCF_004355925.1 Anarrhichthys ocellatus | reverse complement strand
GCCCACAGACTAACCTCTCTCTCTCTTTGTCCTCTTGTAAAAACTCCTCGTCATAAAGCCACTTCCTCGTAGCTAGTGGATGAGTCACTGAGCAGCTCGGTGTTAGCGGTAGAACTCATTTATTTGCACAGAAAAATGCCAATCTACCATTCTGCACATTTAGTCATTCGACTCATTGCACATTAGTTCATTTAAAAGATTGAAATGGTTAAGTTACCTCAGAGTAGCGTTGCAATACTCTTCCCCCAACTTTTACTTTTTCCCCTTTGGAGTCCAGTTGCTAAAGTTTTAAAGAAAAACTCAAATCAACATTTCAAAACTGTTTTCTATGTTGAGTTTTTCAAATGCCAAAGACATTCAATATCCACAACACACACCTTTTCATAGATATACCGTCAGACACACAGTGCCTTCCCTTCAACAAAGGCTTTTTAAATTATCTTTCATTGATTCCAGGGCTCTGCCAATCTCAATCAAAGATCCTGCTAATAGCTTGGAAACTGCAAAGGAGGAGAGGAGGGGGGATGAATTTGTGAAAATTTCAACTTGTCTTTTTTTTCACCTCACACAACTTGGAAAGACTTAAAGGGGAATGCTAATTAAATGAAGTTGTCAGAGAAATAAGCATTTATTATTTATTTTAAAGATTCTTGATTTTTTAACCTTAGTAGTCTACCTCTGACAATACAGAATGTATTGTGTTCAGGGATTGATCCCTTAATGTTTGTGCACAATGCATGTGATTCTCAAGCCCCTTTCACACACTATTATACTGGCATTAACGTGTCGTGCAGAAATAATGTTTTTAGGGTGTAGTGTTGTGTTTACTTACTACATGACAAACCCAGATCCTTCAGGCCAGACGGGGTGCTGTTGTCGACGTTGTCCTGTGTTTCTCCTTCCACTGCTTATTAAACCCACTCGTGTGTAGAAGCTTCTTCCTCTCATCTCTGGAGGCCGAAATATCTCAACGCCGAGTTCAAATTTATGCACAATTTACAGAAAATGTCAGAGCATATTATGTCCAATTATTCAAACCTTTTACATGTTAGGACCGTAAACATAGAATATGTTGATCCATCAATCAATCCTTCAGTCGGCCAAAAGTGGGCAGAGCCAAATGATAAAACAATCCTTTCTCAATGGTCACACTCTCTGTCTGTAGCTGTCTCTGTCTTAATCACACACACACACGCATCTTCCAGCAGAATGCAGCTGAATCATCCGTCTCACATTACGAGGACAGCTTCTACGGGTAAAATAGGGACTGGAACACACTGATAGGCTTTCAGCCTTTAATTTAGCAAGATTGTGTTTGCACAAGTCAATCATTTTGCTCCAGACCCTTTTTTTTCTCTTGGCGGTCTGTCTGTCTGCAGTCTACTGTCTCTCTGTGTCTTGTCTTTCTGTCTATGTCCTTCTCATCTGACTTTGAGTTCAGTCTCCTAGATTCAGGGTGTTGGTCAGGGAGAGATGGGGAGAGAGGAGGATGAGGGGGAGGAGAGGGCATGATGTGGTGGAGAGCAGGAATGGAGAAAGGATGATCAGTAGCTGTGTGTGTGTGTGTGTGTGTCTGTGTTTAGTGGCTGGCTGGCTGGCTGCCACACATAAATGTCCCCACACCCCGATTGGGAAAGCGAAGCGTGTGTGTTTGTGAGAAAAGTAAGCGAGTCAGGGGAGCCTCTTTGTCTCCTCCTAACCCCGTTGCCTAGCAACACCCATGCTGTGTCGCCAGAGACAGAGGTGATGATGTCACTGGAGATCAGAGAGAACTCGTTCACCAAACACACACACACACACAGTCACAAATATTCACAACAAAAACACTTTGAACAATACTTAAAGAGACATAGGCACACGTTTTTTACTATTTATTGGAATATTTTATTTTGTTCCACAACAAACTGTCAACATATTATTACATCAGATCCTAATTCAAAACTTAACTTGGCTTACACTCGGACCACTGTAAATTCCACTTTTTGAAGTGAGACATGCATCCACACAGCAGACTGAACCAGGTGTTCCTAGTTGACTGGCGCCGAGTCATCCAGGTGTGGGGAGACGTGTTGGGACAGCAATAAAAACACAGGGATGACAAAGAGAAGACACACGTGATCCAGTGAGGAAATCTGGTGAGAAAAGAGAGGAATACTCTTTAGCTGAATAAGCTAATCCAGAGTGGTTTAAAATCATTCAATAAAGTCATGGAGCAAGGAGCAGTAAGGAGTGGAAAAAAACAAGTACAAATATATGTTTACCAACGTGTGTGTGTGTGCGCACGTGTGAACATATGTGCGAATTCAACTGATTTTGGACGAATTGAATCAGATCAGTTTAAAATGACATTGACAAATGATTGTGATGTCACTCAGTAGTTGGTCGTGATTACTTACAAAAAATGATTTTGACACAGACCAGTGGTTCTTATTATGTAGGTTTCAATGATTTTGATGATTTTGGTGCTGTGAAAAAGATTACAAAGAATGTGAAAATTACATTTTAATGTGCAAATGTATCATCAATGGTTTGTTATTATTGGTGCAACAATGGTTAAAGCTTCTTGTCTTCCTCCCCTGATTGTTCTGTCAGGGCACACAGCCGCAGCAGTGTATATATATCAGCCATTAGTCTTTCTCACTCACTTTGTTCTTCCCATCTCCCTCTTCCTCCAGGTGCAGACTACAGAGCGATCTGATTGGTTAGAATGTGCTGAAGGAGCAGAGCTCATTAGTCTGCTGCAGGACATAACTACGTCAAACAGGTGCGTGTTTCTGCTGTTTACATGCGCTTGTGTCTGTCATATAGCTTATCAATGTAAAAACATTCCTTCCATCATTCTATTCTGATATAACAGACAATTGGGATAAATATACAATTGACATAATTGTGGCAAAACTAGATTTATTGGATTTGTTCATATAAAGCGCTAATTTCAGTAGTATGTGTACATCAAGGGATACCAATAAGACATCCTTGTGGATTTAGATGCGTGTCCTCCAGCTCTTTCCTTCATCTTGTTATTTTTATGCATGTCTGAACATGTCTGGATTACACATGTCAAAACTGACCTTTTCCTAGTTATTTGAAAGGATGCAAGCTTCTGGCAGGACAGTGTCAGCTTAATGACTCACAAAGAGCTGAGAGATTAAATGTGTCCATATATTTAAAACAAAACTTCTTCTTCTGGTAAAGATGATGGAAACTGAGAACAATATCAATACAATCTCAACCACAAGAAATGTACAAGGAACACTGCTTCAATGTAGATGTTTAATGTCACAGTAATCCAACACTATTAATTATTCAACATGAATTATTATTAGTTATTCTCAGGCTGATAGTGCTGTTTGTTGTGTGTAGAGGTCTGTGTGTGTAAGTTCTGTTGGACACAGACAGACAGAAGATGATGTCAGCTTTCTAGCACATTACTGCATCTCGGCACCTCGCCTGAGCTCTCATCCAACATAACTTAACAGCACTTTGACTTTGTCAAAGGGCTAGCAACTCGACAACAAGATGTTGAAAGAGTCACGGGTGTGGAATCATTTAAAAAATGTTCAAAGATGACTTCCAAAAAAACAAGTGCCAGCGATTCCAAAGAAAATTAGAATATCACAAATCAACGAGTTTGGAAAATCACCTGAAAACTCTAAGTTTTGGCTTATTGCTAAATGTTGAATAGCAATGATGGCTAATTGGTGTGAATGCTGAAATATGTTGTTTTACCAAAAATACTTTATTTGTATTATTCCGTACATTTTTCGTCATCTTAGTCCATCAACATTCTTCAATGTAGAAACTTCCTTCAAACATCAAAACATTCAGCTCAGTTAGGACATGAAAAAAGAAATGGCACACAACATTTTCTGCAAAATTTTCCCCATCCAAATTAATAGAGCAATGTTCAAATCTTACACTAATTCATGCTTTTTCAACTGCTATCCACTCATTTATACATTCACGTAGGAACTCCCATTAAACCTCATGCCCTTCTCGCTGTTTTGTATGTGTTTTGGATGGAATGTTCAGATCTAGAGTAGAGTGGAGGAGCTTTAAAATCTTCTCAAAATAATTCTTTAACCTGGAGCCGTAGGAGCTGGTGATTGAGGGAATGTCCTACCAACAGCTGCATGATCACTTATATCAACTGCCACCAAACATTTCCAGACAAAAGCAAACTTTAGCAGTTTTCTAAGACGCTCCAATTCTCAGACAAATGAGGCCTACCCTGAAATCCCCTGCTCTCCTCACGCACCCCAAAACCCCTTCACAATAAAAGCCTGATAAAGTCACTGTATGTTAAAGGCAGGCTCAGAATGAAGCAGACCCTAAAATAACCTCCCTATGCAATACCTTCGATATGGACATCAGACAGTCCCTCTTTCTCCCACCCACCCCAAATCCTTCAAAATAAATAAAGCGCCATAGAGTGACTATTTTAACAGGAGGCTAAAATTGAGGCCTAGCATACACTGTTCTTGTGGGGTAACCTCCCTAACGGCACCAGAACGTTTGATTTTGTCGCTCTCATCCCCACCGACCCCCACCACTTCAAAATAAAAGTCTTGTTGAGTAAATGGACTTGCCTCTTTTCAGGAAGCTCAGGGTGAGTATTGTTTGATCAACTAAAAGCCCCAAACTTTCACTCTAACAGGAAACTAGGGATGGATCTAATTTTTCAAAACAAAAGCCCTAGAAGGTAACTATATCTTAACAGGTGATACAAATAAACGTAATATTCAACTTTTGAATGACAATCATACAAATTAAACCCATTCTGACTTTTCCAACTATACCCACTACTTCACCTTCTTCACATAGATTACAGCCAGCAATTCAGTGTAGCATCAGCCTTTCAAAAATATTCCAAAAATCCATGAAGGAAAACAGAAAGTAAGTCATAACTGATGCTGTAGTGTCCTTTTTTGCTCAAGACATGAGGCCAAGCAACATTGTGGAAGGGATAGGATTCAAAGAGTTAATGAAAGCGCTGGAACCAGGCTACACTCAGAGTGTACGTCTCTTGCACTGACGGTAAGATACACTGACTTACTGGAGAACATGTGTAGCCTCATCCAAAAGTGCTTGGCGCTCAGCTTAACAACAGACATTAGCACCAGGTAGTAGATGGAGGCGAACATGACGGGGACAGCTCATTGAATTAACGGTGAATGGAATATGGAGAACTTTGTATTGGGTAGTAAATCAATAAAAGAGAGTCACACAGCAGCACATATTACAGAGAGACTTTACGAAGTGGGAGTGCTTTCTCTATTCCTTCTGAGAAAACACTTGTGCAACCACGCAGAGCGTTGAGATGCTAAAGGAAGAGGCCTTCTAGACTCATAAGCGTGCGCTGTGCTGGACACACTCCTGCTTTGCAT
Organism: Anarrhichthys ocellatus; assembly: GCF_004355925.1. Taxonomy (NCBI): domain Eukaryota; kingdom Metazoa; phylum Chordata; class Actinopteri; order Perciformes; family Anarhichadidae; genus Anarrhichthys; species Anarrhichthys ocellatus. The sequence continues at coordinate 1,533,678 of NW_022280104.1, read as the reverse complement.
TACCGCAGGCACTTAAAAAGATCCTGTTTGCTGCATGGTGGTTGCTGGAAGGCTACTCGTGGGGCACTTTAGGAAAAGTGCAAAAGCAACCGCGACATTAAAGGAAAAACCAGGAAATACTGCAGGTCCCAGAGCACAAATGTATTCAAGATTTACCAACTCGACATGCTTCATGCTGTAGCGTCTAAAATGTCATTAAAGGTCTTAGAATAGTATGCTGTGAAAAGTACTTTAAAAAACTAGAAAAGTATGTCATAAAAATATCATGAAGTCGTAGTATAGCATATTATAAGAATATAAGAAAAAGTATTATAAGAATATAAGAAAAATTAGTATGACATACTAATTTAAATATAGTATGTCATACAAAATGTCATAAAAAGTCACCGTATATTATGCCATTAAAAATATAATTTCTACATGTTTTGAATTCAAGAGGTAAATTAATTTTATAGCTGAAAGATATTTTACTCCCTCATTTTATGAGATTACGGTGTATTTATGAACAATCTGTGACTTTCATTTTAATTGATGAGCAATGCACTACAAAGCAGGCGGCTGTAATAAATCATCCATCACATTCCACTCTCTGCAAAACATTGAATTAAACCAAATCTAAAAATGAGCTTTGTTGTGGCACGGATTTACAAATGTAGAGCGTCTGTGCTAGAAACAGAACTACCTATTTATCAGCTGTAGATTAACACGTAAAATATTTCACATAATCCTGAAAACAAATATAACCTTCTCATAGCTGATACCAGCAGATGCTGGTTCTGTCTGCTCTCATGTGTTCTGATGTGTCTTTGCATCTGGCTCCTTTTATCAGTATGAGGGCCGAACGTGTGTTCACCCTTCGAGCCAAGGGTGTCGTCGCTGTAGCGACTGTGCTTCCTTTGATGTCTTGATGTATCAGACTTGTCACACACAAACACATGCACACACTCTTTGTGCATACACCCTCACAAACACACAATGAATACACACAAATAGTCGCTTTCACTCCCTTCTATATACAAACTCTCTGTCTCTCAATCACACACAGGCCTTGTCAGATCCATAATAAAGGTGTATTGTTGTCGTGCTATAGAGGCATCTCCTGCTCTCCACTGCCTCTCCCCCTCTCTTCTCCTTGGTCACCCCTTTTCTTCCCTTTTTGTCACCCTCTATACCCATTTTTCCTCCTCTCTCCCCCTCTATTTTCTTTCTTTCTTTCTCTCTCTCTCTCTCTCTCTCTTGCACCTTCGCTCTCCCACTTCTCTACTCCTCTCCCCTCGCCTCCTCTCTCTCTCTCTCTCTCCTCTCTGGCAGATGAAAGGGGAGATCAGCTCCAGCCTTTGAAGTGGCTGAGACTGGCACACTCCCACTGGTTTAGTTATAGAAGTAGGGGAGCAGAGGTTTTAGGAGAAAGGGCAGGAGATGAAAGAAGTTATGAGGAGAGAGAAGGGGGAGGGGGTAAATGAGAGGATGGTTGGGGCAGAGAGAGGAGACGGAGGAAGAGTGGGAAGGAGAGTGAAGGTCTGGGCTGAGATCCCAACCCAAATGATGTTATTCAGCCTTTACCATGGCAACCTGAGGAATGCCTTTTCAACATCTCAAGCGTGAGCGAGTGCAGAGGGAGAAGCATCGCTCATAGTTCTCCATGCTGAAGAAACCTGGTCTCAAGTTTATTGATGACTTCAGCCAAACATGAAGCCGTCAGCTGTGCTGCCCGCTAACATCTGCAAACACACTGGAAACAAAGGATTAAATATCACAATATCAGGATCACGTCTTTATTTGGAAACACTGATGTCATAATGGTCAGGCTTTTATTTCTCTTCATTTTAACATAGACAAACATGTAAGGAAGGGGTGGGTGATTTTATGTTTTCACTCAGTGACCATTAAGAGCCAATTGTCTTTGGAGGGCTGTCCAATCATTGAGGACCATGTTGTAAAGAGATGGACATGAATCCAATCGGAATGAAGGAGCCGACTGTATTTTTGTGAAGAACCGATTAAGATGAAGAAAACAGAGTGAGGAACCTCCGCGTCCGTTAAGTTTAGCTTGTACTTCTTTGGCTCCATCCGGGGCTCCAAGTGTTGGTGTAAGCAGAGTGTGAAGCTAATTCGGTTCTGTAATATCCATTCACCGTAATCTAAAACCAATTATTTCATTTTTTCGCTGTCCTCCAAGCAGCTGCTTAGTGTCCATGTAGGACTGTGAAAGTACAGGGACTTAATGAGTAACTCTAAACTCTACATTTTGTAAATTTTATGGATCAAATTTATGTTTTCTGCACTCACAACTTTTAAGGATTTCCGAGGCCTCTGGGAGTGCTGTTAATTAGGTTAATTGTGGCTTCTGCTGGCTTGGCTGTCAGGTTGACCTCAAAGGCACCTGGAAGGAAGAGAAGAGGGGAGGAGTGCAGGGGAGATGAGAGAGGGAGAGAGGAGGGTTAGATTACAGACCAAGCCACAATATTATAACGTTAAGTTTGTGTACAATATCGTTCTATTTTGGTTACAGTTGAGCATTACTTTTTATTTTTATATTCACAGATTTATAGACAAAGTAGTACACTGTACATTGTGATACTGTGTTGAATGTGCAACATTTTTTATTCAATGCCTTCATAGAAACTATTCCATGGCAACATAAACATCAACATACATAGGAACTCATTAAATAACAGAATACAAGTTGTAGAATAAAATTAAATGTTGAGAGTAAAGCCAAAGTCAACTCAACAAGGCCATTGACAAAAGAAACACGAGCATAGGAATCTCTGTTACCTTTATTCATTCAGTCCACTCAGTAGTATGTGACATGAACACCCTCAGCTGCCATACTTAGAAAGATCTTTTTTTTATATATATATATATATATATATAATCATCTCCAAAGCAAGGTTCCCCAAACAAAGTGTCTTCAGCAGTTTGCCCTCCACATCACCCCAAATCATTCCCCAACCTGAGGCCTGCTTCCCAGTATCATTGTCATTCACGGGGCACATTCATTAAGCCACAAGGCTTATCTAAGTAGCTGACAGAAGAAGTCTTTGGTAGATTCATTGACTTCAGGAAAAATATCTTTTTAATTCATGACAACAGCTACCTCTTCGCTGGTATATTGTGTATGGTTTGGTGGTATGTCATAAAAATGCCATTAAAAAGTCATAGTATGTCAAAAAAATATTAATACGGTATGCCACAAAAGTCACAATATAATCATGGTATGGTATGTCAAAAAAGTAATGTATAGTACGTCACAATAGTCACAGTAGTCATGGAAAAGTCGTATAGTATGTTGAAATAAGTCAGAAAATAGTCGTATAACATGTTGAAAAAAGTTAGTATAGCATGTCGAAACAAGTCATGAAATAGTCATAGTATGTCAAAATAAGTAATTAAAAAGCCATGGTATATTATGTTTTCATTGTTGTCTCCAGGTAAATAACATGTTTTTCTCTCTCAGGTGTTCAGTCGATGTGATTCCACTTGCTGCTGAAATCCTTCAGGAGATCTCTGGAGACCAAACCATGTGAATCATTAAACCAGAAGCAGACCAGAGCCATCCAACATTTCATCATCTTAGAACTTTAAAGATACTCATGACTGGAAGTCACTTTTTTCATAATCAGCTAAAGATGTGATGTAATCAGTTTTGGAATAAAATGTTAGCAACCATTTTGTCTCTTGCTTGATCTTTCTTATAATTGGACTGGATGTAAACGTAATACTGTTATTGTAGTTCGTGATTGTTAAAATCCAACAGCTTCTGAGACCAGCTCCTAAATCTGAGAGACCTGAGTGAATTAGATTGTGTGGCATCCGATCCAATTTGCACATTTGATGAGTCATGTGGAGGGATGCACTGACGGTAACAGATATTGCTGAGAACTAAATCAAAGCATCCATTAAACTGCACTGGATTACAGCGAGAAAGTAAATTCAGACCGTCACAGGCGTCAAACCACTGTCCTCCGGGTTTGTCTATACTTCCAGTCGGCATCGTCACGTCATGACATCACATAAAGAGACTGTGTACTTGAATGTGGCTGTGAGCGACACACTGCTCAACTATAGCCAGTTTCTCTTTATGCCATCACGCACTGAAACGTCTCTTTTTAGGAATTATGCCACACAATTTAAGATGTTCTGCACGATGGCAGCAGGGACCAGTACCGTGCAGTTTAAGACCGGGGTAATTATCTACACAGAGGGGCCTGATGTTACGCTTGGTTTACCTGCATACATTGGACAGTCACAGAATAATCAAAAGGGTGTATAATGTCTAGTCTCTTTCATGCAACACCATGTCCTCTGAAAAAATACTATTTTTATATGCAAATCTTACTAATCTCACTGCAGCAAAGACTGCTGTGTGTTGTGTAATATCCAGTTATACTAACTGCTATTTGAGACTCTTATGAGGAAGACTGACGGGACCTGGCACCCTGTTTCATGGCCTCTGCAGGTGGATGTGGACTCATTCTTACAGCTGGCGCACACGTTTTGCACACCTCACTACCTAGCTGTCATTTGTTGCCTTGAACAGAGGGTCACAGCGGTTTCATCTCATCCTTACCTTTGATGTCTGAAAACTGTTCAGTATAGACCCACCGATGTCCCAATGCTGCATAATTAAAGCAGGGAATTGGTCTAGTTTAAGAGAAGTGTCGTCTCACTGTAGCTTTATATCCTTGTGGATTTGAGGTGTTTGTGAAATTAGACGCGGAGGCGTCCAGGTGAAATGACAGTCCATTTTATTGTTTCAGAACACAGCAGGCTACAGCAACCAGCTCCTACTACCTCCCCCCTTAGTAACAGTAGACCAATAAGAGCCCTCCTCCACCCCCGTCCTTCCACAGCCACACCCATCCAGCTAGGTCAGCTACACCCCCTTTGGAACAGCAGAGACACATCAGTGTCCACCTTTAAAGCAAGAAAATAGCTTGATATTTGGACCATGATTTCCAATTCATGTTTGTTTTTATACAAAAGCTACACAATGTTACACTTCATCAGAATACAATTCAACTGATTAACTTTAGTGTTTGGACACCATTTAAAATGTGATCAGATTCTTTACTTGGATGGAGCATTACCACTAAAAAAAAAAAAACTAAAAAAACTCCACACTACCAGAGACTTAAAATACAAGGGACTGCAAAAACAAGAGATGAATATCATAATTCAGGATAATGAAAAAAAACTATAATCAGTTTGTACATTATAGACTTGATGGGGAAAATAATAAAAACAACCAAATCAAGTAAAGATAAGAAAACAAAGTACATAAAAAGCATTTTTCAAAAATCAATAGTTGAGATCAAAATCTGTGTGTCATGTTAGGATTTGAAGTCAGCCCACCATCAGGCTGAGACCAGAACAGAACCGCACTTAAATCTAGTTTGTCCCAATGGAGTTCCCATAGACAGGAAACTCTGCTTGCTGTTGTTGAGTCTTCTTCAGGCACTTTCTGAAAACCCGCCTCCTCCATATGGGCGAATCACAATGCAGGTTCCTCCAGATCACATGATACAGCTGCAAAGGATGGATAGAGTGGAAAAATGGGAGGGGGGGGAAGGAGACAGGGCACAGACGTTGGTTAAGACCACACACACACACACACACATCAAACAGAGTAACATCAAACACACACACATCACACAGCTTTGCAATTGGGAACCGTTTAAACATGCAGCAGCCAGTGAGTACAGCCACTCTCCTCTCCCTCAGACTTATATTTTTACATCTTGCCCCAAAAAACGCCTCTCAATCATTTCGGCTGATACAAGGCTACTTTGAAGATGATCTTACCTAGTAGAAAGTGTAGTGTAATGTTGGTCTTCGTATTTACAAGTCAGTATCAAACCAGGCCAGTTGGTTGGAGTCACCGGGTGGCAGGCCCTCTATCAGTTCCTGGGCGTGTCCCAGGTCAGGCAGCCCATCCACAGGGGGGTAGTCCTGGACAGGGTGGTGGACCCCGCCCAAATCGTGGTCCATCATGGGCTCCATACCCATCGAGTCCCCTCCGTAACCCCCTGAATGGAAGGAACGGTAGCTTGGGTCTAGGGGAGGAAGGAGTGGATGGGGGAGAGGCGGGGGAAGCAGAGCGGTTGTTAGAAGCATGTTAACAAACCAAGCTTTTCACACGGTAGTACGAGGATTCAAGCGAAACACTGCACAGCAACACGGCACACCTCCATCCTCCAGCAGACTAAACTACCGGTGAACTCAAACTACAGCACTTCAGCTTAACTCATGGCTCAGTTCACGGTGTTTAGTTTAATCTGCGGTGGCCAGCGTGTTCCTCCACTACATCTACCGACATCAAGTCTTTGCTTTCATTTGACTGGACCAGAACCAAGCAACACTGTTAGTGCTGGAGGAATGGAGAGCAGTGCAAATTAAAATAAACAGCCAACCCTGGGCTCTTAGCCTATTGATCAGTACACAGCCCAAGGTCCTGGGACACTCATAAAACTGTGACGGCCAACTGTGCAAAGAACTAAAAGCACCAGTTTTGCATTTCTTAGAGCCACCTGTGTTATTCTGAGTGACAGCAAGAATACATCAATCTCCACCCTGAACTTGAAAGCATCATTCCCTTCACCAATGCGTGATGTTGCCTGTTTAACAGCCAAACATGCCATATGCAATAATTAGGATGGGCAGATGGAGCTCGGTCATATGACAAACAATATTTTGTTGTGTTATCAACTTGCGGGAGGCAGAGGAGGACCAATAGAACAGGAGGGACAGCCTAATCCTGTGTTTCTCATCAGTCTCCCAGCCAGGTGAAGAGGTGACTTACCTTCCTGCCTGTAGCCCAGAGGTTCTCCCTGTGCTCCAATATCCAAACCTAGGTCTCCGGTCTGCAGAGCAATACACAGACAGAAAGACATTTTGAAGTCAATTTCGGTGCACAAGCATCTGTTTAGTGTACAAATCTACAGCTAAGCAATTTGAAAACAACCGTTTTTGATCGTTTCGTACCTCGTTCCAGGCCATTGGTTCAGTCCTGAAGAGCGAACTGGTGAGTTCTACAGAGAGGCGTTTCTTGTAGTCTTGGGGTTTGTCCTCGGACATACGGAACAGAACTGCTGCAGCATAGGTAGCTGAGGGAAGATGGAGGATTTAGTCAAAAAAGCAACTTACTGCAAATACAGCAATGCTACAGCACAGAGGAGACAATAAAACTGAATTTCTCAGCTGGAATGGCATAGCCTGAACATCTGCATAGTTTAAGATTATCCCTCCTGTATATTAGCGTGATTTTTGGTGAACGTACCAACTCCTTCGTTGCGGCTGTGCAATAGCTCAGTGAGCGGTGCGGTGGCTCCCTCGGCCTCGATGGCCTCAGCGGCCTCTTTATCCTGAGCCAGCTCACACAGGACGCCTGCTGCTACACGCTGGATGTTCTCAATGGGAGAATACAGCAGCTGCACAAACAAACACAGGAAAAGATATATTCTCAGCCCTCACAGTACTCACAAATGATCTGAAAGGAGGCAACAAGCAGAGATTGTTGGAGTGCAAGGACACGCACACAACAGGTGGTACAATTCATTGAACTTTTCTAAGCCTCCTGGAACCACAATGGCAGTTTTTGTGTTTTTGTAAACTACCTCAATCTGACACAATTACTGACATTTTAAATATTTATGATCTCTATTCAAGTATTATTATTTTTTCTTTTTTTTACCTGTACAAAGAGTGGAATGGTGTTGAGTCCTCTGATGACTATTCTGTTGTGGACGTCTCTGGCCAGGATGTGAAGTGCTCCTGTGCAGCCCTCCACAATCTCCTCCATACGAACTCCCTCCTAATGACACAAACACTTCATTAGTCAGGTTAAAAGTGTAGGGAGCCCTTTAAGACTCATGATGAGCAGGCAATGGTGGCAATCACAAAGAAAGAAATCATCAGTTCTAGGTTCACATTTTCTTTGGGAACCGTTTGTGAGACATTGATTTCTGCATGTCCCATACTGCCATTAATTATGCCGTGCAAGTGTTTTGTTGTGGAGGTGTGTGTGTGTGTGTGTGTCAGCTCTCACCACAAACTGCTGCTGCGTGCCTCCCATGCTGGTGCGTCTCTGTGCGTCTTGGTGCGCTCTGACCAGCAGCTGAACCAGTCGGGGGATGGCTCCCTGCTCCCTCAGAGGAGCGTGGTTAGCAGGGCACAGAGCCAGGTTACGGATCAGACCCACTGTAGCCTGCAGACAAACAAACACATTTAAATGTCACCTGTAGGTAGCCATGAGTCACATCTGACAAAGAACCACAGCCAAACGTTCTCTTCATGTATACAACTGCATTTACAACATTTTAAAAAAGGCATTCTTTATCTTTAAATGCTTTTGTACAAATACGCTACAAGATACTGTTTTGCAGCTTCTATATTTGACTGGGCCTAAAACGATCATGAGTTGCAGATCTTCTACAGGTTTCAGTAACTTCCAGCTGATCTTGCAGCAGTAAACGCCACCACAAGAAAAGACGCATAAAGGACCGACAGTGTGATAAGCTGCTTATGTGGCTGCCTCTGCTGGCGGGTCTGTGAGAGTACCTTAATAAGTGGCCAGTGTGATGGCGGATGCAGTAGTTTGACGACCACGGGCAGGCCGTAGTGCAGTCTGACTGCGTTCTGTGCCATCTCAGCGTCCTGGTGTCGAGATGTGAGGTGACGCAGGGCACAAATAGCTGGTTCTGTGATGTCTTCTCTGTCTCCGGCCCGAAGCACTGTGCGAACTAATGCCTCAATACCTCCAACCTACAAACAAACAGGTGGTCAAACAGGTTAACGGAGACAGAGACGCACGGTTACTAGGTGGATAATATCAAGTTTTAACTATCTTGAATTATAAATTTGGAAAAGGACACAAACTCAGGTCTAAATATTTAGCGGACGGTATTTGAGAACAGCAGGTACGTGTGTACTCACCTGGCAGACCATCATCTTGTTCTTGTAGTTGTTACAGGTCAGGTTAGACAGGATGCCAGCAGCACAGGTCACCACATTTATGTCGTCACTGCCGAGCAGCTGGACCAGAGTTCCTAGGAGACCCTCCATCCCCTCCTGGAGACAAAGACAATTGTGAAGTTAGCATGAAAGGACCGGTTGGTATGCAGTATGGAGAGCATGAGAATAAGTGGTACCGAGATGAATTTCAACAGCAGCAAGAAAATAGAAGCGTTTATCCTCTTTCTGCTGACAAAATAAGATTTCAATGAGGGGCAGTGCTCATCACCTGTTTGGTGGCAGCATCTGATAAGTTCCTGAGAGTCCAGAGACAGTTCTGGACCAGTCTCTGGCTGGGGTCTGTCAGGTGGAGTCCCAGAGCCTGCATGCCTCCTGCACAGGGGGACAACGATAAGGAAAAGAAAGGGTTGATTATCTATGCAGGTGAAAAGTTGTTCCTAAATGTTATTTGACTAAGCAGTTTGCACTGCAGTGATTACCGTTGTAAACGCATTTTAAATAAGCTGAAAGAAAGAACCTCAGTCATGAATACACCGTACATGCACAATGATATTGAAGCCTCAACATACCAGCTTCAACAATGGCCGGCTTGTTACTGGAGCAGACCGACAGAACTTTGAGAACACGGCTCGTCGTCCACAACAGCTTCTCGTAGGTGTAAGTCCTCATGATGTTGACCAACGCCTGGGGGCCACCGCTGGCCAAGATGATCAACTGCACAAGAAGAGACGGCACAAACAGGTTAGAGGGGTTGATGTCAGAGTAACAGAGTAACTTTGCCTTATCGTATCAAGCACAGACCAATTTACACACACACACACACACCCCGGTTACACCTCACCTTGCTTTCCTGGTTCCCATAGGCCAGTATCTGGAGACAGTCAGTGGTGATGGCCAAGAACTTGACATTGGTCTTGTTGAGCAGAGCCACCATTTTCTGAAGACCCCCAGCTAAACGGACAGCCATCTTGGCTCCTTCCTGGTGCAGGAGGAGGTTGTGGAGAGTGGTGATGGCATAGAACAGGACAGAGTCCACTGGTGAACTGCAGAACAAACACGCGCTCATTAGATTACTGTCCCACGGGGAAATATCCACAACTAGAAATATATTAGATTAGGTTCCTCAAAGGTCCTTCCTCTCTGCCTTTGATGAGTTAGCAGCCAGTTGCAAGCTTTCATGTTTCTCTTATCACAATTGATATCACATAAAAGAGGCTTTTTACCATCATTGAAACAAAGTTATGCTTATGTTGTCAACTCTGGATTGCAACAAATCTGGTTTTGGCCAAAACAGCACATTCTTTTACCAGGAACGGTGTAAACATCCCATCACACGACTTCCTGCCTTCCTGTACTGGTGAGCTACAGCACATCAAACATATGGAAACCCAAGAAAAAAACCTGTATCCCTCCATCCTCCTCTCACATACCCAAGCATTTTAACTAGAGCTGGTATTCCTCCAGACTTGAAAATAGCCAGCAGGCCCTCTCTGTGATGGGACAGGTTGTGGAGTGTTCCTGCGGTGCAGCGAGCCGTCTCCACATCGTTTGTGTTCTGCATGGTCCGGACAATGGCCGACACCATCTGAGGAGAGCGCATGATCGCGTGGCGAGAAGCTTCTTTCTTTGAAAGCTGGTGGACCATCACTGCTGCTTTGTTTACTACAACCTGGTGGGGACAGGCATACATGTTAGGGAAGGACCGACGGGAAAACAAAACAAACACAATTCAAAGCCAATACTCAGCCACGGTTTTCATGGCCAACTACCTGGTCCTCATCGTTGAGTAGTTTGGTGAGTTCTGGTATTGCTCTGGTTGCCAGCTCGGCATCATCTTGGTAGTTGATCAGATTGACCACAGCATGTTTGAGCATTTGCGAGGGTTCTGCCAGCCTCTGAACGTTGGTGGGGTTTGCTGCTTCGTACTGTGTGGAGGGGATCTGCATGCCCTCCTCAAGAGTCTCTGGGAACATCGCTGCACGCACCCGCTGAGCACGCGTCATGGCATACTGACCATCTATATCTAGTAGAGGAAGAAGAACGGTTGTTTTGTTACATTCAGATTCAAACTGCTATTCGGGCCATAAGCGGCTTCCTCCAAAGACCAATAAACTGTAGGTATTGTGACCTACCTTGTACTTGTTCCTGGGCAAAGTTCTGGTTGAAGCCCTGCTCCCACTCATACATGACCTGGTTGTCGACATCGTCCTCTTCAGGGTTTCCCTTCCCACTGAGAGAGGGAGCCGTTGTGGTGGCCCCTGAATGGATGCCTGAATCCAGGTAAGACTGTTGCTGCCAGTGACTGACGGCCGCCTTACGGTCTGGCTCCATGGCCATGTCCAGCTCCATCAGATCAGCTGGAGAGAGACAAAGAATTAGAAATTGTGCATCAACATAATGAAAAACATTTGGAAAAATCAGTCTAACCAACTTTGCAGCAGCAGAGTAAATAAACAAAGACAAGACATGCAATTTGGTTCCCCTACATGAAATCCGTGTTAAAATTTTGTGTACGGATAATATAATGCAGAGAAACCGGATTGGTCGGCGTTGCAATTTTTAAGAAACAGTGGAGTTTGAACCATCTAAACAATGGCTACAACAATGTAGTTTAGTAACATAATCACAATTATTAATCCAGTTTTAGAATAATTTCAAACTAAACTCAGTTTATAACCACTGTGACGGATGGATTTCTAACCTGCTGCTCTTGCCATTTCTCCAGTTTCATGCTTCAATGATGTGAGATTTACCAGTAAAGTCCCTTCAGGCAGAAAGTTAGATTTTACATGTGCTCCGAGTTTCAAATTGAAATCAATAACTAATTCACTTTGCTCTAATGAGAACATAAATCTGCACAGGGAGAAGAGGCCATTCTGAAATGCTGCAAGTTTAACACATTGTGTGCTCGTCAATGCGCATTAGTGTGTGAGAGATGCAGACAAATGATCACAGTGGCGGTGAAAGAGTTTGAGTGTGTGTCTGTAAACTATCAACTCACCCTGGGAAGCCATGTTCCTTTCTCAAACTGCGGCCGACACAGCTTCCTGATCTGAAAACAGGAGAAAAAAAAGCAGTCAGTCAAACTGCCTCAGTGGCATCTCTCCTTCCATCAGTCCTACCCTCTACCCTGCTCACCAACAGTCCTTTCCTTCCAGTCAAATATGAGCCAATTAACGATAAATAAAGCTCACAGCAGAGGTGCCGGCAGAAAAACGCTGTTAAAAATGAATGGCAGTGTTGGTTCAGAAGAAAATAGTCCAGAAAAGTCAATTTCCAGTGCTTTCCATCCTTCCCAGCCTCCTTCCTTTTTTGGATTTGCTCCTTAGTTAAAGGGCAGACATGCAAACAGCAGCTGCTCCCACACAAAGCCACCATTAAGTGTAGCAGCTAGACACTATTTAGGTGCGAAAGGACAGGGGAAGTGGAGCATTGGGTGGGGAGAAATGGGGCAGGAGGGAGGAGGGCAAACGCATTCTTGTGCTGGCTTTGAAGCCGAAACCACACTTGGCAGGAAAGTAAACACCGGCAATGGCAGCAGAGAGAGGTAGAGCCAGGGGGAGGGGATTCATTCAGGAAAAAACAAGGGAAATTGAAAAAGAAGTATTTCAAATTAATACTCAAAAGATATGTTATGACAGTAACCCACAAAATTAGGAGATGAAAAATATGCAGAAGAAAATCATGGCTAAAATGAGACACAAACAGGGGCTGTAGAGTCATAGAATCAGAAATATATTTTGTACATGTATATTTCAAGAATGAGCCGACAGGAAACCTTTTAACTCATGGTGTTCCAGTTCGGACATCCTAGAGAAAGTAGAGGTGACTAAATACAAGACAGACTTTCCTGCAGCAAAACAACAAGTTAAAACCTCAGACGTGCCAACACTGTATATTGGTTCTACATAATCTACAGTACAAAAATATACAAGACTACACATTCTTTAAAAGTACATCAAATGCCTTCAATACTGTATATATATATTTCTATAATTACATACAAGACTGCTCTAGCATCAGCATGATGTGTCCAACCCCGTGTCTGCAGGCTATGAACTAATATTACTAATGAAACAAACCCAAAACCCACTTCTTTTAGGGAAAAATTTAAATTTGGCGGACTATTTTTCATTTGTCCCCATGGAGAGTAAATGTGTTGGATTCAAATTCTGAGCAGCCACTTCTTGCCCCAAGGCTCGATGCAACAGGTGTACGACTGGGTTACTGTTGCAAGGTCAGATGTAGTGACAGCAACAATTTTGATGTTGGCGTCTGAAAGAAATATAAAAAAATGGCCATGAAAAAAAATAAAAAATAAATTTAAAAAAAAAAAATCACATTTGATATTTCAAGTTTCTGTGCGATCACTCAACGATGCACCAAATTTTGACGGTAGGGAGATTATTTCAGATTTTGAAAGTTCTAATAGAATAAAACCACAATGCAATAAATAACCTCTGCCAGTGAAATAGCCCATTACTTTTGAAATGACTCTTACTGTGCAGGAAATACAGGGTTCTGCCAGAGGTACCATTAAGTCAGCCAAAGACCGGGCATTAACAGGAGCCAACTCCACTCTTCTTTAGAGGTGTGAGCTAATTATTGTTTTACATACTGACAGGAAATGCTACATCACAACCCTGAATATTGAATGTCCTGTTTCAGAGATATCAACAGGGTGTGTGATTAGCATGTGATGTAATCACCGTGATTATATCAAAAGGAGACTCACCTTTCAGGTCTCCGAGCAGCAAATAACAGATCATTCCACTATCTTTTCACACATCAAAATACGTTGAGTGCTGTATTATTTTCTATTTAAACCTCAGTAAAACCTTTTGGACCAGAGGTAAGCGGCACACCGTGTGGCTTGCAGAGTGCATTTTGCAGAAAACAGCAAAGAGGGTGGTTGACCCATTATACACCCTGTTGTTTTAGAAGACACTACTCAAATTTAAGAAACATCTGCCTATTTAAGGCGTATAGTTTTTAAATGTTGGTAACTATTTATCGGAACGGTCCTTGCTGATCTTTAGTCTTTGATAACTGTTTAAATGTCCTGCAAGGATTCAAAACACCACGCTCTCACTTTTGTCAAACGTGTAACAGTCTTTTCTTTCTTTGTAATATCCTGCCTGAAAACGCTCTTTACAAGTTATCCTAAGGAAGAATATCATTGAAGTAAACGATAAAGCACAAAAACTAGACTAAATGAAAGACATGCAATACAAAGCAGCCAGGCCTGCTGTGGTAAAAATCCAGTCTGCTATGAGTGCCAGTGAATGTGTGGGAGTTTGTGGAGTTAAATGTCTGCCAATATGCAAATACACTCATGGATAACTCTACTTCAAAACACAATCTTGAGTCAGGCTCCAAGACTGCTGCTTCTAACCACAAACACAGCAACTCAAATTCACTGTTCACACACCATCCTCCCAAGCTTTGCAGGCCTGCCCTCACATAACCTAGCTCTGCCCTAATGGGTGCCATATGTCCCGTACAGGGCTGCATATAAATCAAACATACAATCAAAGTGCACAGTGGAACCATTTCTCATTCACACTGGTGGAAAATGTGGGTCTTTATCACCGGCACAGCTTCCAAAGCCAGATGTAGTTTGTTTTTTTTGATGGGCAAACCAGCAGAGTCTGGTCTGCAATTGGGACACACAAATAGCAGCCTCACCCTAAAGTCAAGCTCTTACTGTAATGACTTTTTTGTGTTGACGATCAGAGGTCCTTGATATCAGGCTAGCAGCCTGGCCACAAAAAAATCCAAACGCGAGGTTTCTTTGAAGCCAGATGTGAAATCCAATATGTAGAGCCGTGCCTGGTCCAGTTAAAAGCCATACAATTGAAACCAGACGACTAATGAGTGACACACCAGTTACCAGAGTCAGATGGCTTAAGCAGTGTGTGGGATGAAATGAGGTATAGAAAGTCATACATGCAGCCTTGCTTGTATAGCTTCATCAAACACATTTTATCTTCTAGGCACACACAAATGTAAATGATGACAAATATGCATGCTCACAGGCACACGAAGCCCTGAAGTGTAATCACAGACCTTCTGTCCCAGGTCAACACTCAAATGACAGGCTTACTGCTCCAGCACAGAACCGGACGGCCAGGAATAGTGTACTTCAGTCCGGTTCACTGCCCTGGAAAACATGGGTGTTCATATAGAGAGCCAGAGTTCAGCAATGTGTGAATGACAAACATGAAGCGACACGACATAAAAAGGTGAAACGGTACAGCTATTTGTTGGGAGGAGGTTTGGTTCGTACGCTGCCTCACAGAGCAGAACACGGGCACCCATTTAATCCATTAGGCTGGCTCTATTCAGAGCATAGGGAATACAACGCACAGCATTTGTGAACAGAGCTGGAGGAAGCATAGCTAGGACCTCGATAGTAACACAAGGCAGAAAATAATAATCTATCAAATTAAGGAAGAAATGTCCTGCAGTAGTGTAGATCCGTCTCATACGAGGTAGGAACCTTTGAACCATCAGGGTTTCCCAGCATGTTGATCTTGCTACATTGCACAGAGGTTAACTCAATCAGGATTGGGCATAAAGCCAGATGACCGACAACTATCATGAGATATCTTCATTCCAAACCAAAAAAATCTATATTGCAAATGCAGGAACACAAAATGATCCTCAATTACATTACTAAATAAACTAATCATAGGTTTAAAAAAAATAAAAAATAAATATATATATATATATATAT
>NW_022280104.1:1457658-1517863 GCF_004355925.1 Anarrhichthys ocellatus | reverse complement strand
TAGCCTGAAGTTACTCTGTGTACATGGGCATGCGTGTATATGTATAAATATATATATATATATATATATATATATTATAGCTTTGCATATCAAAACACTCCAATCATATATTTTCTCTTAATGAAAAGAAACAGAAAGCCATTTTGTCAGCATATGTGAGCCACAACACGAGTACAGGTGAGCCTGGAGGTCTACATTGTGTAAAGAAAACAGTATCGTATTACCTTCTGAAAAAATAAATCAGTTTATGAATCTCACACTCTAAAAATTGCATCTCCCTCTTTTGGCCTGGAGACATTTATAGCTCAATTTTACAGCCTCTTCCTAGCATGCTGTTGCATTTAAATAACATACAATTAATTTGTTAGAGGGAACACGCTGTGCTTGGGTTAAAGAAAAATTATGTATTTATTAAGAACAGGACATCAAAAGAGCTAAATCCATCTTAACTCCGGCAAAGTCCATTTCTTCTCAAGTGGAAAAAAAACCTGCCGAGTTCAATACATCCATATTAGTTAATGACCCCAGACCAGCTGTATTATCGATGCAAGCAGAGAGACGGGAGCTGCCACAGGCTTCAATGTTAGCCATGTAATGTGCAGGGTCAGCAGCACTCACTGACGGCTGCCAACAACACAATGAGCTCAATGCCTGCAGCCACTGCAGTGCTTGGTCTGCGTTTCAACTGCAAACTGATGGAAAACAGGTAATATCCAAGCAATGGCTGTGTGATGTTTACTTTTCCCTTATTCTGCTCAATAAGTATCTATCTTAAAGGGGGGATTGATTAAAACAAATAGTTTGAGAGTAGTACTAAAACACCAAAAACCTTTTTCAATTTAGGTGATTTGATCAGAAATTCATTTCTGAAAAAAAATCTAAAATAACACCACTGTTAGCAAAAAAAATTGGTAGATTTAAAAATCTGGCTGAGACCTACAAATGACCACGTGCAGACATAACGGTGGTCATAAGAAATAGAAAAATTACACTATTAGGCAACACCGCTGCAAAGCTTCATGTAAAAGTCTATTGCAGTTAGATTACCTCAAAACATACCACTACCGGTCTCGGATGTAGACTACACCCACGCTACAGTCCTAATGCACCGTCAGAAGGATATTAGGCGGAGGAGATGATTGGTTTGTCACTTTTTGTTTCCATTGTGTAATAGGATAGGGGATTTCACTAAAAGACGCAAACAAAATATCTAACCCATTTAAAAACAAACCAAAGAGCCAATGCAGCGATGTCTGGGGCATGAAAACACCGGAGACTGGATTTGCTCAGTAATTGCATAAAAACTCGCCCCTGCTCTTGTGTTGTTATCATTTTGCTAAAATAAATATTTTTAGTTTCAGAGCTTCCGTGACAAAAAACAACACCCCTGGATGAGACGTCAACATCCTCCACCCTCAGTTACATCTCTCAAACCCCATTAAATCATTCCCAATAATACAAAAGCATAATAAACTGCATGTTAAACTCCCACCACCACGTCGTCTTGTGCCACTAAACTAGCAAAACAGCTTTTACATCTGAAACAATCATATTGCTCGTATTCAGTTATCGGCCGGATGGCTTAGCGAGGTATAAAAGTTCTTCAAGTTGACCCGCCTGTCCCTCTCAGGCAGCCCCAAAAAACATATCGATGTGTAGAGAGATGAAGGGATAAAACATGTAATAAAGCAGATCGACACTTACCAGCTATCCTAATAACAGTGTGTAGCCCCCTCTCCTCACAGCTGCCCCTGACTTCCCAACACCACCGACTCAGATTTCACACCCTGGCTCCTCCTCGTCCTCCTCCTCTGGAGCTCAGAAGAATGTGTCGGTCTTTGTTTAAAAGGACGAGTGGAAAACCTAACCACTGACCTTAGACGTAATACAAACGTTATTATAAACCATTTATAAGTTTGGAGCGACTATGTGGGCAACTTGCTCCATTTAACGTTCAGGTTTCTGATAATTTTCAAGTTTTACGAACTTCCAACTTAACTTTGGGGGAATGGCTCGTGCCAACGTTACTTCATCAGCTTGTGACTTAAACGTTAATTAGCCAAATTAGTTTTACAAGGTAACTAAATACAAGCCACGGTATAAGTTACCAAGCCTAACACGCCCGTATGTTCGCCTCATATTATCCGTTTAGTGTTAAACCAAATGCAAAACAACCGAGCAAAGGAGACACACAAGCCAAACATGAGTCCGAGTAGTGGAATGTGGCCAGCAGCGCGAGGCTAATAGTAGTGAAGCTAACTAACCGTAGCCATCGTTAGCTGATGTTAACTATTCAAAACAAGCGGGAACACAACATCGGCTTCCCTCAAAGATCCAGGACAACGCGAATCAATTGGAAGGTAATTAAATCCATCGGACACTAGCTAGCGTTCATTGTAACCTACTAGCGGTTGGTCGAGGTTACACAGCACCGACCCGGAGCTACCATAAAGCCAGTGAGCATCGTGTGTGAAGTAGATCCCACTAGGCAGTGACCGGTAAATCCGATATATCTGCCGTGAAAGCCGTTGGCTCGCTAGCTGCAGCTGCAGCAGCATCCCAGCTGGCCCGCACACTACACACGTCTCCATTCCTGTTGGCATTCAGTTAGAGCCCGACGAGAAGATATGGAGAAACTGAGTACAGCCGTTAGTTTGAATGTTGAAGCCTACCCTTGTCAACACAGCAAGTCCGTCGACTCGGGTCCTGGAGAGTAAAAACCTCTTAGAAGTGGAAAAAGTGGCGGAGAAGGCGAGCGTCAGCGGGGAGCCCTCGTCCACTCCCTCCGCAGTCAGTCAGTCAATAGTGACTTGGCCGGAACAGCAGAGACTGGGAAATGTAAGATGGCGGCACATCTATATAGACCGGAGAACACCTCCAGCGGTTACATATCCTGCCGTTCGCTACGAATAAAGTAGAGACTAAAACATGATTCATCTTGGATTTCTGTCACTCTTACGCGTCACCGCGTTTAGTTACCCACCTTAATAACTGGATCCATTGGTTTTGAGTTTTAAATGATTTAATGAAAAAGGCAAGCCGAAATCAAAGTATCAGCACGAGTATGAATACACAATTGAATGAAGTTCCGGCAGACTACAAAAAGGAAATCCAATTCCTCTCCCTAGTTAAACCTCTTGGACTGTGAAAAAGCGCATTATTTCCATCACCTATACATGGTGAAACAGTGAGAGTCACAAGGCCAGCAGCATCACCCCTGTCACCACTAACTGTCCTCTGCCATAGATAGAACAAACAAATACTCCCACAGATTTAAAAAAAAAAAAAAAGAAGAAATTAAATAGTCCACACAATCGGTCATAAGCAAAGTAATGAAAAGTCAGTTTTGGGATACAAAATATGGGTTTCATTTGACATACCATACATTCAACTATTTACTCAAAAAGCTAGGTGATGCAAGTGTCAAATTAAGTTAAATAAAACACAATAATGGACACTGAAAACAATACAAACTCAACAAGGAGATGTCTTTTTATTACACTGGCAGTCAATCAATAGGCACTGGATGTCTATCAAACATTAGTGGTCTTTTTGTTCCCTAACCCCTATGCTGCTGGCCATTCACATTGTTATTGTAGCCTACATGTGTTAATTCAGCAAGCAGTTCATTGGCTATGCACCTCCTAAAGAAAACTGTGATTAGGCCTACAGGCAAAGAAAAAGTCACTTAGCAGGTTGGAACACCTTGTGTAAGTGATTCATTTGTGAGTCAGTGATTGTCAGGGATTCCATATTGATTAATGAAATAGACTCAGTTGTGTTTGTGAATTAGATCAAATCTCACTAAGGAAATATTTCAAGGAAGTGAATCATCACTACTGTTTTCATGCTTTGAGTGGGAGAAAATCAGAGTTCAGGCAATTGTATTATAGACTTAATTGATCAAACAATGCATGCATTGCTAAAAGGATTATTTCTTGAAAATAGTGTGAGTTAGATTAATCATTTTTCTTGACTTCATTAAAAAGCAGATTCAGCCCTTACAATTATTAGTGATCTATGGGCATAGTCGAGGTCCTTCAAGTGAGTAGTGTGACCTCCCCTTTATTCTGAGATCACAGAGTTGTGGCTATTCATTTTCAGATTACTTTCTATTTGGCTCAATAATAAGTAAGTAAGTGGATAGGCTGCATAGGAAATTTAAACATGCATTACAAGTCCTCTAGTCAGTGTTTGGTCCCTTAATCTCGGTGTTATAGAAGGTGTAGAGCAGGTAATGTGCTACCTTCATACTGTCCCTTCATTCAACAGCAAACAATGTCATGGGCAAACAAAGGTGAACTCCCCTCTTGTCATCTGCCTACAGGCTATTTCATTAACTGGTATTTACAGTATGTGAGTGGAATACATTACAGAAAGCCAAACTCTAATTCAAAACAGTCAATAAAGTAGTCCCTGGATATGATATACAGGAATTATATCAACACAGCCAGTATATGTGACACATCACCCAGAATGAGTCCACCCTGTGTCATTAGATTGCAACATTGAAACATGACAGCAGCTGAGAGTGATTGATTTTATTTTAAATGGCTTTCAAACCACAGTGGGAATGACTGCTTTCAGTCAGTTTAATATATAGCCATGATTTGTGAAAATAAATGACTCGGTTCATGTAGCCCCGTGATCTCACAGGAGCATGATCCTGCACCAAACAGGAAAGAAATCATGGCATAGTGAGTGACTTCAAGAAAACAACAATACTCTGGGTTGCAGATATTTTTATTATATTCCCAAAACACGTATCTGTGGTAAGGTAGTGTAATGGTTAGGAGAAATCTGAGGTTAATAAGACATGTCCAGTATTCTTCTTTCATTACTAACTAACTATTGAGCAAGGCACCTTGCCTCCAACTTTTCCGATATACATTTTTTATATCAAACACCCAAGACTGTGGTTTTGGTTATAAAAACATTTTCATGAAAACTGCGTCTCTGAACAGAACAAGCAGTGTCTGATGTAATCATGCTTGTGCTGGATGGTAATCTGTATCTGCAGCTCAAGCGCACGGTCTTGTAAGATAGTGTACTTGTAAGTTTCTTCATAAAAGAAGTGAAATAGAGCTTACCCAACCTAAACCTTTTCTAGGAATATAACACTTCTAAAACTATTCTGACAACGTAGCTGTTTATATCACTGGTTATTATGATTAATATATCAAGTTCATTGATTTTAACCTTGAATTTTAGGTGCAACACACAAATCAGAAAAACACATACCAGTTCGAGAGTTGAAGGGCATATTTTATTTCCCCCAGTGTATTTATATTGCACGTTGAACAGTTTTATTTGACTGTGTTAAACCATCATAAATCAAAATGCAGACGTCTTTTACTCCACTGTTTACAGACCTTTCACAATGTAAATGTCTCTGTGACACATTTATTATTTATCCCAACTGTATGTTATTTCTGTCACACAATGCCTGTACTTGTAGCAAAAGCCCGATGAATAAATCATGTAAAAATGTCCCTTTAATAAAGACAGGGGGGGATTGACAGTGTTTCAAGAGATGGTGCAACACTGCAGTTACAGAGTTTTAGTCAGAACCACATTGGCACCATCACGCCATGACGACTGGTTCTGGATTAAGAGCACAGGGTTGATAATCGTATTTAATGTCTGTGAAAATCCTGCTGAAGTCTAATCAGTGAATCTGTGCATCGAGCAAACTGTCCATGCATTCAGTGTATCTTTGTCAAAGTTTCATTTATAAGCAGCATCAGTGTTTATTTAACTTCATACATATTCAGCATTTTATTGGTGCTTACAAGGAATTTATTATACCCACAACACATCTCTAGGCCTACACTTTTTCTTACATATATTACAATTTTTGTGAAGTGTAAAATTGCACCACACCTGTTAAATTTAGAACCCTCAATCACTGCTCCTGTTGTGCTAAACTTAGTATTATTTATACACCCAGCCCAATATAACAAACAGTTCAAAATAAGTGAAGGGATGGGAGGTTGCAGCTGTGAATCTGTGTTTCTGTGTACAAAATATGAACAGTAATGTGGAGTAATAAATAGAACTGTGCATTTTGTTTTTACCTTAACAGGTCATCAGTTGATCGCATAGCTTGTTCAAAAGTCTTCGAAGTTTTTCTTATTTTTTTGGGGAGTAGTCGGTCATCAAATGAAGGGGGAGAATGTTCAGAAACTACAACACTACATTATATTCAAAAGTATTTTATTCATAATGAAATGAGTAAAGTGGATTGTGGAAAAAGACTGGACAGAGACCTATCCTTGTCTTCTGTTTGCACTGAGTGATATAATAGTGGGACATAATGTTACAGTATGAATTTAATCATTTTTCAGGGTTTGGCTTACACTCACCTGAGGAAGGGTGTGTATACACACTATATTTTCATCTTTTAATAAGAAGTCAGTTCAAATCAATTTACAAGTATATGACGTTTAACCCAATGTGGGTCAGATTCAATCCTCTCTATCCTGGTTTATCACAAGAGACCGCTCAGATCTAGGACACGTGGGGTTAAACATCCAATTTAGTTTGATCCTGGAGCGATCCTGCCAAAGATTAATCCATAATGCCTGTGAAATGGCCCTTCATCCAACAGGCTGTGCTGAAATAACACAGACTGTTCTGTTCCCAAATACGTTGTGGCTCTCCAATGACCCAGTGTTGCACCACTTCAGGGAGCCCACACAGCACTTGTTCTTCCAGCTGGATTCATGTTTCATCATGGCAGCAGGAGCAGTTCACTGGACGAGTATTTACACCTGCAATTTATTGATAAATGCAGATTGGTTTGAAAATCAAGACAGCATATTTTAGAAAAAAAAAGTACAAATTTGTTTGTATGTCAATAAATGTGGTTCATAAAACATAAAGCTGTATTGATTTACAATACAATACAATACATATGTATTCTAAGTAGTAAAGAAATGTGTCAAATGCAAACTTGCAATGCAGGATTTATTTCTAGATGTATTCTCCATAATGACCGAATTATTGTGCATCTCTGCTGGTAATATCTGGCTACTATTCAACATCATGCACAGTGCAGGTGAATTCAAAGTAATCAGCTAATAGAATAATGTTCATTGGGTAAAGATCAGACCTTCGTCTTTCATAATTTATCCGTGGAACTGTTCTGACAACATTCTCATACAAAACCATTGTTCAGGATTTTAATATTGACTGAATAAATAACCCAACACAGTGTTTTCCAGGTGTGTCTTATAGTTTTAAAACAGAAAATGTGCTAAAGCAGATTAATATTATAATACAGACCAGCACACATACGCAAGCCATTGGGGATTGCATAAATTGTTACGGTCTTACACCACACACGCACGCACACACACACACACACATTGACAGAACCAACAATTATCCTGACTTGTGCACTCATCCGACTTAATGCTTGCTTGTGAGGAAACTGCATCAATGCGTATATATGTGCCTTCTGCTCTCACTAAACAGAGGACGAGCCCATGATATCACATAAACCAGGATAACAGAATAACACACACAAAGCATGAAAACAGGGAGGCTTTGCTCTCCCTGGGGTTTAATATTCATTCACAAGGGGAAGCACAGGTCACATTCAAGCTCCATTCTTATTGGCTAAAGCCAACTCCATGTGTTTGCATACACATGTGTGTGCACAATCTTGTGTCTGCATGTATGCTTGCATTGACATGTTGACATGCCTCTATCTTTATGTGTTTCCTTTAAATCTTCCGTATGTGGGTATTTATATTTTAGTGCAGATACTGCATATACTGTATATGTGTGCATACATGTGTACCTTTATGTGAAGCATTTTGTAACTTTTATAGAACTTCCTATGTTATTTTTATTTTGTAGATGTATATGTATCTGGCGTAGCATAGCGATTGCTTAGGAACAGAGACTGCAGTAGAAATCCCCAAATCCCAAGAGAGCGAAACGCCACACACGCACATACACTAGGCCAAGGCCTGAGGGGTGTGGTTCCTTTCTCTAACTGTGAAAGAAAGGGGCAGGACACAGCTATAGATAGGGGCAGACAAAACAAACACCCCCGAACACACAGGAACACACGCACACAGCAACAGCAGGTCAGGTCAGGGAAGCACTAAACACAGGGCCACATGGAAGGAATGTTTGTTTTGGACCGACACTGTCGTGTAGAGGGTCGTGACTTACGTCTTCTTGAAAAATGTCTCTCACACTTCGGGGGCAAACCAAAGATTACATGTATTTTAAAGAAACTGTAGAGCTGTAGATGTCTCAATCAGTGGATGTATTTATTTCTCAAGGTGAAATAGCCACGTTGGTTATGAATGTAACAGATTTATTCCAATATAAAATGAAGTAGTCTGTCAACTCAATAATCTGGATACTAACAAATATGGATTAATTAGCTTTAAATCGACTATCAAGGAACACTGCCTCTGTATGCCATTGTATTTAGTTTGCTACACTGCATGCTTTATTGCACTGTGAATTTCTTTTACACATGACATGCAAACATTGCATCATCTAAACATGACCTTATTCACCACAGAATATAAAGTGGTGAAATTGTTACACTTTTCCTTTTTCTGACAGCAAAAACATGATCAATTATCAACCAGAAAGTTACATTAATCAAAACTCTATCCTAACCTGTTGGGTGTCACTTTTCAAAGTTGCCCAGTTGTAATCCAGTACGTGAAGAGGAGGTAGAGGAGGATACAGAAATCCCATCCTAGAAGAAGGTGAGAGGGCACTGCAGGAACCAGATATTTGACTCAGACTACAGTGGGATTATAAGGATTGGGCAGTATAAGCCGATATAGGAAACAATGTGAAGGAGATACTTTACAATAGTGGCAGAGCTGACATCAAAAATGAAGTGGTGCTATAATGCAGTATAGGAAGCCATGTTGTGGAGAGATTCTTTTGTCATCTACAAGCTGATGGAAAGACACGAAATAGAAAAGATGCTGTGGTGCTGAGCTAATACAGGAACCTCATTTCCACAGCAGAGCCAAGTGGGATTTAGTGTTGACCACACTAGACATCAAAAGCACTACTTGCTCATTTAAAGCAACGGCCGGGATGACATTTCACTCGCCTTCCATGGATCCTGTATTAACGGCAGCGAAGGCTCAGTCCCTGCATCTATACTGCATTAGTGGTTGCCATGGTAAAAGTCCTCCATCCCGCACTCTATCCTGCACAGACAGAGAGGCAACGCACTGCAATTGAGGGGTCTGGGAGTCAGAAGCAGCTGAAAGCCACAGTGCAGCTGTGTGGTGTGCGAGCATTAGGATGTACCCGGTAAACTCATGCTGAGATTTCTTCAAGTATATCCATTGCTGCAAAGCAACGACATGTTGACTACCACAGCAAGCCTGTGGACAAGGAAGGCCACAGATTGTATTCACAGCTGTTTTTTAGATAATTTATATGCCAATTATTAGTTTTATTAAGTACAACACCGGCAGAGGGAAAGGGAGGCCATAACCTGGATTTCAATCAACATGACACTGTGAATGTGTGGCTGGTAGACTAAGCTACCACACCGCTCCCTGATATTTCATTACATGATGTCATGTTCAAATTAAACTCCACATGCAGAATACTGGAGCTGAAGGGTTTAAAGCTCCTAAAAGTCATTTATCAGCTGGATTTTCGTCAACAGCTGCTCATTACAGCCAGTCACATCTGGATTAGATGCCATTTGCGTCACACACACACAGCATGTCCCAAATGACTATCGTTATTATTGTCATATCATTATGAATTAAGAAATCATTCTAACAAGCGACAAGAGTGTAAATGTTAGTTTGATGGGAAATAACAGGGGAAATGCAATTTCAAATAGCGCAATGATTTTTAGTCATAATGTAGCAAATATGGTTTAGTTTGGAGAGATGAAAAAACATAAATCATGCACGCTAAAATGATACCAGCATGTTACAGCAACTGCTGTTGTTGTACGTAAGGAGGGGAAACGGGGAAATAAACAATAGTCATTAACTGTGTTGTTCATTTATGTGCTTAAGAAAACAAACAATGATTATTTGACCACTTTACAACCCAAGCACTCATATATATCTCAAAAAAAGGTTTTTTGTTTTCAACAATAGAATACGATCATGAACTGAGAATAATAATTCCCTTACAAAATACAATCCCAACACTTCTTTTGAATAATAATGAAAAAAATAGTTAAAGCCAAATAAAAATTGAATGTAAATACTGAGGCAGGCATACACAATATGATTTAAATTGTAAAACTAAATCATGTGAAAGTCTGCATGTAAAAAAGATGACACTGACATTGGCAGCCTGAGCCAGGCATCCTCCACTGAGATGAAGACAGCGCTTCCCGAGAGCATTGATTACGTTCAGATTAATTGAATAAATGATAGAGCATATATTTCCACTCATTCAATAATCATAATTCGGTTTGCTTCAACAATTTCAAGCAACAAAACAGACACGAACAGCTGTGTCACATTTATCTCAAATCATCTTTCCGCAGCATAAAACAACATCCTGCACGGCTGGCTCCAGTTCACCTTCAATTTAATCAATTTACGAAGCCAATTTTCCTCCAAACATTCCAATATTGAGAAGGACAAGGTTGTTTTATCCATTTTATTAAGAGTGAATAGTCTGTCATTAGCAAATCAATTGCAGTTTCTATTCACATTTGGAAAGGGTTGAACCGAGAATGAATTGACGCCCTCCCCCTTCCGTACAAAGCGTGGTTCACTGACACCGAGCAATACGTGTGAAAGCCTGTGAGAATACCTTTTCTTGTACAAACTATTTGGAATTGTCCTTTAAACTTCTCCTCTGGCTCCAAAGCAGCTTATAGACAACAATGTCAAGTCGGCCCAAAGACGACCTCTAGCATGACTGATCCTTCGTAGGTCGGACTGACTGACTGTGTGTGTGTGTGTGTGCGTGTGTGTTCACGATACGGAGTGTGTGACATGGAAAAATAGACAACAGAAAGGGAGCATTATGGATGCTAAACCTCAGTTTAAAAGGCTACGGCACACACACGCACACCGTCACGACAAGACTTTTCTGTTTACATAGATGGTTGGACATGAATAGCAACTCGTAGCACAGGCCTCAGTCAAAGCTAGCAGGATTGATTGGAGTTGATAGATTCAACGCTAGAAGATAATTTGGCTTAACACACGGCCGTCTTAATACTGTCACAGACTTTGTGCACCTTCACGATAATCTCTTATTCTACCACTCTTTCAGTGCTATTGCAAGACAAACAAAAGGGGGTGTTTATAAAAGAAGGCAAGAAAGTCATCAGACATCAGTAAAGAGGCGGATTATATTATGTATCTTCTGCATTGCTATTTAAGCAGGCGCTATAAATCTAAATTGATTCCAAAATCTGATGAGCCTCAACACAAAATTGTTTGCACAGTAAAAATGTCTAAATGCTGAAGCTTGAATTTTGATGCATAGCTACAGAAAAAAGTCACAGACACTGCACATACTCTCTCCTAACGCCAAACACACAAATACATTTGGACAACACAACACATATTAAACTGCTGAATACGCCATCACATGCAATACACAATCTGCAGCATGCTTGTGTTCATTGAAATCATTTTTCCTTTCAGAAGCACGAGGCAAATGGAATAAAACATGCTGTTTGACTTAATGTGACTTTGAGGCCTTGAAGTTAAATCACACCATCATCTAATTCACAGCACTCAAGAAACTATAGAAATCGTATCTTTTTGATCTCTTGAAAGCAAGGTTAAGTGTATACATATAGGCATATTTAGTGATAAGTAGAGATAAGAAATACGGAGCAGGATAACATATCTGAAAGATGTGCGTATTTATTATCTGTAGATATAGGAAATATGCACCATGATAAATATGAAAGTCATTCTAATTTTGATCTCAATGAATAGTCTGATACAAAAGTAAGGCATACATGTATTTTTCAACACAGTTGCCAGCAATACATGGCTTTCTGATTCTTAAACATCTGCAGTAGAACACTTTTATAAGACATTTTCTAAACAGAAATGAAAATCATGTTAGAGATAAAACTCAGATAGTGTTTTAGGTGACTGCTGAGTGCCTGATTTTCTAGAAAACTATGTGATTATGTAAACAAATACAAAATGGAGTTGAGCAAAGGGCAAAACCAAAATATTAAATAAATAAATACGAATATATGCTGCGCAGCTGAAATACCACTCTTCTGCATTACAACTTTTGAACAAAAGCGGGACTTAAGCACAAATTGGGAAAAAAAAGAATGAACCACACACGTCGCCATCATAACATTCATTTGATTTTGCACACAAACTGGACCCATCAAATGAGGTGCAGTTAAGATGTTAAGTCACCTAAAAACCAGAGGGGGAGCTATGCTGTTCAAACACGTAAAGTCTATTGTATCTAATAGATACAATTCATTTGTTTTTATTCTTTCCAAGAATTACAAAAACAATCAATGAGGCAATTCGTCATTTATACCTATGCAATAATAATAAGGATAATAAAAATACTATTATTCAACCAAATCAATGTTGTACCTGGTTCAAAATGAAACATGTCACTTAATGTTAATAGTCAATTATCTAGAACATTTTGGACTTAATAAAGTAAATTCTAATAATTAGCCCTATGATTGTTTGAGGTATTTACAAAACACAACATATTTCAATTTTGCAAAATATTTTGACATTATATCTGCTGGAAATGTTAATCATGTTCTGAAAATTATCCGATTATTGTTGTGCCGCATTTATTTGTTGTAATAGAAACAACTATTTCACGATGACATTTTGTTTGATTTAAACTGATATTGAACTGTGCTGATGTGAATGGTTTGTGTCTTGTGTCCTTGAAAATTATGAATAATATCTATACTTTTTTACACATCTTTGCATTGTATCCTAAATAAAATGGTAAAATTACTGGAATTGTGTTTATCAAATGGTATGTGTAATGGTATGTGGATATTCAAAAATAATCAAACAACCATTGTGAAGTGAGATTTCAGTGTGACATTTTACAACAATTTCATTTCAAAACATAAAAAGCAGAAAGAAACAGTTTACAGTGCTTTTTTTATTTCGCATACCGCATGGTATGAATCAGAAATCCTGAATTTTACATTATGAAATTGTCATTTCACCTGTTATAAAAACTACGTCGAAATAATAGTAAAATAGTTTTACAATAACATCTATAGAATTTAATTTCACCACATGCAGCAATATTGAGGAAGCTTCAAATGTATAAAATGTCTGTACATATGTGGGATGTGACTGTGTCAACCTTCGTGCTTTTATGAAAAAGATTACACAACGATTCTGCACAAACTCCACCCCGCTAATGTGGGAAAGCCTGAGAAAATAAATCAGCATCGTATGAAAATTTGAAGCGACAGAGGCGACACAAGCTTGTAAACAACGGTTATGGTTGCCACTTTGGCTGTCTGTCTCCCTGACCGCTCTGTTAATCCACTTAAGACACAATAGACAACAGACCCACACAACACCTTCCTACCAATTTATCACTAAAACATTGTATTTCAAGTGTTTCCCTGCTATTATAAAATGAAGACTTTTGAGGTAAAAAATGACTGAAATTGTGCGATTCCGATGTGCAGCCATCAAAGGAAAAAAAGCATCCATGGGCCATCGGGAACTCGGCTGTGGTCCGTGTCATTTTTCACGGTGTCTTCTCCCCCGCTCTTTCTCTCTCTCCTCTGCATTACCTTAACAAAAGCCTCACACACACATACATCCACTCAGACAGGGAGACAAAATGGCTGAATAGTGATGGAGGAGCTGCGTGTACCTTTATATGTCGACTAATCAGCCAGCACTAACATGTGTCAACACTGCACTCACACTCTCCTCAGAATGGGTACATTGTCCCTCAGACAGGGAGAAAAACGAAAACTCTTTCGACATCCTGACAGCAAAATGAGGAACAAAACAAATAAAGCTTCAGTTGTTGTTGGAATATCTGCAATAAAATATCAGGATAATTACTCTCATGAGCAAATGTGTTTCAAAATTGAAATTTTGGTTCAGGTCATTCTAACTCAAATCATTCCTCATATGCTGTATTTTTTATCTGAGCTACTAGTGGAGGTTTTATAACAACCCTCTGTGACAGTGGCGCGCTGGCCGACGGCTACCTTTTGAAGCCTGCTGCAGTATCACTGATTTCCTCCAACACACGTACATATACAATGTCATCAGTAGTCTAGAAAACCTGCCTGTCTCCAGCTCTGCTGTATTTTTTATTAAGATTAATTATGAAAATAACATTTTGTGGTATGGTAGTGTGGATTTGATAATATAAAGTCAAATATTTGTTTTTTTTATTGAGAGATAGATAGATAAACAATAAAAGAATTATCTTCATCCTCAATCAAATTCCCTAATTATCACATCAAAAGCGTGAATAAGTGTTTTGGCTAAAAGGAAAATAAGGGAAGACTGCAAGAATAGAAACACAATTCATTGATAGAAATAATTGAGAGTTGTATTGACAAGGAACTCTAATTTTCTTTGAACTGTTAACATTTTTTTATTAACCTTTAAAAAATTTTGTGAGCCTGTAAATTTTACTTTTTGTGAGTCAAGCCCTTTCACTCAACCATCGCGCATTAACTTACTGCAAGAAGGACAGAGAGCGAGAGGGAGAGGAAAAGAGGTGGAGAGATAATGAACCTGTGTCTGCTACTGCTATAGGCAATCAGGAACTAACCTTGTGAATAATCAAGGCTTGGCAGGCTCGAGAGAGAGAGAGAGAGAGAGAGAGAGAGAGAGAGAGAGAGAGAGAGAGAGAGAGAGAGAGAGGGTGAGAGAGGGAGAAAAAGAGCACCAGTCTCTAATCCTATCAGTCCGGTCCATGGTGTGTGTGTGTGTGTGTGTGTGTGTGTGTGTGTGTGTGTGTGTGAGAGGGTTGTTTCTTCAGGACAGCTCCCACTGCGAGCAGTGAAAAGCAACCTGAAATCAAAGCCTAAATGCATCTGTGTTTGTGTTTAGCACACAATGGCAAACGCTCTCTCACTGAGGCCTTCCATACATCTGAATCATTGTCTACGGCTCTGTGTCGTTCTCTGCCTCGCCATGCATTTCTGGGGTTTCATTTTGTGCCCGTATGTGTTACATATCGATGCTTTCCCCTTGAAGTGGGTTTCTCTTTAGGCACTGCATGCCTGTCAACTGCTAGGTAAAAAGGCATGGACACTGCTGCGCTGGTTTTAGACTGTGGTTTGCAGGAAATAACTTATCGTATTTGCATCTAATTGTGTTGTGACATTGCCGTATTTGCTGAGGTGGTTTAATTGACGCTAACATTAAAATGAATACAACAGAGCACAACTGACGACACAATCTCATGACAATTTGTATAAAAGTTGTCTTTTTATGCTCGTTCTATATATATATATATATATATATATATATATATATATATATATATGACACTCGACTTTACATTCTACAAAATGGCATGTGTTGCAGCAGGGTCTTTGTATTGGGATGCATATTGTAATCTAGTCCTGTTGTTGGTATGTGTGTGTACATATTTCTTTTTGTGCTCCCACCATAACAAGTGCCAGGCTTCTCCTTTTCAACAAGGATGGGATTGGAACAAATTGCCCCTGCTCTGTGTGACTGTGTGTGTCTGTGTGTGTATGTGTGTGTGAGAGTGGCAACACAAACAACAGCTGATGCCGGGGACAGGTGGACAGAAGGTCGCCATCCCCCACTAATGTGCACACAAATATTTGAACACACACCAGGTATGTGTTAGCATGTTTGTTTGGACACGTGTCTCACATACTAAGCATACATAACTGTGAAACGCAAAACATAGTGAGTTAAATCGATGCATTGTTCGACATGCGCACACACACGCACACACACACACACACACACACACACACACACACACACACACACACACACACACACATATACACCCTACTGACTGGTGTACAAATAATCAGACATACACACGTTGATGGAGCAAAAAAACTTCAAACGCCAAACTAAAATAATGGTATGACAGAAATCAATATTACAATAATGTCGTATAGAAACAAAAATGCCAAAGCCGTGTCTGCTGTCTTAGGAAGCCGTTCGCTAAATGCATATTTCTCGCCTTCCATCTTACAGCTGGCTGGTCGACAGGCAGACAAAGAGACACTACCGCAGTGTGAAAATATACTGACGTAGCTGGCTTCTCTGTGGCTGAGATTTAGCTTGTGTGTGTATGACTGTTTCCATGCTTTATGGGTTGAAGAAAATATGCGTGCAATGTTTTGCTATGTATAGATGGTTCATGCCCTTTTACTTTCGAGTATGCAGCAAGTTAGTACGCATGAATGTTCACTTTACTTATTGCATATGCCTGTATGCCTTCTCCATACATTGTGTTAATATGCTCTTGTGTGTTTGTGTGTCCGTTTCAGGTGTACAGTGGGGATGGGCAGGTTCTAGCGGCAGTAATCTGAATTTTCAGCATCTCAGGATTCGCTCTTCTTTCCTTCCCCCTCTCTCACTCTGTACCTCATCCATCCCCCTCTTCTCCTCCCCTCTACTCTCCTCTCCTCAGACTATTTCACAATGCTAGTTGTAAATAAAATTTCAGTGCTAGAATTTTAATGATGATCTTTTTCTTCCCTACTGTCTGGTAAGAGGCTAGATTGACACACAGAGCAAACTAAAAACACTGGCGTCTTTGTAGGGAAACAACACACATTCAGGCAGATAACATAGAAACATGTACATAAGACCTCTCTCCACCTGACCAGTAATAGGGATACTACTAATACAAGATACCTACACTCTTACAGCATAAGGCATAAGCTGACTGGATTCAGTAGTTTCCATTAGACATAGTGATACCATGATTTGGTGAGCTTGGTGTTAGCTAATAACTAACAAAGCTAACGAGCTGTTTTATGAAAAAGTACTACTACTTATATTTCCCATCCAGCAGCAATGGATTTGTTACACAACAACACAAACATACCAAATGGTTTTACTATAATGCACAATTACATCTAAACCTGAATCCTAAGAGAAATATAGATAATACAAGTCAGAGTGGTGTTTTAAATGCGTGTGGTGCACATGCTCACCTGTTTGAGGCGATTGCTAGCAGTTTGATAGACACTGTCTGTGTGTCTGTGTGATGGAGGCCTGCAGAAGGCCAAGCCTTCCCCTCTGTTTCACACAGATAAAACACAAAGAGTGGGTCATCAACTAATCCTTAAAATCCATCCCTAGTCAACCCAGGGTAAAATGAAGAAACAATAACCTCCAATGCAGATAAAAATGGTGAAAGTAGTCAACCTTCTTTGCAGAGACATGCTAGCACTTCACTGATCAACTTTCAACTTTGAGAATAGGAGCAACAGATGCAGTGGTGGTGTATTGTGGAGGGTATTAGGGTGAGGGACACCCCGAAATCTCCCCCGCTGCGAGTATGCGTTTGTTTGTGTGTGCGAGTGTGACAGCAGGGAGCAGCTCAGCGCAGGACGCTGCACGCAGCAAGGGGCCATTAGACATGGTGGGGTGACCCACATAAAAGACACACACGCACACACACAACCATGAAACTTTCCTCTTTGCAGCCAATGTGGCATGATAACCATAAAGCCTTGATTCTTTAGCATTGGGTTTAGCATGGCCATTGTCACATGGTTTCTCACAGTGTAGGATTTGGCCGGCGACTGCTGGTCCAATAAGCCTCAATATATTCAGCACGAACTATTTTCACTAATGAAACACATTCTTGTTGCTCAATTTTCGAAGTGAAAACCTTTTACTATGTATGTCTTCTGCTGTGCTTTTAGCTCATGTTGCCATTCTGTGTAATAAGTCTCAACACACGCATGTGCTTTTTGCACGAAAGGCAAAATTTTGTAATTCTGTCAGCATTGGATGATTTGTGGTGATATTGGGAAGGAACAGGATGTGCTGGGCAGGAAATATGGACTTCATTCCAACACACACAATTAGCAACAATACAACAAACTACAGCCTCAAAATGACTAATTAAGGCCTCTTTGAGAAAGTCTCAACAGAAAGGTTTTATTTAGTGAGAAAAATTAAATTGCATTTGATTACATTATGGATGATTGTACAGGTGTTCCTGTTATTGTGCCTACTCCTGTAAGAACTAATCTAAAAGTTTAGTAAAAATGTTGAAAATATTTTTCACTCTACATGTGCACCAAGTGATTTGACTCTTTACAGTGATTTTTGCAGGCACTTGGCATTTATGATGACATTTTATAGCAATTATTTGGGGTATGTTTAACTTCTAAAACTAAGAAACCATCTCTCCTGCAATCCTTCAATTTGCCCTCTAAGTAATTACAGCTGTCACTGCGAACTGACTTTAAATGTGTATTTTCTATGAAGCATTACTTGACAGACAGTTCAGCATATTTTGCACAAAGACATGAGACACAACAGGACTCTATGTAGATAGCACAGCGCTTTTGTGGAAATCAATACAGCTATTGGTGTGTTACAGTGCACCTGGGTCACAGTGCGCCTACAACATAAAACATAAAACAATAAAATCTGGAATTGTCTAATCATGAATATCATCAAAATACAATCAATATACAACATATTTCTATTATTCAGAATTCAAATGATCCAAATTGGGAGTTCTCCGATATTGTATACCATTTCAGATGTTTCTGTATTAATATTAATTCATATTTCTATTACTATAACACTTAGATTGGAACCAAAATAGCGACTCCTAGCGACGAAACTGAGAAACATTGCATGCATTTTCATTTTTTATTTGCTTTTCACTAGATTTTTTTAAGAATAAGATGACTAATTAATATTTATAACTGTAGCACTTTAATACCATAAGTGCTACTAATTCTAGCATTTATGACTGCAGGGGGTGTAGATGGGTCTAGTTGTCTATATCCATCCTAGACGAGACAGTTTTTTGGCAGTTAAAAAAAAACGGATTATCAATGAATCTTCCATTAACCAACCAATCTATGTTCCTTGTGAAGACAGCTATGAAGTTTTTATATCTAGGCCTGATCGGTTTTGTTTTTAGGAGCTTTCCTTTATCATGTTCCCATAGTTTATAAAAGCAAGACAAAGTTATTTATGTTCACAGAGGCTTAAAGTGCAAACTTGAACTAACTTGTAAGTGTTCCAATGTAGAAATAGTTGTAAACAAACTTAAAGGAAAATGTCGGCCCAGAGTAATCTAATTATTTATCTGTTAATCTGTGATAGATTGGTGCCCTTATACTGATATATTAATGCAAGTCAAGTCAGTTTTTATCTATATAGAGAGGCTTCACAATCTGTACAGCATCCGACACCCTCATTAGACCCTCAAGTATCTGTTCCTATATAAACAGTATGTGGCATACTTTCAGTATGACAAGGCTAATTATTAATTTGACTAAACTGAGGCAGCATCAGGTTCTCCAGTAACTCCAACACAACGTTTTGTTCTGTAATAAATCTTGAGCCATGTCTTTTTTCTCTCTCAGATAATTACAATTTGGCTGCACAGCTCCACTTCCTCACGGTGCTTCACAGCAGACAGATTGTTGAGTTGGTGAGTTGGCCTGCAGTTCTGAAACTCTCCTTCTTTCATTATCCTTATCTCTCCATATCTCTCTCTCCTGCCCCCACAACACACACACACACACACACACACACACACACACACACACACACACACACGCATATACATTGCCAGAGGGATTTGCAGCAGCTAGGCAGAGCGTATGTGTGCGAGTGTGTGTGTATGTGCACATGCACAGCAGGGAGTTGCCAATTACAGCAGTGATTAAAACCCAGTAGTGTGGAAAGATAAAGTGAGAGAGGGGGGGGAGAGGGAGGGAGGAAGAAAGAAAAAAGAATGGATATGGACAGACAGACAGACAGACAGAGCTACAATGAACAAGGACACAAATGTGTTCCTGCACATGCAGTATTTTCCATAAATGCTGCAGAGTTGTTCTTGTGATATTTGTGGACAGCCTGATTAAAAAAATTGTGGAAATGAGCTTTTGATATTTCCAACGTGAAACACAGACTCTTTGTAAACATTAGTGCATTTGTCTCAAAGTAACAGCCATCATTATTGTAAGTATAATAATCATAAACAATTTTGTCAAAGGCCACTTTGACTAAACCAGCCGCCAGTTTCCTCTGCTGAACAACATTAGGCCTATACATGTTATATGTGAAACTACTGGATATGTACAGAGAGAAAGTCATGACATGGGATTAATATCAATGTAAAGTATGCATAGTGAAACTCTCCTTTCCTCTCTTGCTGGCCACTAAATAAGACACTGGGTGTGAGCTCAGCCCCAAAATCCAAAAGCCATTGCTACCCCTTGTCTCTGCACTTTCCACGTCTTCCCCATTTAGCTCTGACCCCCTCACCTGCCTTCCCCATGCAATATGAGCTTCACGTGGCTCACGTATCGATAAGAGAAAGGGAGAAATCCCTCACAATTAATCCAGAGAAATAATGAACACAGAGAAGAAAAAGAATGACAACAACGCATGGAACTCAAGTATCTTTCCCTCGTCAGGACTGTATTGATAAGATATCTCACTGTTTGCATCAAGGCGCTGAGGCAGCTGCATCTCACAGTTGATGAGCTGTATGCCTTCATAAGTTAGAGCCTGTGACTGCGAGGAAGGGAGAGTCATCAGCAAGGGAAGTGGAGTGCTGAAGGTGCTGCAGCTGTAGGCCTATTGTTTAACAGCAATCGAAAATAAAAAAAATAAAAATGTATATATATATATATATATATATATATATATATATATATATCAAACTGGTTATGGGCCATCCATACACTGCGTCACTCACACTTCCTCTCCTAGAAGTTCACATTCATTAGCACTGTGCTGTTGACTGTGTTGTTACTAGTGGCTGCTTCGACATATTATGTTGATGTTCAAGTTTACTTTTCCTAAATCATGGTTTTCCTTGTCATTGCAGTGCGTTTTTGCGCTAGGTAAAAAGCATGCAGACGAGTCGACTCACGGGACGACCAGGTGGCAACCTCCGGTTCTACCGAGTGAAGCCAATGCGGAAGTGTCTTAAACTTGCATTCTCTCTACTGACCAGCAGGGGGCGACTCTTCTGGTTGAAAAAATAAGTCAGATTGTATGGAAGTCTATAACAAAATCACTCTGCTTCTCACTTGATTTATTCCCTCAGTAAACATTGTAAACTTGAGTTGATGGTCTTGATCGCAAGTTTAAAGTCTTCTTTAATACAGCATGATGTTCATTTAGTAAATTATGATCCAATTTACAGTCAAATAGACCATAAAGCGGAGTTTGCTTTAGGGCGGGCTTTCTGTTATTGACAGGTTGCTCACGCCACCAGAGACGTATACAGTGTCTCTACGTCACTCCTCCGCATTCCAAATATGGTAACTTCTGTTCATTGGTTGTGGAAAAAACAACATGGCGACGGCCGTAATCCAAGACGGCATCAAGGAACATGAGGCTTCAAAATGGCAGTCCACAAACCAATGAAGTTATAATGACTACGTCCACTTCTTATAGTCTACGAGGACGATACAGGGGAGGTGGGTGAGATCGAGGGTGCTGAAAATGATCGATACAATGTTCACGTCCTGCAAAAAAAGGATGAATCACCAATGAGAGAAAATGATCTACCAGTCATTCTGTTAGCATACCGTGACAGAACTGAACATTTACTAAAGTGCAATATTACGCACTGATAAAACAATGTTTGGTTTTCTGAATCTGCTCTGTTGATTCACAGAAAATTATTTTACAGGGCAAACATTGCCAGAAGAAATAAATGTTGAGGCGAAGTCTTTGACATGTAATAAAATAGTTGTTCAACTATAGCAAGTTCTATAGTCTATCCATAGTAATAAAATTGGTCCAATATTATGTAAAATCGCATAATTTCAAGTCAAAAACCCTCAATTTTCTTGGGTGATGAACCCAAATCCTTCCCACTCCCGATACCCCAATGGCTGCACAGCACCTAAGCCCTCTAAAAACCCAGGGGGAATCTGAAAATGTGTGTAACATGTTATTATTAACCATTAATATAAATGAACCTTGCCAATTCAAATGAGAGGAAAATACGTAAATGTTGCGCAGCATTTAGTATGACGGCATTATGGGGGAAGGACTTTCTTTGAGCACCCCCAACTCTCTCTGACTTCCAGCGTCCCTGCTGGCATAATATGTGGAGATGGTGTTTGAGAAGAGAAGACATGAAGAGGAAAAGAAAGCCAATGAGTGAGGCAAAGATATAGAATATTGGACAGGAGGCCGAAGAAGAGGAGGAATATGTGGAAGACAAGGGCAAATGAAGAAGTACTATGCAAACAGCTTTAAATGCTTAGATGATCACGTTCTGATTGTCTATTAGCATCACAGCCATTGCAGGTGTTAATAATATGTTAATCATAGTAAATGGAATATAATTTATGTAACATGTGAGTGTATGTTTCACAGACATCACTATCACAGGTTAGAGCATATGGTCTCCTTTATTAAGAGACTTCATGTTCACATATGGTGATAGAACTGCAAATTCATCCAACATTCCTCTGAGAGATGTAAGGCTGCTCAAAATATGCCTATACGACCTGACCCAATAACCTCCAAATGATGAAGTCACTCCTGAAGACGCAGGTGGCTTAAACACTGAAATGGAACAAATCAATCACCAGTTTGTTTTATGCAGGGTTGGACAGGGTATAACCACCGCCTCTTCCCTTAACTCATGATGGGAAGTCACATACTGGGTGCATTTGTGTTATGTCAGATTTACCATAAATGCAAGCTCCCTACTGAGAAGAACCATTTACGTCAGTCTACTGGTGTACTTACAAGTGAGAGATGTAGTATTTTTGTGGGCTTAGGAATCTGTTTGCATCACAAATTGAAAACGTGTAGCGAGGTGGAAAGCTAACGCTGAAATAAATCCACTAATGTTGACTGTCAAGTGTTTAAAACTACTGGTTGCATTCACAGCGACAGAATAAACTTGCCAAAAGCGAGAACATCTGCTGCAGTATTTTCATCTTCCCTTTTGTTTATATGGTGGCTTTTAAATTGCTAAATTCAAATTCTAAATAGAACAGGTTTAACACGGGCTATTATGAGAGTCACACTGTATATGAAAACATGAAATCAAAAAACCTAAATCAACAAACATAAGGTGTGAGTTTGGATGCTAATTGTTCTTCTTGGACACTTACATTTCATTCACATTGTCACATTTATTTTGAAAGTCGAGCTAAGTGGCTAGCTAGACAGAGATAACAACAAATCCATAAAAGATAACTTTTTGCCTTTGCATGGTTGGCAGCTGTTCAATTTGGGTGAGGTTAATGTTATTGTGTTTCTCATCTTCAACATGTTGAGACACAAAAAGATGTAATTTTAACTGTGTGTAATCTTAAGCTTGAGAGGATGGAGAAGTTACTCAGCCCTAAAATGGACCTTATAATCCTTTTAAAATTAAAATCAAAATCACCAAAAGTAAATGTTCAAAGTTTTTTCTGACTAACAGCTAAGTGAGCATTTAATCAATGCCTTCAATAAATCACTGGTAGCCAAAATGGCTGTTTTGGATATTGATTGTTAGAAAGAAAAACTTCCTCTTTGTCAATGTTTACCTGTCAAACACAACAGCAGTGCCCATCAGAAGGACAGAAAACAGTTCGTAAACACATTTTCAATACAAATTTGATATTTTGTACCTCAAAGCTGAATCAAAATTCCTTGATTTATTTTATTCATCATATCGAAAGCCAGGCAGCCTCTTTCTAATGAAGCCAGCGGACAGTTTGATGTTTGTGTGTGTTTTGTGCAAGTGTGTCTGCAGAGTGGCAGGTGAGTGAGCTATCTGCAGTGCTCACACACTCACCCCCTGCTGTGTTTAATCAATACCATTCTGAATTCCAGCCTTCACACACACACACACACACACGCAAACACAAACACACACACACACACACACACACACACACACCTTGCAATATCTTTCTGCAAGACACCAAGGGAATACTAAGTATGAACAACTTCACACTCCTCGGTGTATAAACAGTGCGCACATGTACTTACTCACACACACACACACACAATGGGTGAATGTGTGCATTTACTTGTGCTGTTTTTGTTGTCTGTGGGTGTGTGTGTCCATAACGGGTGGGGCTAATTAATTCTAGTCCATCTTGTCCACTGGGAGAATGGAATATCAAGATTGAACAAGAGATATGAGTGTGTGTGTTCATGTAGGTGTGTGTGTGTGTGTATATAAATATATATATATAGGGAAGCTTCTCAAGAGGATTCAGAGCAGCAATCAGATCGATTCAAGTTCACCCAGGATGGCGAGACGAAGAGGGGTAGCAAACAAAGCAAAAGATAATAACAGAGTAAGAATAACATGTTTCCTTCATAATGTTATTGATAAACTCTTGTTTTCACTTCTTATCTGTTTTTCATTCACATTTCATTCATTTGAATGATTATTTATCAAGCAGGAGTATCCGGAATAGTAGCCTACTGCTGGCTATTTAGCTTTGGTGTAATAGTTGAAGGTTAAACACATTGCTCAAAGGCACTTGGCCAGTAGTTGTTGAGGGAAGGGGGACTTTTTAATTTACTTCCTACGTATTTCTATCCACTCTTGGGAAAGAAGTTTCCCTAAACTCCATCTGAGAACAGTATGAAGGCCCAAGAAACCATTAAACTAAAAAAACTTGATTGAACATTTCCTTACGTTGCAAAAGTTTATAATTTTTCAAATAAAAATAAAAAATGATGTTGGATGCAATCTTTTAGTGTATTTAAACTGGTGGTTAATAGGAATAAGGAGGTCCCTGTACGCATTTGTACAGTATTTCTGCATTTTTGTACAGTGTCAGGAAACAAGAATCATGAGAAAGTGAGGAGTGTGTTGTGCAACAAAGGTGATTAACTGTTTTTTAATGGGAAACACCACAAATCAAATAGTTAGGCCTTACCACTATTTATGCTAATTGTTTTGCCTTTTAACACTTTATGCTGTTAGTTGTTAAACATTTGACTGAGAATGCAGCATGTCCATTTTCATCATGTCTGTCGGAGTGTGTTTAATGACACAACAGCCTGTGATGCTTATACAAAATGTGTTCTTGAACATAGAAAAAATGAACGCCCCAGTTTCATAGAGTTTGAACACAACTAACCATACCAAAAATTAAAAAACAGTTTGGCAAACATAATGCATTCTAAATTCTAAAGTGTAGAAATATAATATTTTGTGTGTTTTTGTTCCACAAATCCTATTAATTGGTAGGTGATTAATAATGTATTTTAACAAATGTTTGTCTGCAACATTATTACACACAGTAGTTTTATGTTAAAACAGGTTTCATTATAGGATGATTTAATTGTCACGAGCCTCTTTATTTTGTCCTTAAAGCAGCTGAAGCTTTACAAGCAAAAATTTGCTCAAGATGGAGTTATAATGACTTTTTCAGATATAATTAGAAAGCAGTGGGTTGCGATCAATTAATATGCCTACTGAAAATCCACAGGGCAGAGGGGTGTAGCTTTGTGAGTATAAATCTGACTCACGAGCTATTTACGAGCTGTTTCGAAGGCTCCCTCCAACCCATCTCTGCTGTCTATCTCCACTGTGTAAAAATAACTGAAGTTAGAAAAATCTGGAAATGGGCCGCTTTGAAACGGCTGATAATTAAGGCGAATACAGAGCCGATGTTTTTACCAGTCACACTTTTCCTCTTCTTTTCCGTCCCTCCTGACACCTTGCTCCCCCCTTACACACACCCTTCCTGCAGGCAACCTCACCTAACACACACACACACACACACACACACACACACACACACACGCTACCACCACCAACCAGCCCCCCTGCTGTGAGAGCAAACACTCATCGCACATGATCACCATGACGATATGGAAATATGAATTATGCATAGAGGCAGCCTTGCCTCGTCTGTGGGTACAAAGCCGTGTGGGTGATATTCTCCTTTCAAATGATACGGGAAATATCCCCTTAGTATTAATAATACAATAATCTATTCTACCACATTATTCTCCGCTGTATTATTACTGTCTGGTAGATTTGTGATTTGTTAGGTGTTCCGCACATTTAATGTCCCCATGCATGCGACCGCTTACAAATTTAATTCCGAAAACATTCGTGCATTGTGTGCTTAATATTAAAATTAGCATAAATGATGAAACATTGTATTCATACTCCAAGCCTAATCACAGAAACACAGAGCAAATTCCAGCACTGCCCTTTAATAAGCAGTTGGAACGTAATTATATTTAGCTGACTTTGCTTTTCTTAATGTTCTTCATTGTGCCACTCCAAGGTCACAGTGCAATTAAACATCCTCACAAAGAGAATGCATAATGGGCATGCAAAAATGTAATACAATGTCAATACGCTGCCTATTGTTTATTAAATTGAGTCCAAATCTTATTATAGGCAGCCATTTCATCAGCTCAGTATTCAAGGGATCCTGACAGTGTGACAGTATGAAACAGCTCTCTGTGTCTAAAACCTGGTAAGAGCCATCTATCCAACAGACTGTCTATTATTAGATAATACAAATTTGACATTGAGATTATTGAAGTAGCAACAGATCCAGTGTTGACAGGCAGACAAAAAAAAGTGTCTGGCTATATTTGCCAAGAAAAAAAAACAGTTCCTGAAAGTGAAAATGAAACAGAAGAAGCCCAGAGAGTCATTGAAACATGGGGAGTCTGTACTGTATGACAGGCTCGGTTAAACATGGTAACATTATTGCTCCATGCAGTTCCACATATTAGGTATTAGGTGAGCCAATGGGCAGAACAGCCTGTGATACATAATGGTATAAATAAATGTCTGACAATGATTCTAACACACAAACAGAAGCTGCTCTATTTGATTTGGCAGCATTCAGCCATATCATAAGCGTATAATATAAATCACATTACATTTTGGCTGGTGTTTGCATTTTCATCCCAGTCACCCTGCAGGCAAAAATAATTGACCACATTACTCTGAGTTCATTTTTGTTAATCAAACAAAAGAATGTGCTAGATTTAACAATTCAAGCTTTTTGCAATTTACCCCTCTTATCACACATGGTCTAATATTATTAATGATTATTCACACTGTCTTCTAAAATTCATTGTGGTCATGATTCCTGCAAATATGAAAAAATATGAAGAAATATTTAGCCACCTGTATTACATCTCATCTGGATACATTTGTTTCAGTCATTTTCAGCCAATTATCCACATATTGAATGAGAGTAACTTTCCATGTCTAAATCCTTTTCGATCATGAATCAGAAAGAAAATGACCTTCTTGCTTCAGACCGACAGTAAATGCTTCTAGTTCAAACTGCACAGTTTATCATATCTTAATATTTATACTAGATCACTGCTCTATGTTATTTGAGAACATGGGGAAATCAAAGAAAGGTGTTCAGCTATGTAAAAACACAGAAATATTTATTTTGAAGTGTAAAATATTTTCAATGCAAACAATGCAGAGCGAAAACCGGTTGATGGTAAACTATTAACATTAACTGTATAGACAATAATACAATCCTTATCCTGTTTTGTTATGCCACATATATATGATATATAGTTTTGCCATAATATTTAGTGTTGTGAAATGCTGACCACATTTTAAACACAACATATACTACACACTATAGGGAATTCAAGATTCCAGTCTGTCAGCTTTATTCATTAATATATTGTTTTAGTTAATACACCACTGTATCTTGGGTAATTTTCCAATTTGAAATATCTGAAATTGTCACTAATCTGTGCCATTAGCCCAAATTAATTA
This sequence comes from Anarrhichthys ocellatus, assembly GCF_004355925.1. Classification (NCBI taxonomy): domain Eukaryota; kingdom Metazoa; phylum Chordata; class Actinopteri; order Perciformes; family Anarhichadidae; genus Anarrhichthys; species Anarrhichthys ocellatus. The sequence goes on along the minus strand of NW_022280104.1, from coordinate 1,489,963 downwards.
CATAACAATGCAGTAACAGGTTACTGTAATGGCCTAGTTTTAAAGCAATATATCAGAATTAATTTGGCCTTTCCAGTATATTTTTCAGCATGCGTTTCTATATAAATATGTGGCATTACCACTTATTTGATGATGTTGGAATTTAATGCTATATGTTAAAAGCATAAGGCCATCTAATTATTTACTCAATGTGGCAGAGTTTCGCTACACACTAAACAGACGTGACAGAAGGGTGTGCATGTGTTCATGTGCTCATGGGTACGTGTTATTTGGGTATGTGCAATGGTGCTGACATCCCCATAACTGTCTGCTGACACCTCCTCAGTATGTAAGAACCATCTCTCACTCTGCATTATTTAAAGGTAGAGAGGGAGACACAGACAGGAGGGGAAGGAGAGAGGACAACAAGAGATGAGGGGAGGGAGAGAGAGATCCAGGTATCCTTCAACAACATATCTCTATGTGTCTGAGTTATAAGCCACTGCAAAACTTCGCTAATTACAGCTCTCTATCCTCCCTCTCTTCCTTTCTTCATTTCCCATGTGCTTTCTCTTCTCTCCCTTCTACATTCGTCTCTCCACCACGTCTCTATCTCCTCTCTGCCCTCCCTTTCTGCCTCCCTCCCTCCTGCTAGAGCTAACAACTTGCCAGAAGAAATATGATTAGCACAGTGGAGAGCTGAGAACCACAGTTTGCTGGGGAAGTGACACATACTGGCAATTTTACCCAACTGCACAGTGCTGAGAGGAAAGTTGAGACAGAGTGACAGGGTGTGACGATAATAATACCAGGGCAGCACAGCGACTCAGTGGTTAGCTCATTTAGCAAGTTTGAGTGTGGCGTTTGCATGATCCCTCTTGTGTTTGCCTGGGTTTTCTCCCACAGCCCAAACATACACAGGTCAGGGGGATCGGAGAGATTAAATATCCCCTGAGTGCGACTGTTTGTCTATCCATATTCACCATATGATGCACTGGCGGCCTGCTCTGGGAGTTTCCCTGTCCTTTACTCAATGCATGCTGGGAAAGGCTCCAGTCCCTACCCCCATGGATAGGACTTTGTCGGACCAAAAGAGGAATGACAATAATGCATCATCTCATGAAGTGTAAAACCCTGAAATACACATAGATTTTTGAGATAATATAGGTGACAATAATACTATGAAAGTAACTAAAAGCAATGTTTCTATTCTTTCCCCAACAGTAAATACTGAATGGTAACATTAAATACCAGAGTCATATTTCATCAGAGCTTCATCATTATGGTTCTCATGGTTCCCCCTAAAATACTGTGAAAGTAGTTCTGGGCATTATTCATTGGTTAGCATCCATGCAATGCACACTCCCACAATTCTCCTCACATAACCCCTTTCCATATTTGAACGTGAACAGGGGAATACATTGTTTGCACAGCTCCGATTTCCATCTCAGAGTGTTTAACAAAGCTAAACACTGCAGTAAGAAATAAAAGGGAGCAACACAAACAACAATCAAATGTGTTAAAGGAAAGATTTATAAAGTTACACCAAAGAGGGAAAAAGCAAAAACTATGACTGGAAAAATAAAGACAGAAAAAACAGACCTATAATCCAATCAACAGTTCAGTGAGAACTATGGTAAATTCAAGACTAATTGGAGGACTGATCATGATTCCGCTGAATCTTTGACAAAGCACAACTTGAAAACTATATTGCATATGAAAGAAAACAAATAGTGTTGATGACAATATTATCAACTGACGATGCTATCACAAGTCATAACTTCAATGTAACTTTCAAAATGTCCATCTTTAAAGAAAGATGGAGTGTTTCTAAATGAGATTAAAAAAAAGAAAGACATACAAAGAATGGCAGTGAGGGAGAGCAACTGAGAATTTGAGAGAATGAGGGAATGCAGGAAAAGAAGAGATGGTAGGGAGAGAGGGAGGGAGAGCCGAGTGGTTTTAGGCCGATGTGAAAGCCAGGTCACAGAGGTTCCCTTTGAATTTAGAACAAACCACAAACAGTGAATGTCTACTCCAAAAGGCTGAATGACTGATTATAATGGCTGCCTGTTTCGATCTCGTCCCTTCAGCCTCTCAACACTGCTTTCTTAAGGGTGCTGTGACTACTGAGCTAACATGTGGGCAGGCCTACCATTTACAATTACAATTTAGGCATTTAGCTGACGCCCTTATCCAAAGCGACTAACAATGAGCGCAGCATTCGGGAAGGCTATAGTGTCTGTGAATCCTGTGATCCTCAGCAGCCTGGTAAACACACAATGTGAAGAACTTCAGAACAGGTGCAGCACCAAACAAGTGAAAGGGAGACAGAGAGGACAACAAGACAATACAAAAGTATGAATCAACATGCCCCATGAACAGAAGAACCAGAGTGAGACTGTGTTTACACACTGTGCTAGTACAGATACTTTATTGTATTTCCAATTGAGCAATCAAACAACTCTGACTGACAGTAAATGTTTTATTGTAAATAGTGACTTTCATTCAGATTTTTCAGTGATTCGTTCTTGACAAATTATTAGAAATGTTTACAGACAGATGTATATACACTGGTTTTGTTAATGTTTTGTGTACAGGGTATTAATATACAATAATAGCAAAACGTAAAAAATCAGATTTCAGATGTTTACAGAACAATATTCTTCACAGATATAAGAGCATGTATTCTCACAAGCTAGCAATTAGAGAACATGCCAAGAACAAGCTCCAGTAACACTGAGCACTCAGCATCGTCTGAACTCTTTAAACATCAAGAACACAACCAGTAGAAAAGTCATTCAGAATATGAAGCATGAGGTTCCTTTCTCCTGTTGCTCTTGCTAATATTCTGTGCTGCAGTGTAACAGGACAAACCTACAGATCTTTGCAGTAACTGTATCGCTCATTACACTCTAAGCCTCCACTACTGTATATACTATTCTCACTAAATAGCTTGAAAACAGTTTCACTGGACTAATTCTTCCAATAATTGCCTGTCATAATATACACAATTTATGGGGTCTCATCTCATTAAACCCTACAGTTTGGTGCGTTACACAATAATACAGATATGAGAACACCTGACACACTGCAAGAACCCCACTAAAAACTCTACTGCATCACTCACACTTACACACAGAAATCCCTGCCAGGGTTATCAGCCAGTAAACCCGCAAACTAATCGCTTACATGTGATGACAAATTCATAAAGAGACTAAAATGCACAAATCCTGCAAAGAAATAAAACCTATTCAAAAACATACTAAATGTCAATGCACCACAATAATACTTGCATTATACCTGCAAAAAAGTCTTCCAATCAAAATGAGTCCAGCATACACAGAGCTATCAATAAATAGATTTTCTCTTTTGTCCTTACATATGTCAACAGTTTCATTTACCTGTTTGCCTGGCAGAAAAACATCCCGTTCAAAATAATGCTTAACCAAACTTGAATCTGCCAATGATTGGCCAGAGGAAGTTTTTGTCTCCTCCCTCCTTCATGGTATATATGTAGCTCAGAAACCTGTTGTTTTGTTTGTGTGTAAGTTTCCATTCAACGGAGATTTGAAGCATGAAATGAATGATAGAAAGATGGAAACCCTCTGACCCATTTCAGAAATGTGATATCTGAATCTAAAAACAATAATTTCAACTACCTTCACAGCACCACATATATATTAATTAAGGAGTATAGAGTGTAAAAAATAAAATCATAATATTTTGTCATGAGGAAAAGATGTCATTTGAGTTATCCTTTTGGGCTTATTTCAAACCCTCATATCTAACAAACAGGCACTGCTCTCAAAATTAAAATGTCGGCCCCTGCTAAAGCACTCATTAAATTGATGTTTTCAAGCAGATATTTATCAATATAATATCAATTATGCCTCAAAGATAGTTTTGTTTTTTTAAAAAGCATTAATTAACATCTGTATTGCAGATTTATCTCCAGTGCACTTTTGTATTGATAACATGAAATGATAATAATACAATAATAAAATTACATCTGGAAATCAGAAACTAATTTTAGATGCATTTCTTTAGTAACAATCAAACATCTTACAGCTACTGTAAACATTTACAAGACAATTTTCTTGTAAGCACACAAAACATTTCGAAGAAGAGGATTCATATCAGAAGAGAGCAGAGCAAAACCAATCAGAGCAGGTACTCACTCATATAGATGCAGGAATAGCCCCCAAAACACACCACTAAAATGCAGAAGTCTGTCTACTATCCAGTCAGGGTGCAGGCTAGTTGCCTTGGCCCTGGCTGGGCGTTATTTGTGAGCCAAATCCTTAAAGAACAAGAAGCTTTCTCTGTGCCTAAACCTGCCGACAGACAGGGGGCTTTGAAGGCCCCCAACTGAGCTCTGCACAGAGCTTTGAAGCCAACTGAAAACTCTGCTTTAATGGACTAAATGAAAGCGAGGAAGGAGGGAAAGTTATAGAAAAGCAGAGAAACATTGAGCACTGTTGCTATTCTGTCTCTGCTGGTTCATGGTTCTGAGTTTGTGTGTGGTTTGATGATTAATCGCAGGCTGTGTTTGTCACTTTTGTAAATATACGTGAGGTCTGTGGTACCATGTCAGTACGTACCATGACACTGCAGTTTATCGGTCTGTGTTGCTTTAAAATCTCAGACACAAAAGACATTAGTTAACAGTTTTACTTAATAACAATACATACTTTTTTTTAAAAAGTCTTTTTAAAATTACTCACAAATCAGTTGAGCTCGATGCTGTTAAAAGTAATAATTTGTTTTCATTTGGCAGGCAAATTTACGATTCAAGCTCAAATTGTTTTATGATGATCCAGGGTGAAAAATGTGTGCAGCATTGTCTTTTGTCACTCACTAACGACCATGATAGACTGTGTATAACTTGCATAATTCTATGATGATCTAAATGAATGCTGATATTAGCGTGCATCACAACCTGTATACAGGCCGAACAGGGAACTAACAGATAAAGGGGAGAGGCTGTTGTGCACAATGTTAGAGCCACATGTTTATTTCTGTTATTTACGGTATATTTCTGAAACTGTTGTTGCTGTAACGTGATGTGGAGATATCTTCCTTCTGCTACAAGTTTTTAATAAAGAACTGTTTTTCCTGAGAATTCCTGGCCACATTTTTTTTTCTAGGAAACTCTACCATCATTTCTTTCTAAAACAGTAAGAGGAGTGAAGGATTATGAAATTGTTCATTCTGAATCATTTTTCAATTATATTTTTCCTTTATTAATTTCCGAATATATGGTGGCATAAAGTAATGCCTAGTATTCAGTCTTATCGGCACAATACATTTATTTTGTATAAATATTACACATATGTTAAAAGTACGCCAGTAATAGGATTTCTGTTTTTCCAATCAGTAATACAAATTGTAAGCTATGTTTTTCTTTATCACAGCAAGTTGATGTTTTTGCATCAACTGTTGGCTTTATGATCTTTTTTTTTTAACTTCAAAGACAGCTATTTCACAGCACTTTTGCACAATATAGCATCACTTTCATCAATATCAAACCTGAAGCGAGAATGTTGTGGTTTAAAAGCTACTGCCTTCCATAGAATTGAATAGTTTCATGGTAATAAAGTTGTGTATGTGTGGCGGACTGAATAAACAGTGGCTTTTTTGGTGAATAGTTCAGTTCTGTTTATCAGCTCAGTCACCTTGATGTCTGAACTTCAGCCCTGAAAAACAAATCTGGTGCCAGAAGGCGTCCATGAAACATCATTGCCATGGTGCTTTTTATGTTACTCCAGCCTAATTAATTATCGGAAAAACAGACACCTATCTAAACTGAAGCCTGCGTACTTTCAAGATGTTGCAGCCGATGTTTTCGACTCACATCTGCAATTAGATCACCAGCTCTGAACTCTCAGAAAAGCATTTATCACTCTCTCCGTCTCTCTTTCTCTCTCTCGCCTTTCAATAAGTCCTTTAGAGGCACACAAACCATCTCCAGCAGACAAAACAGTGGACAAGCCTCTGTGATGTCCTGACTCATTCTGCTCCTCTCCTCTCCAAAGCCTTGGGGCCGACGCAATGGGACCCAAAACCAACACGCACACAATGGGGCCTTGTTGGAGCCGCCTTAATGTTTCTAATGTTATGTAAATGAGGAGGGAAGAGGGCAGGAAAGGAGAAGAGAGGAGCAGAGCGGAGGAGGAGGCAGTGGGAGTGTTGTGTGTCCGAGGAGGCTGCTAAGCTCCCATTACCAGGGGATTAGGCAAATGCTGCCGTTGTATCGATGCTGGTTCGACAGCGAACCGCCAACCCTAATCCCCTCCTCTCTTCTCTTTCCGACAACGCCTCTTTTACGCCTCCTCTCCTCCTCCTCCTCTCTAGTCCACCCCCCACAATTGTTTGTTAGAAATGTTCACTTTTTGGATTCAACTTTTTCAACTCTCCTCGTTTCTCAAGTCATGCATACATATACTCGATCACACACAAACTCAAAAAGCACAAATACTTCTGGAATTACTTGGTTCACAGCCAGTGTAAATTTGTCTGTTCATTGATTTCTCTGACATGTGATGTGTGTGTGTGTGTGTGTGTGTGTGTGTGTGAGAGAAGTGATCAATATTGAAAGCCAGAGAGTGCCTTTCTGGTTTGTCTGTGATGCGTTCGCCTGGAGCCTCAGAGTACAAATATGACCTACTGGCTTCTGAACACATCAACTCTTCAGCTGACTGCTCCTCACACTCCGGGCAGGGGACGAGTGCTGGTCTCTGGATGCTGCTCACCGGTCCTTGGGCGCAGTGGTGGCTCCTTTAATGGGATTCTTGAGTCATCTCTCTGCTTTATCTTCCTGCAGTGAGACAGTGCATGGAAATGGGAGGAAGAGAAGGAGAGAGCGCATTATTTTGTAGGCAAGCAGTCTCCTTTAAACCTTCTCTGTTGTGGGCTGTTTCTCAAATCAGTAGAAATCACATAAATAACAGATTTTGTTTTTTTAATTTTCGCTTTTTTATTAACATACATTCACCAGAGAATGATCAAGATAAATAATAGTCTATTAGCACGTTTTCATACAAGATGATGCGGCACACATATATAAAGAACAAAAGCAACAAATGAAGCCCAGATTAATCTCTGCATGTGTGTCATTAACTATTCAACACTCTTACTCAGGCTGAAGAATGTTATGAAGAAGTGAGGAAGTTATTCTGAGACGCTGTGTGAACTTGGAATACTCAATTATCACATTAGCACATCCAGGGAACAGCCAAAAGGGTACACACATGCCTGTGCACAAACACACATATATGCACATATATACACACACACACACACACACACACACACACACGCCACCCCCACATATCTCTGGAACTGCAGGCCCCCTACTGTGAAGCTCAAACACACCAACTGAAGGTGGGGGCTGGTGGTGGTGGTGTTGTGGGCTAGAGGAAGAGGGGAGGGCTTTTGGGTTGGCGAGAAGCATGAAGCTGGAGAGTGACATTGAGACCAAGGTTGGACACAAAACACCCGCTCTGTTCTGCTATAGGCCATGTTCAGACCGGCAGCCGCGCTGCGTCACAGATTGCAGCATCCTCACTCATTGCTTTAGCACAACAAGGCTGATGCTACTCAGGGCTCCAACAAAATAGTTGATCTCGGTTCAACCTTTGAGGCATCGCAATGCAACATCTTCCAGCAAACACATTGTGTTAGCCAATTAAAATACGAGCATGCGAGCATTCCAGGTAGATTACGCCGTAGTGTGTCGCTTGTAGCGTTGTGCTAATTCCACTGTTTACCCTGCAGAGAGTCAATTTCCCAGAGCCAGAAGCTTCAGATTGTAGTAAGCACAAACGCAGACGGCTGAGGCTGGCAGTACACTCAAAACAACAAATCAAAACATCGAATTTGGCATGCAGGTAAAATGGCAGGGTGGTGGATCAGGAAGCACTGACACAGTGTGCGAAGGCCCGTCAGCTGAACCTGATGAAACTCTTGCACAGTGTTGTTCAACAACCTCCAATAATGATTTAAAAAAAACCAAACAAGAATAAACTTGCAACAAAAAAAAACAAGAATAATTGCAAAGAAATAAAAATTCACACATAGATAAAAGGTTTTAAAGGAGAGATTTAAAAGTAGTGACAAATTTAGCGACCTAATCTCTGCAGATAAGTTGTTCCAGAGTTTGTTGGTCACCAGTCGGGCTCTGAGAACGCTCAGAGCGCCACTATCAACTGATTTAAGAGGGAGCACTGGCTCATAAGGGGTTATAGGTCTGTCATATAAATAGACGCCTGGTTATTTAAAGCCTTGAAGGTCAACAATAAAAATTTAAAAACTCAATTCGAAAGTGGACTGCCAACGCAGAGAGGCTAGAATTGGAGTTTTATCAACGGGTGATAATCCTACCTGCAGCATTTTGGACCAATTGAAAGCGATGGAGAGAAGCCTGTGTACAGGGCATTACAGTAATCAAGACCAAAAAAAAGTTAAAGTATGGCAACTCTGTGTAAATCTTCAAAGAACAAGAAGGATCAGATTTTTGAAATTTACTAGTTGAAAGAAGCGTGACTGAACAACCTTCTTTTTTTGATCATAAGAATGATTCTCAAACCCAGTTATGTTTGGAGGAAAATGTTAGTTTTTTATGATCTCGCAAAGTCCGTGCAAAGCTTCTGGCAAATTCTTGCTCTCTATTACAAAGTAAATGGGCAAATATTTAATGCACAGCACTGCCTGATAATACTTAACACATACATCTATTGCACACCAAATCCAGGAGCACCACTGATTAACAAATACAGTTCAAACAGGAGTCCATCTTAGTCCAGGTGATTAAGTTAGTCGTGTAGGAGTTAGTAAAAAACATGCAAGAGCACTAAGAAAATCAAATAACATTTGACATTACTATTTCAGTTCTTGTTCTCCACAATGTTTGTTTTCTGAAGTTTCCTTTCATTTAAAGAAGTGTGTTCACACAAGGTACACCAGACAAAAAAATCAGAGACTGATGACTGTATCCAAACTAAGAACAATAACGATAAAAATGTGAGCATCCACACTGAAGTACGATAACATTCTGTTAACAGTGCACACGCTGTTCACTCAGCTATCCACTTCCTTCAGGCACTGTCAACTAGAAAGGTTTAAAATTATGTTTACAAGACATGTAGGGCCTACTTATTCACATTTAAGCTATAATCACAAGGAGGTGAAAATAAGTGTTAGTTCCTCAGTTTCGCTTTCCTTGTCAGAAACGGCAGATACAACAGTTATAAATAAAAAACTTGATTTTCCAATTTGTTAAACTGAAAATAAATTAGTTAACTAATGTATGAACCGTAGCACTCAGGAAAACGAAAGGTGTATTTGTGGATCAGTAGGTAGAAGGTGGATTAGTAAAAGGGTCTTTGAACATATTTTCCATCAGCAATAAAGTGTTGACATCAACAACATTTCTCCCTCTCCCTCTCCCTCTCCCTCTCTCTGACTGACTGACTGATAAGCTTCAGCCTGGAAAATGATCTTATTAAGAAACTGTTTGGTTTCCTGTAATTTTCCCAGAGGAAAGTCAGAATCCCGAAATACCTGAGACAATATTGTTATTTTGTTGTGGTTACTGCAGCTCACTTCTTTTGATATATTGCTGAACTGAGACGGTATCTTTCTAACAGAGGCGCCTGTTCTCTCAATTAGTTATTCACACAGTTACAACAGAGAAACCAAAAAAAAAAACAGGTGTCTAACGCTGTTAATTCCTTTGTGTAGCACTTGTCCCTAAGGAAACACGGAAGAAAGGGGAAGGGGAGCAACAATGGTCGTTACTCTGGGATAGATAGAAACACCTGGAAAATGCAGCGCAGCACTGACAAACAGCTATTAGAGACAAACTAATTTACAATTTGCATTTATGAGCATGCGGTCTCTTGTGTCAAAACAGAACATCTCTTCTATTCTACTTCCCCACATAATTAATTATTTGGTGGCAAAAACGTATCTTAATAACCATTCTGAGGGTGATGGAAGTGTCCCCAGAACAAAGTGTAGAACATTTCAAGCTGTATTGTTGAGATTTTTGTAAAGCCCATGCAGATTTCAGATTACATATAAAAAAGCAGAGGTTTTAATCCACAGTTCACAAAGTATTGACAGCTTCTCCTTAGTGCTTCTACAGCTGTAAGAAGACCCAAAAGCATATAGTCTTAAGTGATGGTGAATTACTGCTCGGTGTCAGCTTGGCTCGCTGTCAGCTGATATGCTGTAAGAGGTGTGTCTATTTTAAGTCTAGTGGTTGGCCTATCAGGGAGACCCATTACTAACTAGAAAGAAAGTGTGTTGTGTGTATGTGTGTGTGTGTGTGTGTGTGTGCATTGCCATGTGTGTGACTTTAGTGTGTCTCAGCTGAGGTGTTGGTATGACACTTTGACTCCGCTGGTATGTTGTATAAAAAAAAGAGGGAGAGGGAGAGGGAGAAGAGAGACATAACTGTGATGGGTACAAACAGACGTAAAGCTAATGAGCAGACAGAAAGCCATGTTGAGAGGGTAATGAGCGCTCTGCAGTATGAGATATGTGTGATTAATGAGAACACCATAATATGCCTGGGCCTTATCAGACATGCTATATGACCATTATCATTTCAGAATGTGACCCTGTCATTCTTTAATTGCCTCACTGATTATCTCCATGATTTTGTTTCATGTGTGTGTTTTCACAAACCGTATATTTGACTATTAATATAAGATTTTGTGAACCCTGTGGATAAAATCACTCTCTGCATTTTGTCACAATGTTACTCATTTTGTTGCTATTTAATATTGGAATTAGGCTGAAACAATTAGTTTCAATTAAAAAAAATTTGATCAATTATCATTTTAATCTCTTTCTGCTTTTGACTGTTGGTCCTAAATAACAAGTCATTTGAAGATGTCGCTTTGGGTTCTTGCGTTGGAAAAAAGTTGAACCTGGCTCAACTTTTGCCACAATGCAATGTCGTCCGTCATGGCACTGTGTTGGCCTACACTGGCAACAACACATTCATGGTAGAATATTTTGTAACTTGAACGCCATATTTCTACTGTTTACCTTGCAATTGGCACAATGAGGAAAGACAAGTTACAACATAATTACGTTCATACATATCTTTGCATTGCTTCTGTCCATGGAAGTAAGCAGGTGACTTAGAACAAAAACTGCATTGATCTCAGTATTTTTATGATTCAGTACATTTTGCAAAGTATAGGTGTAGATGATTTGTTTCTGTGTAAGTCTGTGTAAGAGCTTTGTCTCTCTCACTTGCTTTTGTTTCTTTGAAAAACCTAACACAAACATAAAAAGGTTCTGCCCCAACACTTTCCTCCTCTTTTATGCTTTTGGACTTCAATCTACTCTTTCTTCTCTGAAGCTCTACCTCCTCCTCTACTCTGTGAAACTGGTGTGTGTAGTGTGCAAGTTACTGTACAGGCGTCCATTCAGGAACCTGGAAAAATTGACATTTCTCATGGGAGACATTGTGACTATCCAACCACATACTAACTAATTGCATTAATTAAGGCTGCATTTCATTTTGTTATTCAAGTCCCAGGAACTTTTGTATTGTTCACACCTAAATGAAATGGGCCAGCATTAACATTGTAAGCTACATCTGTGATTTTCCTGCCTCTGCTAACGAGTTGTAGCACGAGAAGAGTCTGTTGAGTTAGCTATAGAAGTCAACTAATATCCAGCTAGCTTTTCAGTCTCCTCTAGCATTAGCTTTGAAATTATAGTTAGTATATTAACTAAAAAAAGACAAATACCTGACCAATACCTGCATCCACGCCATGTTGGCAGAATGGGAAGAAAAGGAAAACCGTGTGTTATTCCAGCTTGGGAATGTCCATGCAGTATTCCAAGATGAGTTAGCCATGTTGTTAGCATTGTAGTCACTCTGGATAAGGGAAATTAAGCCAAAGGTATCTTTAGCAGTTAGCAGTTACTTAAGAAAACGAGTGCCCCCCAATAACTTGATTATAAATCCTGGCTTCAAATTGGCTAGTATTTGCTGCTTTCATTGGTAGGAGTTGGTTATGTTTAGGCATAAGAGAGATTGGTTAGGGTAAGAAAATCGCGGTAAACTAATCAGAGGCAGAGTAGGGCGTGATGTGGGCGCGGCGTTGGGTGCTATATCTATAAATGCTACTGAGGTGATACCGCAATGGATTACCAGACCTGCGCAAAATTGATCACTGGCGAACACCGCACAAGGCATGCCTGTTAGATTTGTGTCTGACTAGATCCCAACTTGCTCTGACGTCAACGATAACTTCACAAGATCGCAGTTGATCTCCAGCCACTGCATTGATTTTGATTTATTTGAATATGTTTCTTGTTCATTTATTTGAATTTAATTATTTGAATGTATTTGAATTGCATTGATTTGTATTTATTTGAATTGATTTTAAGTGATTTAAATAAAATTAATTTGAGTTGCTTCAAATGTATTTGAATTTAATTTATTTGAATTGCTTTGATTGGAATTCAATTATATAAAATTAAATTTGATTAAAGGACCATGCTCTGGTGAGAGTAGTTGTTCACAGTGACTCAGACAGGGTGTCTGCACAGAGGGAGTGTGATCTGGGGGGAGATAGTGTGATCCTTCGTCGTGTTACGCCCTCCTAGTGAAGCTCCTCTGTGCAGAGAAAGAAAAGAATGGTGACACCATGTCAAGGAGGTTCATACGTCTGCCGACATCCACCCTAAAGCAATCACAGTTTTCACTGGCAAGGACCTCTGTGCAGGGATCCACAGGGGAAGAAATAGTGTAGTGGTAAAAGCTGTAATGGTAGCATTAGCAACTAGATGCACCCATGCACAGGGGCCAAACATAGATGTTAACAGTTGTTAGTATTAGAAGGAGTTGTATTAAAGAGGGCAAAAGAAGAGAAGAAAGGTAAAGGAACAAGACAGGAAGAAATTATCAATGATAAGAAGAGAAGAAATACAGAGGAGAGGACAAAAGATGCAAAGAAACAATAAAAGAAAAGAAGTAGCAGGAGAAGAAGGGATGAGTAAAGAAGAGGACTAGCCTTTTACAGGAGGTCACATTTTGAAGTTTTTAACTTTTTTAAATCAGTTTTTAGCTCATTTTTAAGTGTATCACTACCACTCTCCTTGTCTTCCATTTGTCATTAAGAGGAGAGAGGAGAGGAGGAGAGAGGAGAGGAGGAGAGAGGAGAGGAGGTGTAAGGCCAATAGAGTGAACTCTCATGTAAAAGAGAAGAGATGTGAATGACAAGCAAAGAAAAGAGAAAATGAAATGAGAAGAAGACATACAAGAAGAAGATGTGTGGGGATAACAGTTTAAACGCTCTCATGCAAAAATGTATTTATGTAATGTTTTTATCAGAATTTATCAGGATTGATAATAATTCATCTCTTCACTTTTATTGTCTGAAGTCATTCTCCCTTATAAACCTAAATCAAACATTTATATTTTGTTGCATGTTGTTGCTCCAATTCCCTATTGGGATGAATAAAGTACTGTTATTTTGATCTTATTTATCTTACTAGATGTAAACCATAAAGACTCGATTGTCCAATGGAATATGAGAACTCTGTTAATGTTGAGCTGTATTTTTGCTCCTACAAAATTGATTAATGCTGCTGTAAACATGGATATATACATACAATACATTTCTATTTCCTCTTCCCTTCCACGCTCTGTGAATCATTTACATTATTGTCACGTATAACGTTTGCTATTTAGTTTTTTTATATTGATCAATTTGGACTTTCCGTTTTTTATTTATGAGTGTGATGTTTTTTTCCTGTCCACTTGTTTAATTGGCTGATAAATCACAGCTGCAGAAACGTTGTAATTTAATTGGATGGCTTGCAGGGGCTGAGCGGTGCCTTTAAGCTGTGATGCTCTTCGATGCGTGTCCACCTTTGTTTATGTGTGTGTAGTAGGATTTTGTACAATAAAAACAGTATAAAAAAATCAGTTTGAAATGAGAGAAAAACAAATTAAGAGAGGAGAGATGTTGATCTGTTATTCAACAGCCGTTTTTTTACAAAAAGACATTTTGACATGTCCCAGCAGGAAAAGCAAGTGTCAATAATACAATGAATGACGGTCAGTTTCATGGTCCTGGTATTGTGTATTTTGTCTGTATGTGCTGCACTTCAGGGTTGAACTAACCTAATTCTCTACTGTAAATTATATAAACTGTAGAAAGAAATGCAGTAAGGCAAGAGGGCAGGAGAAATATCAACTGTGAAATTAAACATCAGGGGGAAATAATTGAAGCCCTTCATACAAGGCAATTGCAGGTAACTCAACACAGAATGATTGAGCCATATGTTTAAAGTATTTCCTCTGAATGATGAAAAATTTCTCACCCACACTCAGATGAATTATGGCTTTTTGGCTAATGAAAAGAATTAGTTGCATATGATTATACAATGATTTGAAACTGAACTTCAGCAGTTGTGATGGCACATTACATTAAAGGTATAAAGATATGGAGCATTTCTATTGATTCTCAATGGCTCACATGGCGACGGCTGAGCCGGCGGCTTGAAACTAACGGCGCTAACAGCCCAAACAGTGCAAACAACGGCAAAATGTCGGCAGAGATATATGATTTAATGACACTCCACCATAGGCTACAGTAGTAAAAGCTATTTCTAAACGCTTTATATGTAGGGTCTTAGAAAAAGGTCTGTATATACAATTTATTTAGTATAAAAATCTTTGTGATTTTTATACTAAATACAAATAATCTTTACCCATCTTTTGATCAGACCATTTGGGATTTTATTTTTGACTGGTTCACAACATATCTGTTAGATAAATACTTCTCTGGTATCGTCATGGTTTATTACCACATGAAAAAACAAATTGCTGCCTATACTACAGTGTTTGGAGAAGCTGTTAGTTGAAGAAATAATTTAAACTTTCGCATCAACTCGTCTTCACGAAAGTATTATTTTTCTATCCGCACCATCAGTCAGATCATGAACAAAATTGACCCAATGCATTTACTTTTTTTACTGTGTCCCTCTGTAACATTAAGTTGCCAACGGATCTGAAAAGTCAATCTAGCGACAAACTGGTGGAGTTAGGAACAGTGCCGATACAATTAATGTGTTGCCATTCGAAGCCTGTTTGACTCTTATTAGCTTGTTTTTCTCTCAACCACCTCATTTTTTATTCAGCCCTCATTCAGTCTGTCCTGGCTCATGTCCATCTAACATTCAGTCTCCTCACCTAGCAGCTGATGCAATTAACTCTCTACAGATTCCTCCGGCCAACTGAGACTATCGCAGGGACACCTGAGTGTGTATGAGTGTGTCAGGTGCGGTAGTGCCAGCCTAGCCAAACCGGTTTGATAGATTATGACTGAGTCCGAGAGGGATACAATGTGTGTGTGTGTGTGTTTGGCCAAGCGCATTTAAAGAGGTAATCTTTAGTCTTGGCATGGCACAGCCATGGGAAAAAGCAGAGCAGGGTCAGGTGTGCTGCTTCCCGCCTAGCTAGCTAACCTGGCCGGGAATGTATGTATGTGTGTGTGTGTGTCTGTGTGTGTGTGCATATGTGTCTGGGTCAGCTGTGGTAGCTGACCTTAGAATTTGGGGATTAGCTTGGATTTATCTGGAACACTTACTGTTTACAGCGTGGGGTTGACAGATGATGACAAAATGGCAGGTCAGACCATCTCAGGCAGATGATAATAACCATATTCTGTCTCTTACAGTGTGTGGCTGCTTGAGGCTCACTAGATGAATCATGTTTCCACTGAACACCGACTACATGACTGCTGCGTGACGCTGTATGCGGGCGCACAAAAGTTATTCCACAACACAGTAATTGAACAAAGGTGTAGCCTGAAGTTACTCTGTGTACATGGGCATGCGTGTATCTGACAGACCGCATGCCTGTAGGATAACAGTCTGTTTGTTCCACTCTCTCGTTCTGCTTCGCTGCCCAGTATGCAACCTGCAGCTCTGTTGCTTTATCTCTTTATCTCTCCCCTTATTTATCTGTCTCTCCCATTCGCACTTAAATCATTTCAGAAATCTCACTCATGTTGTCCTCTTTCCTAAACAAACTATTTCCGAGCTGGATTTTTATTCAGCAAAAAAACAGCACCGGAAAAGCTTTAGTCTATATAATGTAAAAATCCTGCAGTAGTAAGAAATATCACCATCATTTGTCCCACTAATATGTGTGTATTTGTCAGTGTGTGTGATTATCTATGTTTGAGTGTATACGTGCGTTGATGTGTGTGTACTAAATCCTCGATAATCTGACTGTACTGTCTCGCTGTACTGTTGGCAGCACATCTGGACTGACAGAAACTCAAGGGACAATCCACCCTGAAACTCTGGGCCAGATATGCTGGTTTTCATAGTCCCCACAGATTCTGTGGTAGAATCATGTGGTAGAATCATGGTTTTCTTGGTAAAACAAAAAATACCCCTGAACAGCAAACTGTAAAATGTAAGAAATTGCCAGCTCCTGGAAGGTGTGCTCAGATTAAATGGCTAAATTGTATTTGTTGAAAGGAAGCGATGTGAGCTCTTCACTAATGATATGGATATAATGTCCTGCATCTTGGTTCAGAATTTTGAAATTTCCTGGCTTGCTTGTGACAGAAAAAAATCAGGACAAAACACAACATGAAATACCATGTTTTAATCATCCACAACACAAAACACAGGGACTACTTTTTTGTACACCAGTGTATTGCTATGCACGACAGCCTTGTCTCATATTGCATTGCCTATTAGCTGTTGGATTGGGAATGCACAGCTGTGCTTTTTGTATCAAAACTTTACACATTTTGTTTAGTTATTTGCAAAATGTATATTTTTGAATTTGTGTGAAATGTAAAGCAAACAGTGTGTCTATGGTTTAGTATATCTGTTCAATAGAAATGCTACATGAGTTAGTGGTTTCAATGAATGTGCCACAAGTACCAGTTATTGTGTCTTGGTAATTGACAAGAATTGTGAACTTATATTCACATGGATTTTTAATTCCTCACTCAGTACTCACCTGCTTCGAAAAATAGAAAGTGAAAAGTATTTAAATTGCAAACCTTATTTAAAAATATATATATATTTAGTCTGGATTATCCATTTTATAACCAATTTAAAAATATTGGATCTAACTTTTTTTGATTTGTTGTTGAATAAAACCGAAAATAAAAGCCCTAAGAGCATACCGTATTTTCTACTCCTAGAAAAAGTGCTTTTCTGGCTTTATTTTCTGAAAACTTTCTAGGTCTACATCACCTTTATACAGAATATAAAAATGTTTCAAAAGTGAGCCTGGTCCATCTGAGATCTTTTAAGTCAAAAAATCCATCCGATAGCCCGCTGAACTCACCAAAAGGACAATATGATGTCTGTGTTTCTCCTGTCTGAAATCCTCTTACACTGACACAGGTGCAAACTGAGAGCTTGTGTTTGTTTGTGTGCGTGTGTGAGTGTGTGTGTGTGTGTGTGTGTGTGTGCGTGTGTGTGTGCGTGTGTGTGAGAGAGAGTACATCGGGTGCTGGGGGGCTGCTGTGGGAGAGAGTGGCACAGGTGGCACGGAGCCCCGGCAGTGCCGAGGGCATCGGATCGGCATGTGGCGCACAGCCAACCACACACAACATATGCCAAGGGGGAGGAGAGAGAGAGAGAGAGAGAGAGAGAGAGAGAGAGAGAGAGAGAGAGAGATGAGTGTTTTTCTAACTACCACATGGGTCCACAGGTCTCCTGTTTTGCACCATATGCTGTCAGCATGTCTGTCTACCTGTCTGTCTGTCCCCCTGTCTGTCTGCCAACAGAACAAAGTGCTGTCAATGGTCAAACTGTCAGTGCCAAGATGATGGGCGTGTGATGCGACTGGGGCATCCTCTGCCTAAGCCCTAAACATCCGGCACACACACACACACACACACACACACACAGATCTACACTCGATTGTACACACACACACAAGGACTTGCACTCGATCGTGCACACAAATGCCCACATGAGCACAGTGCCAGCTTGTGTCATTATCATATTCATCAATTATGTAAACAGTTATGTGAACAGAGCAGTAACACACACAAGTACACACACACACAAACACATTCCCGAAAACACATGCATTTTAATGAACTGCCGTGGGGCTAGACACGACCTCCGCATTGCCTCTACACACACACAAACACACACATACAAACACACTCACACACACAAACACACAGGTGTTTGACAGTGTGTAGCTGAGGGGAGAAAGTGTGTGTTTGTGTTTGGACGCAGACGAGGGTTCTCATTGTGGGCAGAAGTATGTGCAGTGCATCAGTGGGCCTATATGTTTGTGTGGAATATTTCTCACTGAAAATATGAAATCATGAGATTTACTGTAAAATGACAGGAAACAATGACTCTCATAACAGAACACTCCATCCATTTGTTAAGTATCTGTTTGGCAATGCAATCTAAAGTGCAATCTAAGGAAAACATGTTTGTTCTAGTGTGTGAAGTTCTTGTTGTTGTTATAATTATTTCTTGTTTAATTTTCTTTAAATATCTGAACCCTCCCTCCTGCTCTTTTGTCCTGATGGATAACTATATATTTGCCAAAATCTGCCATAAAGTGTAGAAAATACAGAGTAAATACATTCAAATGTAAAATGAGTCTAACCATTTATATAACAACAGGAGAACAAACGTCAGCTGAAAGCCACACACTTGACAAGGATACACCATGGGACAGAACAACAACTGAGATGAGCTATGGAGAAGTTTGTTTCATTTGGCGTGTGTCTAGAGGTAGAAAAGTGCAATGCCAGTGAAAAGTTGCTGACAGTTTTGAACTGGACTGCTACGGTACAACCAGTGACATGTGCTTTTTTCATCTGTCAGCTGTAGGTCCTGACAAAGTTACAAACTCTTACTTTGACCAATACAATTCCAACTGTATTATAAAAGTGCAATGTATCCTGCAGCTGCAAGATCTTTATTCTGATGGTAGTACATTGATATACTTTAAATATGTGCATGTGTCTTTAGAAATTAAAATGATAAAGACTGCAAACCAATTGAGTTTCACAAAAACGTTCACTGTCTACATCATTACTTAAATGTGGTGGCAGTTGATATAATCTCCCATATAAAGAAAATGAAAGTTACATTTATTAAATAACTAAAAGGGAGCATCGTAACATGTAAATACTGTTTCATGTTGCCTGTTTGTCAGTCTTAAAGTGTACTTTTCTGGATAAGCTTCTGGAGAAGGACACTGCCAAGAGAATAGGAAAGAAATTGCTGAGTGTGCATATATCATTTGTTTGTCAGGTCTGGTTTAGAGTGGGTGCAGTAGCAAGAGTGGATTTGTCAGTTTAATTTACACACATACACACACACACACACACACACACATGCACACGCACACGCACACACACACACACACACACACACACACACACACACCTTGCTGACAGCTCTGTTGTGAAGGGTGTGCAGGTGAATGCACAGGAGGGAGCGAGAGACAGAGAGTGAGCAGGAAACGCAGGGTGGAGAGACAGAAAACTAAGAAAGACAAAGACTGTGAGTTTTTGAGACTTGACAGTAAGAGTTGAGATTAATTAATGATGTCATGACGACCTCAGTGAAGACAGATGAATGATGAATAATAATGATGAATACACTTAGGGCACACACTGCATTCGTTTAGGCAACATTTGGCTCAAGCAGTAACACACAAACAACGTAACATTATGAAAAACACATCAGAAAGATCACCAATGTAACTTCTAAATAACTCAACAATACTTTGGGACACAAACACAAGACTGTAACACCAGTCACCTGGTTGAATGTCCTGTGTTTGTTTGCAAAGCAAACCAGAAAGCATATGTGCTGGGTAAGCATTTTACATTGACTCAATGGGTTCCATCTTGTTTTCCAGTGTTCAGATCTTAATAGATTCATGGTACAGCTGAGTGCAACACCATGAATTGCTGTCATTCGCAATTTTGGGGGATCTTTGGAAAAAACATAAGAAAAACAAAGCAATCAAACAAAAAAACGCTGTTGTCTGTTGATCTGCCCCTCTGGGTGCATCCCTGGGTTCAGCAGTTAATAAATAAAAAATATCACTATTGCGGTAGAGAGATATTTTTTCGGGCCCATAGTTCGAGAGGCTGTGCTGCAGGAGGCAAAGCACACATTCTCCGTTTGTCCATCTATCCACTGAATCCTATGGGGTTCAGTAAACCATGCCAACTAAAAGAGGGGCCAACAACAGTTTCCACAGGCAGTAAGTCAAGGCTATGGCACCCAGACAACATTTGGAGACAAAGTAGACAGACAATTTAGCCAACGATTATGACCAACAGTATTTTTCCAAGATACTTTGCTCCCTTACAACCCATTGTGTTACAGACATTGATTTTGTCTGAGTTGCCAATACCATCCTTGCTGAGGGCAATACTGTCTAGCTATATTCCCTTGAATCATTGTGATTGTGTCAAAGTAAAAAAACAACAACAACAACACCTCCACCTCCCCCCCCAAAAAAATAAAATAAAATAAAAAAAGAAACCAAAACAAACGAAAACTGACAAATAGGACTTGATTTCGAGCAGTCTCCCTGTCCTGGTGAAATCTGTGTAGAAAGGAAACAGGTTTGTTCAGAGTCGAGGCCATCAGCTTGAGTTTTCAGCTGGCAGTGCCATCTAATATCCATTACAGTTTTGGGTATTTACAATCACTATGAGGCTCCTGAGCTTGTCAAAATGAGGAAGTGATGGTTTGGAAACCAAATCTATAAAATGTAACAACAAGTACACTGCATGTCTGAAGAGTGACAGACCGATGAAAAGGCACACAGAGGAATGTGCTCAGTGGACAGTGGCATGCAGGGAACGACGTTTTTAGTAGCCTCTCCTGTTTGCTGACTAATGAGTGAGTAATTGAGTGCAGTCGGCCCCGCGGCTCCCTGATTAGAGCCAGACCGGGCCCCTAAAATGACAGAAAGGCAGGAGTCAGGTCTTTCTTTCTTTTCGTTTTATCTTTCAATTTCTGCTATCCTCTCCAACGCACAGATTCTTATCACATCAGATAGCAAATTACATGCATACACACTTACACAAAATCCCTTACACATACAGTCACACAGATACTACTGATACCGGTACTGATTGCTGAAACAATATGCAGCCCGATCAAACAATACACGCTGCATAATTGGCCCAGAGGACATGCAGTGACAATGACATTAACAGCACAGAGCGCAAAGAACTTAACAGAAGAGCAGGACTCGTGGTTTTTGTTTTAGGAATTAGGTTTGAGAAGCAAAAAAAAAGTCTCTTTTGTTGGATCAGCAAACTACATCCTCAGAGGTCGAAGTGTCCCTGAGGAACACAATGGTGAAATGTTTCTCAAAGTATGGAGTGGAACCTGCAGTTGGATCATGGAGAAGCTGCCAGCTGAGTTATTCCACCGAAATGTGTCAAGTCTCTCTTATGAAGGACAAACTCAACATGGTGGGCATTGCTGTAGATTTACATCAGTAAAATGGGGTTAAATTAGCTTGTTAATTGATATCTTTACAGCAACATGCTGTCAACCGTACTATTACATTCATTTCATTGATCGTTGTGAGAAAAGATGAAATGACTGCTGCCATGACAACTTTCCAGAGTTGTAAAATCCTGTCTCATAGTACAGTAAACCAGTGCTTTTGAATAAGAGCCCACTCTCACTGAAAATGGACCCACTGGATCATACTAACTTCTTACTGTTACCTGAAGCAACATCCCCCCATTGGTAGCCACTTGCATTTTCCTGACACAGGGCTTTTTCAGTGTGAATGCCCATCCACTGAAATGAGGATGAGCCTCCTCTCAGCAATGATAAAGGCATGGAGATAAACATCATTCAACTCTTAAATAATTTGTAAAAATCCTCCCTGGGGCAGCATGTGACAGAATTAAGACACCCTTCTTTCTGCATGGCATTATTTTCCAAGTTGCTCCGACAGTGCTGCCTGCCACCGTGGACAAGAGGGGTTAAAAAAAACATTATATCCACAGCAGCCATGTGTTGAAAGAGTCAAAATGAAAAATATGGAAGCCTTAAGTGTGAACCACAACCATTCACAGATATTTGAAGTAAGCAATGCTCCATTTTCCATGTGTTAAAACAGCTGCCGTGTCTTTCACATGCTCCCAATTCTTCGGCATTTGTCTCTTGTGGTCTAAATAAATGGAGAAAAGTAGAAGCAAACACGCACACGCACACACAAAGCCCGGATACTCTAGTGCCTGCAGCCACAGTGTAGTAAGAGTGGAGGAGTGTGTGTGTGTGTGTTAGCGGGACTAGTGCCAGTCTTGGCATGGCTGGATGCCTGTCTTTGAGCCTCCTGAGAGGGGACCAGGGGCACAACAAATTGGCACACTACACTCCTTAGTCCCACCTGCGTGTGTTTGTGTGTTTATGTGTGTGTCTGTGTGGGGAAGAGGCTAATATGTGTGTGTGCACATGTGCATAGAGAAGGCTACTTTGTGTGTTTTTCTGGAGCCCTCTGGCTGAGACTAGCATCAGCTGTGGAGATGCCCTCTCTCCTTCCTCCTATTCCTCCTTCTCTTCTTCTCCTCAATGTCTCCCTGTCTTCCTGTCTTCAGCTCACATTCATCCCTCCATCCTTCCTTCTGTCCTACTTAAGGCCCTTTCACACACGTATTTTCCACAAATTTAACCGAATAAATTGCACGTTTCAGCCTGCAGGCCAGCAGCTGCTATTGTTTATGAAAGTGACACCTTTAAGGATAATGTTCTATATTTATCTTATTGTCAACACATCCAATGAAAAAATCAACGTGTTAGTCTCCCCAGCCTCTTGATGTAAAACAGGTCACAAATGTAAATCATTTCCAGCTGGGAACTGCAGATTTTAGTAAATGTTACTCTTGGGAGTAAATGGTGGTAAATTTGTTGGGGACTATTTTCAGCTGCGAATGTGGTGCACTAGTGAGTATTTCCAGCAGCAGGTCTCTGTGTGTGGGATTGACTCAAAATAAACCACAGTGCCTCTGATCATAGTAATGGAAGAACATGCAGAAGTGTGGTTCAGGGATTTATTTTTGGACAACAATGGAGCTCTATCATGGCACAGCGGAATATGAGATATCAGCATTGACTGATACATTAATGGTTGGTTTTGGTCATTTCATTGAATTTGTTGACAAGAAAATGTATCATTTGCTGTTGAAAAACTGCTAAAGTTAACCAATCAATCTAGCATACCTCCTCCTTTAACCTTGTTGACATGCGCTGGATTGTTTGATATTCCAAGGAGCAAGGCAAGATATATTTCTGGAGTTGCAGACGGAAATATTAAATGACAGCTAGCGAGGTAATGTCTGCTGTGGTATACGATCTCTTGTGTGTCTGTGTCTGATGCCTCTGTCTATGGCATAGTAACACAATGGTGGGGCTAACTGTAATTACTTTATACACTGCTTAGAAGATTGTCCTATAATAACATATAGTTTATTAGTTGATTTGTATTTTGTATTGATAAACTCAATCAGA
This sequence comes from Anarrhichthys ocellatus, assembly GCF_004355925.1. Taxonomy (NCBI): domain Eukaryota; kingdom Metazoa; phylum Chordata; class Actinopteri; order Perciformes; family Anarhichadidae; genus Anarrhichthys; species Anarrhichthys ocellatus. Next base: position 1,466,440 of record NW_022280104.1, on the reverse strand, counting down.
AAAGTAACTTAAGTTATCAAATAAACGTGGAATAAAAGGAAAATACTCAAGTAAAGTAAAAGTGAGTGAATGTACTTAGTTACATTCCACCAATGTCCCATTCACACAGGATGTTAAAATGAAGAAATGTCATCAAATGAACAGTACAGGCTTTACACCTCATTGTTCCTCTCACCCACTTTACCCTTTTGCTACTTCCCTGTCTTGTGCTTTTGCCTTTTCCTTCTCTTCTTTTTTCAGCAGTTTAATGAAGCACAGAAATCATAAAATCACCTTTATAAAAGGACACTCCTTGTTCCTTCATTATCAAAAGGTGAAGGGTGAAGATGCTTTTTTTTCTGTTCCAATGACACCAGAGATAGAAAGATGAAGGAGAAATGAAGTTAGCCTGTAGACTACGCCATTTAAACTGCTCTTAATCCTCAATTAATTCGAAATGTGTCTAAAATGTTGAAAGACCCCGCTAACAGTCATGATTGATTGCTCTTTTCAACTGACAGTACTTTTCGTTACAACCCATTATAAGCAGGATATTGTCCTTCCTTTGGGGTGTTTGTCCATGCTATTCACATTACAAACACAGGATGTAACTCTGCAGGTCACAGGCAAACGTCATTATCTCTATTTGCAATAGTTGTAGCCTGCTGACTAGCTTCACCCCTCACTCCACCTCCCAACCAACCAGCAGAGGTACATATTGTTCTTCACAGTGATTAGCAAGTGTATTATCAAATCAATGGCTGCTGCTTGAATTTAATCATGTGCCCCTGTGCAGCGCCGGTGTGTGTGTATCAGGAAGAGAAGTGAGGATGTGAATTGGATCATTGTGCATTTATAATATGATTGAGTGCATGTTCAGGCTTTTGGGAAACATCTGGATCTACTGCATGTTAATGCCAGGTCACGTCTTCATCCTTAGAGTACTGCATGTGTCCTTGTGTGGAGTATTATGAAATCACATTTCAGCGTCATCACGACTCAGAATGTCAACGATTTCTTCATAGTATTGGGTTATCTTGTCATTATGGGTATTTGAATTCTCTACTCAAGCAGCAGGAGAGAAGAGGGGGAGGGCAATAGGGATCTGATCCTCGGGGCGGAAAGAGAACACATGTGGTAGCAGAAGCAGGGGTCACAACCACTCGTCTATCTTTTAGCACCCATGTCAGTAACTTTTACAATCACTCACTGAGCTGGTGCCAGCAAAACAGTCTCAGTAAAAAGAAAAGCAAAAAAAAAAGAGATCAGTTTAGATCTCTTTCACCCATGATTCTTTGCCCTGTAAAATGGTGGATATAGATTTAGTCTTGTCTGACTTAAGGTCTGTAAGGTTTTTGGATCGTATTTAGCTAGTCCATGGGGGTAAAGCCATTCTTGTCTGTTGTTTTTATTATCATGGAGTCACAAGGGGAAGCTTTTGCCGTGTACACCTTCACCAAAGTCAAAAGGAACACCTTTAATTCAGAGACAATAAAAATCAACCAGAAGTGCTTGTCAGCAGGCCAGTGTTGGTATTTTACATTACTATGATACCTGCAGCTTGCAGGAAGTGCATTGTTTGCTCCAATCCAAACATTTGCATCAGTTGGGATGTCCTCATTTCACTTCTTTTGAACTCTCACAAAATTGACAAGTGGTCTGAAAATATAGGCACGCTGTCACTGAGGCACACAGGAAGACAAATACTGCCAGTGGAAAAGCAGAATGCAGGACAGACGGCCCTCGTGTAGAAGAGAGAAAGCTTAGCAGGCAGAGAGACAGAAAGACACTCAGACAGGCGGGCAGACAGATAATCTGTGGACTCAAAGGAAGGGAATGTTATTGATCTACCAGAGGACAATACAATACCGGGCCCTCTGCAGTGCTACCACCAGCCCTGTGCACACACACTCACACTCACACACAGGGGTCAGACCTTTTACGTGTGGTGGTGAATGGAGTCTAATTCCTGTTCAGTCAGATGGAAGATAGAGAGTCATTGTCGGAAAACATTACCCAGCATGCCACACACCACATCAGGCTAGATAACCACTATGTGTTCCTTTGGCTTCTAAAAACCACAACTATCACAACCTTTGCATAACATACACTGCAAATTTCAGCATCCACTCCTCATGGTAATGCCAGGTGTGAACAAGTTCCATTTTCCAGTGATACATTTTATAATGGGGGCAAAGTTGAATCCATCACACAACAGTTTATCTGTAGGTTAGTCAACAAAATATTGTATTATTTAGTTTTCACTTATTTGTAACATTCAAGTCCAGTGGCCTCCCTGAGTTAAAGACTAATATAGAGTTTACATTGGGGTCCAACAAACAAGCAATTGAAGGAGCAAGGTATACTTAAACAGCTGCTAGACCAAGCAGAAGATAACAGAACAGAAATAATAGAAACAACTAGAAGCAGAAAAGAATTTGCACACTTTTGCTCCCTTAATTATACATTAAATGTTGAGAGCAAAATCAGTGTACCCATTCTTTGTATCTGTATTTCACTGTTGCTGACAGCCCTCTTTGTTTCAGTAGTTATATTTGTGTCATCCTCTTCTTTTTCACTGACACCCACTCATCAAGGTTGTCACCAGGCAGCAACCGCCAGGTCTAAAAAGTGAAGCCAATGCAGAAGTCCCTCAAACTTGCAGTTTTTCGATTGGCCATCAGGGAGCGACTCCTTTGGTTGTAAAAAGAATTGAATGGACGTCTATGAGAAAATTACCCTAATTTATGGTTGTTTCATTATACATTACACCTTGGTGTGAAATGCAATACATATACATGTACAGCTTCTTTTTGTCAATAATTGCACAATTCTAATATTATCTTAACTAATTAACTGCACTAAAACCATTACTTTGCGCCGGGTTAGCTTCCAACTTTTCACTGTCATGTATAGCAACCCAGACACACACAACTCTGATACATGTTTACTCTAGCATCCGTTTAATTTCGCTACAGTCTGTGTGAAATGTATGATATGTTGACTTAAACAAAACACTGATTACGGAGAATCAGACTGCATGAGACACTTGTTGCTTGGTTTGTTTGATTAAAAGCTTTCCTTTTAATCCTTTGTCCAAGGATACAGCTTACGTGGGAGTGTGTTCTTGAATAGAAAATTGAAATCAAATATTATGGTTCAGCCAAGTGAGAAAGAAAAAAAACTACAGACCTTGTACCACTCAATCAAAGTGAGACCCATGCAGACTGTTTTAAATGTTTTATTTGTATGTTCAAGGTTCATGACACATGGCAAGGCTCTGCAATGAATGATAAATGGGATAAAAATGAAGTGGGCTAAAGGGAACAAAACCTCCAGACTGATGTCTGCCATGTGAATATTTCTATTTCAGACGACTTGAAATGCCTCATAAAATGGCAAAATGTCATTTAAAACAGCTCTGTACTGTACATTTTCTGCAGAAACCACGGGTTTCCAAAAATACCCTAAAACAACAATGTTTTTCCAGAGAGACCAATTGAATCCACTCTTGACAAGCATGTTCCCATGCATTATCAATGGTTTAGCTCGGCCCCATGGTGATAAAACATTTTCTACACATGAGAGACAATGTTGGCTGTCAGTTACTTAAAAGAAATGTTAAAATTGGAGCCATGGTTGTTGGAAACACAGACAATATGAATAATGAACAACGGCTAGAAAAAAAGAGAGAGCCAATTACAGAGAGAGCTGGGAATGTAACTGATCTCTGTCAGTGTGAGACAGAAATGGACGGAGATCGATCGACGGGGCTTCAGTGCATGTAAATATTTACAGGCTGACTAGTCAATACAGTGTAGAGGAGGGGTGAGTGAATGATGAGGACAAAGAGAAAGACAGACAGACACATGGTGAAACTCAGAAAAACAAGAACTGATTGGGAAGAAAACAGAAAAGTAATTCAACAAGCATGGACGCACGCACACACACGCACGCACACACACACACACACACACACACACACACACACACACACACACACTGTGATAATGGTGACATTTGCAGCGTGCCAGTGGTTGTGTGCGGCTGGCTGATGGCCCACAGCGATGGCCTTTAGAAGAGTGACAGGCCAAAATTACCATTAAGAGCCAGCAGTATTAACCCTCCATTATACATACACCACACATTCTCTCTCTCTCTCTCTCTCTCACACACACACACACCCACACACACACAGACGGTTCATTGCCATCTATTACTGCTCTATGTGACTTCAATAGCTTAATAACCTCTGTGTTGGAAAGATTTGATTGCTCTCTCCACTGCTCACCTATCTATCCCTCTCTCATCTCCTGCTGCCTCCATTTTATGCTCCTAGCAGCCGGGCGCTCTCCACCTCTTCTGCTCCTATCAAACCTCCCATCTCTCCTCTTCGCTTATCTATTTTCTTCTTGCTTTTTTTTTTCTCTTAGTTACATTAAAACACAAAATACACATCAGATCTTGGACAGGCAACTATTTTGTTTGTTTTTTTACTCGCAACAATCAAGCCTAATGTTTGTGCCTTTTGCATTTTTTGATTGCAGCCTACATTTTGACAATCATATCAGCATGCACGCCCACTCCAGTTTTTACTTTATAAAATGTATGACCAAGATTAGACCAATTTACAACCAGAGGCTCCAACTGTAACAAAATGTGGCTGCAAGGAAAAGAGTTCATATTGCTCAATAGCTTCACTGCACTGATTACCCATTTGTTGTGGAGTGATTTAAAGATTTAAAGCTCTTCAAAGCCAGGATCCAGATTATATTTCAGAGTTACTCCACCCTTACCTGTTCCAGGTACATCATATTCCTTTAAACCACGTCTTGAAACTCATTTGATCATTTAGACCAGGGGTCTTCAACGTTTTTCAGGCCAAGGACCCCCAAACTGATAGAGAGATGGAGCAGGGACCCCGACTATATATATTGTATAAAATTTTGTTTTATATTAAATGGGCCTAGTACCGTGTATACCTCTTTATTGTGCATTCAATACTAAGCTATTCAAATAATACACAGGTTCATATATTCATATTTTTATTTTAAACATGTGCAAGGTACAGTGAGTAGGGTGGCCGGGCCACTGCCATTCATAAACATACCTTGTCAACTGATACCAATGCCAATATCATCATTGTCTGTCAATTGCATGATAATCATGCAGACAAGCTATTCAAAATGATGTTTTCATTTTAAACATAAATGTGGAAACGAAAAATGAGTGATGGCCCATTAGTGCCACTGCCATGCAAAAACATACCTGTTATCTTGCATACAATACTGAACTATTCAAATAATTTAATAGACTATCAATACTTTTTTGCAGCACATTATTTTATTCCTGCATCTTTGTTTGTGTGCTGTTTTGACCAAAGAACTTTGTAATGGGGGTTTTCAGAGTTGCTATAGAAGCAAATAGATTGATTTCTTTTGACAAATATTTATGTCATATTGTGTATTATGTATTATGTAATATTTATGTATTAATAGTCATATTTATGCATGTTTTTGTTCCATGTACAGAATGCCAAGTGAAGAAAATAAAGCTGGTTAAAGCTGGTTAACCAAGTTGTAGCGTTCACATTACATGTACATAACCTCAACCCCATTGCAGCACAGAGCTTCACTGCTAACAGATGTACAAGCTTCTCCTAAACAATACTCACATTGGCAGCAGGCGATAGACAGGTAGGGCAGTAACCAGACTAACAAACAAATGTACGTGCTGCAGTATTTACTGGTCTGTAAAGTCAAGGTGGGTGAGGGAGGCTGAGGATGGCGTAGGTTCGTGTGTGTGTGTGTGTGTGTCTAAGAGAGTGTGAGAGAAAGCTACTGCTTGCATGTGCGACTGTGTGTGTATGCAATGTGTGCGTCTATGTGTGTGTTATCAGGGTAGTGCAGACTCTGCTGTCCAGCGGTGTGTGAGATGAGACAGAACGAACGATTTACCACCATGAAACACTAAGCAGACTATTAAACGAACACACGCGCGCACAGGCACAGAAACAGCCACATATGAACATACTTTCCAGCCACACACACACAACACTTTCACTCTTATCTGTTATACTACACACAGCACACACATATATGCACTCACACACACTCATATTTAGCAGCAGTGTTATCAGAGGTCACCATTGGTCCATATCTTGGCCAGGGGCAAGCACTTGGGCCTGTATGATGTCAGGCGTATTTGCAGATGGAAAACTAACCAGGCAGAGCCTCACCATCCGAGCACACACAGCACACACTCAAACACAGCACTTTGCTCATACTGAGTTGGGACCCCGTGATGACTCTCATGAAGAAACTTTCTTTTAAACAGGCGGGTCAGGAGCAGGGTCAACTGCGCACTGTGGAGCTGGAGCCAGTGTCCAGCCCAAGAATGGGGATAAAACCAATATTATGATACTTACAGAGCAATATGTTGATCAGTTTACTCCCAATTTCAACCAATGTCATTTCCTTTTAATCATTGATTATTTTCTATCAAAAGTTAATTATTGCCTTTGCACAAATTATTCAAACTGAGCGCGAGTTCTGCAGCACATCTGCAAATTCCTTTGAGTGTTTTGTTTAGTATTAATGCGAGAAGCAATGTGGGCCCTTTCATTTTGCATGACGCAAACTCAACATGTTATTAACTATGAATCAGAGATCCACACTGGGAACAGTCTGAACGGTATTCATTAAAAATGGCACGATTCGAACCAAAACAAGGCCACAAAAAGACTACCATGCTGATCAAATCTGAAGTCATTTTTAACTGCATGCTGGTGTACGTGAAAAATAGGCAGATAGAAAGAGAACGCAAGGTAGGGTGTGCTAAAATCATTTTTATCAACAAGTTTTGGCGGAAAGCCAAATAATAGTTTAAATTCAAGCACAGAATCCACAGAATTGAAGATTATTTTTCTCCAATTTTCAGACCGTGAATGTCAGACTTTCATACCTGCATAACCTAAATCTAGTTGAGTTAAGTTAAATTTAACTCAGGCCAGGAAGCTGTCCGTTAGCACTGTCTTAAAACCTCACTGTCCTTACACTTAAATAACAATTATCTACATGCAGTAAGGCAGGGCAGGGTCCATAGTGATTATTTGCCTTGAATTAAAATGTCTGCCTCAAAGTAGGACATGAGTGGGTTTTCACGAAGCTAACTACGTTCACCTTTGGCAAGAAGTTCTTCTTTGATATTAGATGACGTCACCGTTTTACCGCACCGAAGAATAGACTTTGGCACATTCTAAAGAAGCCTTTATTTCTAATCCTAAAATTAAGAGTCAACTGCAATCAAGGATTTGAATTTCATGCTTTCTTCAGTGTTACACACATCTCATGGTACTGTTTGTGTTCTCTAGTTTGGGCATTTTCAGACATGGAGGTTCAGGGAGGGAAAATATGCTATTCTTTGCATCATAGGAAGAGTAGGATCCACGTATTGCTATCCAGATAAGTGTCAGCCAGCTTTAGACACCATGGCACAAACACTGATGCAGAAAAATAAACAAATTATGAGGCTGTATCTGTACGGTATATCTGGGTTGGAGGCTATTTGGCTGGCTGCTTATATTGGCACTATCAACACGATCAGCAACGCTTCTAAGTCCCAACAGAAACAGACTGAATTAGCCCATACCATAGGCTGATAGAACAATACAGGCCAAGCGAGGGAATAGATCTATTATGATAAACCATTATGGCCTAAAGTGGTGTTCCACTTTCTTTTATAGGTTCAAGGCATTGCAGGTGTCACAATTTAACCAACTTGAGACTGAAACAGATGGAGATTGTACATTTGAATAATTTCTCTTCTCACATCAACCACACCAAAGTCCCAAATGAAAAAATACAATAATTGTTTCTGCTTTCTTACCAGTTAATCAGATATCCTAAAGAACCAATCTCATTATCAATTTTTTAGGGTAATGGTTCAACTCGTAGAACTGAAGGAATCAGTGGCAGAAGCTTTTTTAAATGGGATGCATGAGACACATTGAATCCCCTATTCCCTAAAAGTTTCTGATGACAAACTCCTGGCAACCCAAGGGTTTTATTTATTTTGGGTATGGTGCCAAAAATACAAGCTAGACACTTCTACACAGATCAAGTCTGAATATTATTCAAATGAATTTACCAATCTCAAGTGACTTGTTTTACTCAAACTTAAAACATACACTTTCTTGACAAATTTACAACAGCGCTTTATCTTTTGTTGTTGCCAAAAAAACAAACAAGTTCAGATCACACAGACTGCTCCTCCAAGGCAACAGCTCACCTTTATTATGCGTTCTGCATCCTAATTTTGTATTGTAGCTATTTGCAATCATCAGAAATATTAGCTATTACTGATCAAGGGATTTCTATTGATCAATCATTAGTCTTTATCATCGCCACAATACATAAACCAGCACTACAGACTCGCATACACAAACACACCCTTTAAATCGAAAAAAACCCCAGATTGCTAAAACTCAAGAACAGATAAGGCAAAGAGTTGTTAAATTATTGAAAATAAAATAGCAGTTTAAATCTATTTAGGTCTCCAGAGAAACTCCCTGCTGCTGATATTTGTTTTGTTCCATTCGTTCAGTTTTTATTGTCTAACTACCCAAGGCCACACCGTCACAAGTGTCTAGCAGGGGGGTTGGGGAAGCAGCCAAGTAGAGGCAACACTCGGCTGCTGCTATCCCAGATTTATATTCAGGAGCCATTTTCTGATTTGGCTACCCAGAATTCAGCAGGTCTCTCTCTCTCTCTCTCTCTCTCTCTCTCTCTCTCTCTCTCTCTCT
>NW_022280104.1:1455396-1457648 GCF_004355925.1 Anarrhichthys ocellatus | reverse complement strand
TCTCTCTCTCTCTCTCTCTCTCTCTCTCTCTCTCTCTCTCTCTCTCTCTTTCTCTCTCTTTCCATCTCTATCACTCTCTTCATTATCACTGTCCAGTCCACAAGAGAGTAAAAAGGAGCAGGGAGTGGGTGGTGGTGGAGGGTTAAGAGGGAGGGAAGTGGAAATATGGAAAAAGGTGATAGAGAGAGAGAGAGAGAGAGAGAGAGAGAGAGAGAGAGAGAGAGAGAGAGACAGACAGACAGACAGACAGAGAGACAGAGGAAGAGAGAGAGAGAGTGGTACAGAGAGCTGTAGCTATCTGCTGAAATATTCATGTTGGTGCCAGCAGCTTTTCCATTCCCCGCTCAGCAGGGGGCTGCTGTTTGATACATCCATCGCTCTCTCTCTTTGCTCGCCCCCTCTCTACCCTCTCTCCCTCCCTCCCTCCGTCTCTCTTAACTAGTAAGGTTAGTAGTAAAGGCTCATCGAAAGATGGAGGGCCGATCTCTCCACCAACTCGGACAAAGCAGTACTACCCCTCGGACTTAAAAAATTAGGTTTTCTCATGTTTCATAACTTTACCAAAAACATAACAAATCTTTAAGAAATCAAGGCTTCTGCACAGGTATCTCCCTTCCATGCTAATTAATTGTCTTGGAGAAAAAAAAATCCTGAAATAACAAGTAATTAGACCATCGACTGTATATGAAGGATTGGACACCGTGCTGGCAATTACTTAGATATTTGTGTGTATGCTGAACATACTGGGCAATCAGTGAGCAGGACTGCTGTATGGCAATGCTGATTTTTTTATATGATTTTTGCATCAATGTGATGAATATCTTGATTAGTCTTGTATTTAATTCACTGGATTTGACAGAAAGAGATATGGTACTTTCATCCATAAAAGAGTTTCTCAATAGATTATTGATTTGTGGTATTATGACATATGTTGATGTCCCAAAATATAGAAGGACCACATATATACCATGATTTTATGAATGGATGAATGTTCCCCACTTCTACCAGCCGTTAGTTTAACATTGTTTGAAATGATCAATCAATAAATGAAAAATAACCCCTGCCATTTTAGATGTCATTTCAAAAACATAAGCTGCATCACCAATATTAGGACATAAGACTATTTCTATTGAATATGCAAGATACCTGCCAATGGTCGATGTCAAAAGAATTGAAGATTTCAGCCATTTCAATATCAGCTCACTCTTCCACACTCTCAGTAATCATAGACTCAGAGTCGACAAGGTGAAAGCAGCCACGGATTCTCCTCAAGGATTTCCTAATTAGGGGCATGCATTTATTATTTTGCACTGAGCTCCAACCTCCAACAGCTACGAGCAAGTTTACCATCACATCGCAGTTATATGTTGAAGAATTACTATCAAAGCTTGTTTTTCTTCAGCCAACCACATTTGGGAAGTAACGCTCAATGTAAACAGTAAAAGAAAATTGAATAGGCCATTCTTTCCATTATTCACAGGGGAAATGGCGTCTTGTTGACATAATACGAGGTAATGTTAACAAGGCTTAAGATAAGGACAGAAGAAGGCAGATATGAGAAGAGAGGAGGCAGGTAAGAGAGCAAGAAATTAATTGAGATAAAAAAAAACGTCTGACATAAGACTGAATACATTGTTTAATAAATGAAAATATTTGGTGACCCACATCCCACATATTTCACTTAATTATTTCATTTAGTTGTACTGAACCAATGCTGGTGTCACAGGACAAATGTACTTTTCAGAAACGATATTTTTTCACTCTCACTTTAAGTTTAAGTGGAGATGTCACGTGATCCAAACACAGTTCCACAGGCCTTTCCACACAGCATAGGCAACGATCCAAGGGAAACACTGAGAAAATGAAAAACAGCAACTGAAGTCTCAGAGGGCGAGGTTGTGCCTTTCGGTGAGCAACCGCATCATTTTATTTAGAACTGATGTCAGGGCTGGTGGTTAAACAGGGAGGGGCTGCCTGCATGGTTACACTGGGTATGTGCATGACGCGTGTGTGTGTGTGTGTGTGTGTGTGTGAGTGTGTGGTTGCATTTAACCAGCACATGTGTTGGGGGATGTGGCAGATGTTGCAGCGGCAAGGATTAGTGTGTGTGTGTCTTTAAGTGTGTGCATTAAAAATATCTTCTCTACAGCGGGAAGCCACAGTGGCCAATTACAGTGCAGCATCTGGGCTTACACACATTTATTAGTGTGTGTGTGTGTGTGTGTGTGTGTGTGTGTGTGTGTGTGTGTGTG
>NW_022280104.1:1449472-1455386 GCF_004355925.1 Anarrhichthys ocellatus | reverse complement strand
GTGTGTGTGTGTGTGTGTGTGTGTGTGTGTGTGTGTGTGTGTGTGTGTGCGCGTGTGTGTATTTGTGTAGAGGGGATGGGGAGGTTCAGGCGGAGTTCAGGTTATTTACATCTTAGCATGTAGAGTTTCAGTAAATGGTGCATTGTGTGTGTTGGTGTGTGTTTGTGTGTGTGTGTGTGTGTGTGACAGTGGCGAGGCTTTGTGTCAAAGCGGCAGAATCGAAACACTCACCAGGAAGAAGATGACAGAACAGGAGAGAGAGAATTAGAGGAAAGGAAAGAAGAGTAAATACAGTACAGCAATGAAGACCATGGTGAGAATGGAAACACTTTAAGGAAGGGAGGGCAGGGGAGAAAACGAGATAAAAGCTCCGTCATTTCCAGCAGAGAAGTTATACCTCACTCTTTTTACTCACCGCACTCTCAGAAAAGAAGGTATGAAGTGATTGTACAACCCCAGCAACAAAAGGTGCAACTGCACAGTATTAGTCTGGTCCTGAATAATTCCCCCTGGAGGGTTTAGAAAATTTGCAATAGTAATTCTATTAATTTAATTTTCTCTTTTTCAACTAAATCACTCAGAAATGATGATTGTGAGCCACTGTTAGGCCTGGGTTCACTTTAACTCCATTGAAATAAATTAAATCAACACATGAAGTGAAACTCTACAGAATAAAGTTTAAGTACAGATATCATTAATTTATGTTTTTTTTAAAGTTTTGTTATTTTCTGGATTTTCACATAGTTTCATGCTAATTTTACTATTATGATTGTGTCATTTGGTGATGGTTGGTGCACTGCATCAATATTTCTTTCAAGTCTTGATAGTGTTGATTAAAGCCTAATAACACTAAATTATATGGGTAACATTAATAGGAATAGGCCAAGTGAAATCTTTGTCAATCTTCATTATTATCATTAGTTAAATGATCAAAAAATATCATACAAGACCAATTGGATGAGCATGTGTGTGTGCAAGCATACAGAGACAAATCAGGGAAATAACCACTAATCACCTGTGTGCTTCTGAGCCTTTGTGGTATTTCAGGGAATTAAAGAAAAAACCCAACTTTAATTAAACCGCCTGGACAATAGAGCATAATAATCACTTTGGAGAACCTAAGAAAGCGGCTACTACAGGAGGCACTCGGTTACTGATGAGTGCAAAAGCCTGCTGTATTAACTATGATGAGGACAATGCGAGATGATCCAAACCACTGATACCTGAGTGTTCATGTGATGAAAGGATTTTATGGTATTACAATGTTTTCCTCCAATCCAACATGAAACATTAACTTCAGTCAGAAAAAAAATGTATTCATTTATGCAGCCAGTTCTCCATGCCAGTTGATTTTAGTGAGTTATTATTGGTGAATATAGATCTCATCATGTGGCTATCAAGGCTAATGTGGGGACAAATAATGGCAGTCATGACATGCTTTTCAGTGGGAGGACTAGGAGGGAAAGGAGGAGAAAGAGGTAATGGAGAGGAAGATAGAGATGTTTTCAATGAGCAAGAAAGCTCTCAAATATCTTTAGAACAACCCCAATTGACCTTGTCATCAATCAAGGTTTTCCCATGTGAGAGGCTGAGAAGAGAGTCCACTCTCATGTGAGCACGTCGACGGTGACTTACATTATTCATATGTTCAATACAGACACTGTGTTCGCAGCACATTTTGCAAAGCACACCTAAGTAAAAAAGCTAGCGCAAGTGCACTTTGTTGGGCAACAAATTAGATAATTGTTCCCCATCCATTCTGCAGAGTAGAAACACAAATACATCCAGCTGTTCATGTCAGACCAAAACACCCTGTTACAATTTAGGCCCATCATATAAGGGAGATAGAACATGAAAAGCAGTTGTAAAAGCCAAACAAACTGAAAATCAAATCTGTTTTCAGTGAGTCTATCAGGGAATCACTTCAACAATCAATTTTCCTTCCCCCCACCAAACTGTCTGACAAAGGGAAGATCTAAATGGGTAAAACCTCAAACTTTTTGAAGATGATCACGTTCGATCTGTCACAAAATAATTAAGAGTGTGCTCTGACATTAGTAAATGACAATTAGGATTGTGTTTCCATTTTTTAATTAATAGAATGAAAGTGAAATAACCCCAGTCCTGCTGTGACAATTAGCTTATATAGAAAATCTATTGGTCTCAAAGAAAGACTACTGTTTCTGGGTGCAAGCTGCCGATCCCATATACAGAAATGGACATTTCTTTTATTTGTATTCTGTTGGTGACATGTAGCGACTGGCCAGCACAAGGAAGACAAGAAAAGCTGGCCTGTTGGTTGAGTGCATGAAGGGAGACAGAGAGAGAGAGAGTAACACAGAGTATAGATTGCTGCAGTGGAGATATTGCTGTGCAGAGCAGAATATGCTCAGCAGGGCAGAATTAGTCTATCATGTGGCATAAGACAAAGCATGTGAAATACCCAGTCAGAAAATGCATGGCCAAGCCCATCGACTGCAGCAGAACAACACAAAGCATCGTAATGTGAAGGTCATTGCTTGTTTGCTCATCAAAAATCTTGCTGGCTTTTTTGCCATTTGACTTTTCGTATCATGTCTGAATTTATAGTCACCAAGTTGTTTGCAACTTCCATCCGATCAGAGTTACAACTGCAAAAAACTGTTTTATTATTCAAAAGTTATTTTCGTTGATCAATGTATAGTCATGTTCCCTCTGTTCTAATCTTTTCTGATCTATTCGATTGTGAGGAAAACGATCATCAGCACACGCAGTTATAAATAAATGTTCATGCAATGGTCACAGCACAATGAATCATTCAGTCATCCAAGTTCCTGGCCTGTCTAATGCACACCTGCTTCTATAGTGAGTAAGCACTCAGGCACTCAGCCAAGTTATCTTGACCGTAAGGTTGCCTTCTCCTTATTAGCAAAAAAAATAAAGAATAAATGAGTGAAAGCTACAATTTACACGCCCACAGTGGCGACAGTTAACCCCGCCAGCACGCCTTGATGGCCTCCACCTTGCATCTTTTGTCCTTGTGCGCTGAGGTTTCCTCTGAATGAGTTTACATATGTGTAACTACTGCCCCCTAGTGGTCAAAGCTACTCGCTGCCTCCATGGCTGCACTGCAGCACTGGCAGGGTTTTAATTAATCAGGCCAAAAATCAGAAATGAGTTAATGCAGCTACAAGGTCTCAGCATGGTTTCCTCCTTGAGTCTCCCTCTGCTTCACTGCTTCACCTGGATGCCTGACCTTCACTGCTCGTTGAGTAGAAGGCTGTTTTCACAGTCATCGGCTGAAGGGGGAAGTTTGTCTTTGCTCAACTTGAATCTCGGTTCAACAGGCTACGAATGAGCAGGATCTTGTGACGTCACAACTAGTTTACTGTGGTCCAATATCCAACTTACACAAGTGTGATATGGAGACTTAAACCTGCACATTCTGAGAGTGGACTCTTCGGTGAAGTCTGACATGAAGAATATTTGCACATTTGGGAATTCTGCATATTTTAATGTGGGAGAAGGACTAGATGTATTTTTCTTTTTTAAAGAATCTTTAACAAAGAATAGCCGTGTCAGAACAACTTCTAATCAAGACAGACTATGTCACATGTCAAAAACACAGAGGGGAGACCTCTAATGATGACACTCTGTTTAAGCAGTCCTAATGCACCACAAAAATAAATTGTTCATTCTGGTGCATTATATAACTCAAACAAGACTAAATCTATGCAAATTAGTTTTCATGGTATTGCAGAAAACAATGACAGCGTAAAATGTAGCATATCGACCTAAATAATCAGTAATTGCTGTTGCTAGAACTTGCAAAAGTATGTGTAACGCTACTTTATTCCCTCACACTGACATCTCTTCTTTGTCTTGCCTCATCATTTATCATCAGTAGCATAACTGTCTTTATCAGTGTGTCCTGAAGTACATTTCACACAGTGCTACTTTTCTTGCCCTCAGCTGTGAATCCCCCTGAAGGGTCCATCATCTCAATATCCTGCCTGTTTATTGTCACCTTTGTGCCTGTTGTGCAGTGGAGCATCATGACTCCTTATAGCATTTATTACATCACCACATAATGAAAGACTAACAAAACAAAAGCAGCAACAGCAAGAAAGTAAATCTTTTATCTTTTTTACTAACAAATTGTCTCTGCAGCATAAATGTATTAACTCAAGGTATTCAGTCAGTGATTTTTAAACTAAGGTGAATAAGACAGCGCACAACACACATGTCTGATGCAATTGTAGTTGGTATGTGAGCTGAAATACAGTATTTATAATTAAATAGAGGGTTGTCCTTGTTTGATTCCGGGACAGGAAGACAACTTCCTCTGCAACAGCGACAACCCGACTGAGAGCACGCAGACCGTCTGTGTCAGTGTAACATGGAGAGAGCAGCGGTGGCGTCGGCCCCTAGGAGTCCCTCAGCACCAGAATGCAACATCTCAACCTCCACCTTGGCCTTCGAGCAGCACTTTACCACAACTACCAAAGGACTTCTCCTCCTGGCTGAGATAGTAAGTATGAATATGCATTTTATAAGATGTTCAGTGTTATTAAATAATGCTCAGCAGTCATGAAATATCACCATTACAGATCAAATGACAATAAGTTACGATGGGAACAACTGCAGCTACTGGTTATGATGCTTATGAGAGAGATTAAAATAGGATAAAAGTATGTTCCTGTTATGATAGTTATGTGAACAAGCTCAGATGATGCAGAAACACACACACACACACACACACACACACACACACACACACACACACACCTTGATCTGCGTTTGGATTGTGTCTAGTCTACATTAGTGCACATGAACGAAGGTTTTGTGTTTCTCAGGTATTCCCTAAACTGTATTTAATAGAGTAAAAGAAGAAACAGTAAAAAAACAACACAACGAGCAAATCCTCCTTCCTCTCCCTCATTGTGTCTCTTCCTTTCCAAATCAGCCGACAAAGAAAGTCAGGTCAGCCTTTCTGTAAATACAGTCTGGCTGGCTGCCATGAAGAGGCCGCACAGGTCACAGTTGGAGTAATCTGATTGCAAGCAAATGCAACAACTTTAAATCTGACTGCAGACAGACTCAAAAGCTGTTTGGTTTGGGAATTATATAACATATCGACAGATTGTGGGATCATACTATGTATTAGCATGTAGTCAAGATAAGATAAGTAAACTTGCATTTACGTAACTGCAAATTGCGGCTTTTGGGTTAAATTAACGTGACAGGTGTACTGAAACAGGTCAGTAACTCGGCAGATTGTGATGTTAAATTGATTTCCTTCGTTTTATCTTAAAAGAAACAAACCCGGCTTAAAGTCATGTTTCACACCTTCTGTGATATTGAAACATCCAGCAGACTTTTGTTATAAAACAGGAAGGGCCGGTTTGAAATAGTGTTGAGGAACGAGAGGAACGAAATTTAGTCACTCACCACAACACTTTGAGTGAGTGGAGGTGCATGATCAGTGTTTGGAATTTGGAAATGTCTCATAAAAAAACAAATAAATGGCTTAGTAAGCTTTTATTAACAGAAGCTACATGAAATACTACTTTTTGTTTCCGTTTTTAGTTTGATTTATTTGAATTTTCTATGGCCAAAGTTGCACATCAAGAAGTAGGTTCTCTCTCTCTTCTTGTCTCCTCTTGTCGATTCTGGTCTCGTATTGTGTCTTGTCCTCTCCTCTAGGTGTGTGGTATGTTGGTGTGGATCCTGGGGGCACAGATATTTTCATCTGTCTGCTCTCGGCTGGGTGATGTTTGTTACCATCTTGTGCTGGGTTCTGACCGTTGACCTGTTTGTAACTTACCTCACTGGAGCCCACAACAGGATACCACAGGTCCCCTGGACTACACTGGTTACACACACACTGTTTTGTTACAATTGTTAAGTCAGTATGTTATACGTTTTATTTTGA
>NW_022280104.1:1352351-1404472 GCF_004355925.1 Anarrhichthys ocellatus | reverse complement strand
GTTTCCTGGAATGGGAACATGTATAGAGGTCTGATTGATTGTTTTTTACGGTATTTAGATGGAATGAATACCTGTAGTGACATGTAAAATAAATACATTTGTACTAATACCTGACATAACACATTTCAAATGGTACAGATGGTACCCAAATGTGCCCAAGGCCAGTTAAAAGATTCCGCCTTAATATGTCTCTACTAAAACCTCTCCAACTTTGCTCTGCTTCACTCTATAAGCATCAGTCTGTGCACAGGTTATGATCAGCTGTTGTGATATGGTTTGCTCGAGGTTTTGTGCTGCAACTGCTTCATTCCAAATGGATATTCACTCTAAAATTGTACAGCTTTGTCAGGCAGCAAATTCGATTTTTAATTTATGCAGCATTCCATCTTCATTTGCAAATACCCGGTAACATATTGATACTTCCACCTCTGCAGAAATCTCACAAGAGTAACTTTTATTATGACACCAAGATCATACAAATATACCTGAAAATATATACCTGGCCAGAGTTAGTGGCCTAGGTGTCAACTGAGCACTCCAACCTGAATACGTGCAACCTCGTCTAAGTTAAGCATTTTGTGTGGGCAGAAACAAGTCACTGCCAGGTCAGAGCGGATAGGACAGTCATACCTTTAACCTCAAGTGTGAAATCAGATTTTGATCAACTAACTTTTTGAGCAATGTTATTTTACAAATTTGAACTACTCGCAGTATATACAGGGTGGGGGATTTTTTTTTACCATGGAATTTTCCACACAAAGAAACCAGTGACGGAAATGATTCATGTACATGAATTGAAATAGGTCATGATCACAGACCACAACAGCTTACGATTTTCACATGTTTACATTTGCATTGTTTATAATAATAATAAACTTAATTTGTATAGGACATAAAGCACATATAACCCTACTCACCAAAAGAAAAAAGCAATCCAATTTCTTTCAACATAATTATTATACACATTTTTGTAATGCATTTTGGCTACTTCTGCATTGAGACAGGCAAAAATAGGATTTTTTTTTTACTTTATGTGACAGAATTATACATCTACCTCAACTTCACAACAATGTCAATTGATGCAATTGATGCACAGCTGCAGCAAATGGTTCGGGAGCATAAGGCTGGCCTTGGCTGATTCTGGTCTAAAGGGCAGATGTGACGGTTGTTCAGTTTGATGAGAGTCCGGGTGGGTTTGGCAGGCCACCAGAGACAGTTAATCTGTCATTCTGACAAAGGTAAAAACAATATCTACATTTCAATAGGCAACAGTATACAGTCAAAATGATGAGCTCAGAGGTGATGAAGGTGATGATGAGTATTATTGGTCTTATCTAATGCTGTGACTGCTCCCGGATACCGATAAGGTCCTCCATACATTTCTAATGAAACACTGAAAATGAGAAGTGCAATGAGTTTTCAACCGCAACTTATCCGTATATTCATATTGCCATTTTGCACTTAAGCCACTAACTGCCACCAAACTATGTGAGGAACATATCTACAAGACCAAAAGTTCACAGCCAAGTTAGCTGCTCTATGATGCTAATGTCATGCTCACAGCTCACATTCTAACATGCTGATATTTAGCAGGTTATGTTTATCATGCACACTATTTTAATTTAGTTAGCATGCTAACATATGGTATTTAGTATTGAATGCAAAGCCAAGCTGAGGCTGATGGGAATACCATTAACAACAAATTAACATTTTAACCTGGCCTCCCGAACAAAAGTTAAGGGATCACCAAAGTTACAATTCATCTAATAGTCAAAACATTTTACTCCGAACCACAAATGTCAACCTCATGCTGGACAGTAGAAAAAAAGTCAGGGGATCACGGAAGTCATTAGGATTTATTGACTGGGGACCATGAATGTTTGTAAAAATCTGATGTCAATCCAGCAAAGAGAAGAGGTATGTCAGTGGTGACCAACACAGAGCCATGCTGCAAGCGTGACTAAAAATAAAGAGTTACAAAAGGCATCTTGGTAAATTTAGTCCATTGTTAAGATTGAATATTAATCGTCATCACAATAATAAATATAATTATATTTAATATTGTGATATAGTTTGTCATGGAATCCTCAATCAACGTTGAGCCCTGTCATATTCATTTACTTGAACAGGTTTTAGTTAAATTCTAGAAAGGAATAAACAGCGGATGCGGTAAGAAACTACGCACATTTCCTTTTAAACTCTCCTTTCATCTTGCACCGACTCAAATTTCCCTTGATTCAAGACCCGTTTCAGAGGAAGTCCCCATCTTGGCAAGAAGTGCTCATTTGTGGTCTTTCTTAACCTCCGTGTCCCACAATGCAAAGGTAGCCTACAGTAGAAACACACACACACACATACATACACAGAGTGCAAAAGCAGTGCTGTATCCGGTCCAAACCAGTTTTTGTGAGCTGTGAGATTTGACTTGCAGCATGCAGACAAAAAAAAGAACAACAGCATAAATGCATTAACCTGGTTTTGAGCACTAATTCTTCCCAATGAGCAGCCTTGAGCAAAAGGTCTATGACTATGCACAAGCGATCATGGCAAAAGGTACTGAACTAAAGGGAGTGGATAGAATAATGGAAACACTTCAACACATTTCAAATCAACAAGTGGAATAAGTGGAATATTACACATTTATATTTTTGCACTTCAAGAAGCAAAGTCACCAATTTGCACTTCACAGCTTCAGCTACATGCACAATGAGGCATTTGCAAGCAAGGGCTAACAGTTTTTTTTTGTATAATATAATTCACATGTAGAACTGATCCAGCATAACCCTCAAGCTGATACACTTTCCCCTGTAACCTTTGTGTGAACTCTGGTGTGGCCATGCTCTCTGAATTGATTGACAATTGTTCAGTCCTGTTTTATCATCATTTAGATATGTACACTGTTGACTTGCATGCATTGTACACCCGCACATAAACAGATGAGAATAACTGATGTATAAGTACACATTTATAAAGAGATAAAATCTACACACACACAGGAAGATACACACAACCACAACCTACGCGCATGCATACTCTACGTGAGTTTTAGCAGCAATATCCCCAAATGGACTTTTGGATAGTTGGAAATCAATTTCCCCCACATGGTTCAACTTGTGGTCATGTCACTTGACCACTGCACTGCGTCATTTTAGCTTCATGCAGACTCAAGAAACACAAATTAAATATGTATACTTGAATGATAAAATACGAAGCACTACCGAAAAAAATTACAAATTTAGGGCAACAATTTTTGAAATATGGTCGTTGTCATTCCAATCAATTTCAGTGAATTTCACTTTTCTAATTAAAGATAAGTTAGTCTGTCTTTACAGCAAACTATGATTTTATATGGTTCTAACACAGCTGATATGATTATGGTATGATGTCTTTATTGAGAAAAAGATGTATAACAGGTCTTTCCTTTGTGGAAATTCAGGCTTTAAAGTTTCCCTGTGGAGTTTTCTTTCAAACAAAAGTTATACGTTCACTGTTACTCACCAAAACAGATACTGTGTATCTTTCAGGTCCAGCCACAGAACACGGAACAGCATACGAATACGGAATTCAAGTTCCGAATACGAGTTCCAAATACGGAATACGATTTCCGAATACGGAATTCGGAACACGAAACGGAACAGGTAACGGAACACGGAATAGAATATGGATCAGAACACGGAACAGAATACGGATCGGAACACGGAACACGGAACAGAATACGGATCGGAACACGGAACGTGTTGTCCTTCCTCATAAAACATAGATTTCAAATCATGAATTGTTAACATTCATGTTACTTGCCAGCTATCTTCTTAACTGCCTTTGAAGGCATATTGCAAAACTTTTTTGTGCGTTAACTGTTAGCTGTCAGCGAAAAGTGTGAAACCGACAGCGTGAATGTGTATCTGTGCAGGGATGACATATTTTTCTAGTCCATCCCCGGAAGTAAGCATTGACAAAAAGCTAATGGAATTTTTCCATTGGATTTTGGATTAAATCATCCATCCATCCATCCATCCATCCATTTTCCACCGCTTATCCGGGGTCGGGTCGCGGTGGCAGCAGGTCAAGCAGGCCGACCCAGACCTCCCTCTTACTGGCAACATGTTCCAGCTCATTCTGGGGGATCCCGAGGCGTTCCCAGGCCAGCTGGGAGATGTAATCTCTCCAGCGTGTTCTGGGTCTTCCCCGGGGTCTCTTCCCAGTTGGACGTGCCTGGAAAACCTCCAGTGGGAGGCGTCCAGGAGGCATCCTAATTAGATACCCGAACCACCTCAGCTGACTCCTTTCGACGCGAAGGAGTAGCGGCTCGACTCCAAGCTCCCTCCTGATGACCGAGCTCCTTACCCTATCTCTAAGGCTGAGCTCGGCCACCCTACGGAGGAAGCTCATTTCGGCTGCTTGTAGCCGCGACCTTGTCCTTTCGGTCACGACCCAGAGTTCGTGACCATAGGTGAGGGTAGGAACGTAGACCGAGTGGTAAATTGAGAGCTTTGCCTTCCGGCTCAGCTCCCTCTTCACCAAGACGGTCCGGTGCAGCGCCTGCTTTACTGCTGCAGCCGCACCGATCCGCCTGTCGATCTCCCGCTCCATCTTACCCTCACTCGTGAACAAGACCCCGAGATACTTGAACTCCTTCGCTTGAGGTAGGCACTCCGTCCCCACCTGGAGGGAGCAATCCACCAGTTTCCGGCAGAGAACCATGGCCTCAGATTTGGAGGTGCTAACTCTCATCCCCGCCGCTTCACACTCGGCTGCAAACCGCCCCAGTGAATGCTGGAGGTCACGATCCGAGGAGGCTAACAGGACCACATCATCTGCAAACAGCAGAGAGGCGATCCCGAGACCCCCGAACCTGACGTTCTCCGCCCCCAGGCTGCGCCTAGATATCCTGTCCATGAAAATCACGAACAGGACCGGTGACAAAGGGCAGCCCTGGCGGAGGCCAACACCCACCGGGAACGTGTCTGACTTATTGCCGAGAATGCGGACACAGCTCCTACTGCAGTCGTACACAGACCGGATCGCCCGTTGTAACGGGTCCGGCACCCCATACTCCCACAGCACCCCCCACAAGACCCCCCGAGGGACCCGGTCGAAAGCCTTCTCCAAGTCCACAAAGCACATGTAGACTGGTTGGGCAAACTCCCAGAACCCCTCCAGTAGTCTTGCGAGGGTAAAGAGCTGGTCCACTGTTCCACGGCCGGGACGGAATCCGCACTGCTCCTCTTGAATCTGAGGTTCGACAAGCGGTCGGAGCCTCCTTTCCAGCACCCTGGCATAAGCCTTCCCCGGGAGGCTGAGTAGTGTGATTACCGGGGATTAAATCATATTAAAACATATTTCCAAGCTTTGGGACTCATTCCTACAGCAAATGCATCGTCCAAATGCTCACACGAAAGAAAAAAAAAGAAAAAAGTTCCACCGTGGTCGTACTGATTGAGGCTACTACGTTCAACTTTGGGCTTTTAAGATATAATAATTTGGTCAGTCTCTACAATAACCAGAATCAAACAAGTAACAACGTAATGGATTGCATTGCTCCATAGGGACCATTCCATTTTAATAAGTTGCCAGTGTAAAAGGAAAAATGTTCACTGTCATAAAATGTTGATGGTTATGTTGTAAATAGGTTTGATATTGTTCAAGCCAACTGTGTCCCTGCGAAATGTTTGTGGTAAGAAAATGGTCTTTGTGGCAAAAGCACATATGGACATATGAAGCATCTTAAATTGCTATCAAACTACACAATGGCCTCAATCTTTGCATTTATCTACTAGTGATAGTCACCCTGGATATTGGATTTCTCCAAAGTCAACATACCGTTTCAATTTACTCATACACAACTGTTGCAGAGAGTGTTGCAGAGTTACACATACTTGCAACTCTAGACCACAGAGTGGCAAGGCTTGCATCGGCAACAAATTGTCAATCGTCAAATCGTCAAATGCATTTACATTCCAGGCTCAGAAACGTTTGCAGGAGTAAATAAGACCAGCCTGTGGAGTGATGCTTGTTTGAGTACGTGCCTGCACGCCTCATTACTGTGTTTGTGTCCCAGTAAGTGTGTGTTTACTGAACCTAGAGAAATGAGCATGCTGGCTTGTGGAGGATTTTCCCATGTATGGTTGGAAGCATGCAGGGAAAGAGAGGATTTACAAGAATTGGAGGAGAGTTAACACAACAATGGCTCTGCCATAACTGCCACAACCAACTGCCAAGAAAATGACAGAGGCGTGTTGTGTGTGTCTGTGTGTGTGTGTGTGTGTGTGTGTGTGTGTGTGTGGGTGTGAGCATGTCTACTGTATACACGCATCCTCAATAAGAGAACGCCTCAAAAGATTCAAAAATATTTGAGCTGTACTCATACAAACCATTATGTCTGAATATTTGTGCAGTTTGCATCAAAATATGGTGATGTGAATTGTTTATTGTTTGTATTTTTTCAACAAAGAATCTTAACTAAAATAAGAAAAGGATGCCTTGCACAGCCATGGTAACTCATGGGTCAACACTCGAAATAGAAAGGTAAAATTACAGTCACACGTATGTGTGCGTGTCTACGTTGCACAGCAGAAAATTGCATTGACCAGAGAGCCAGTGACCGGACCAATCAACGTCCTGGAACGAGATACTGGCAGCTACATTGATGGTTTAGGTGTGTAGGAGACAACGTGGAGAAGCTGCTGTTTGGTGGCTCCAAAAGAGGTTAGCGTAGATGCTACAATAGCATCAGTTATATCAGAACAGGAAAGTATTTCTTCTAAAAAAAGCTTACTGCTAACTGCTTATTGAGGGTCTATCTCCCCCCCACTGCTGCATGCTCTACTCACAGCAGAGCAGCCTCCTGGCGCTGGGTAGGACGAGGTTCTGAATCTTTTTTCTGGCACTTTGGATTTAATTCAATAGACAAGTCAAAACACACATGTACAACGATTGTATTATTGACAAACCCTCGGGGCCGCTCTGGTTCTTAATTCTCCAGACTGAGGGCAGACTAACGCTGTAGTACCTGCATTTTGCATGTTTTAAACTAAAATTCTAATTTCTTTTATCAAATTTTTGTGTTTATTATTTTTTTATTCTTGTGTGGATCTTATTCTTGCATGACAGGAAATACTGCAAACCATGCAGGTGGTGCTATCTTAAGTGGGAACTAGAATAGAGACTTCTGCTGTCATGGAAAGCAGTGGGGTGACTTTTGAAACACAGAAGATGAAAGACGCAAGAAACTACACCCTTTTCTCGTGTGAACTTTTCATCCAACCATGCACGCTGGCATCATGACTGCTATTAACATGGCATTTAAAAATCCCACAGTCTTCCTAACACAGAGCATTGGACAGACTTAAGCTGAGGACAAAAGAGGAACTCAAAACCTAACCGCCAATTTATGAAATACATAAGAAATAAAAAAATCTCAGCAGTGATCTTTTCTGCGCAGACCTGAATGGGTCATCGGGTAACAGTGTTGAGTTCTTCTACATATATACACATGTGCACATGTGTAGGGCTGACACGTATGCATGCATCAGGTGTGCATATTTGTGTGTGGGCACATGCATGTCGGCTGGTGTTTGCGCATATGCATTTATATATATATATATATATACTGTCTTTTTAAGTGTGTTTATCTGTGCGCCTGTGTGTTTGCTTATCGATCTTGTCTTGTGTGTCAGACCGCACATCGTCTCCAATTGATCTCTTCCATCCTACTTCTCTTGTGTAAGAGCATCATGACTAATTGTTGACCCCAGAGTGTTCCTATTGTACTCTCCTGACCTGATATTTGAACATGAACAAACCTGTGTTTGAGCACTGCAACCATTATCATTTGTTAATTTAGCAAAATGCAGACCTGTCATTGTTATGAAAGTATCTTTGAAGAAGATGCTGTATATACTTTTACTGTATATATCTCTCGACTTAATAGAACACCATTTTTACAGCGAAGACTGTAGAAAGCTTTGGTCATAAAACTGAAGATATTTGGATGAAACACCCTCAAAGCAGCTCTCACAATAGGATTACTGCTTCAACAGCTCAGCATGTTCAGATGAACTGGCCCATTGAGTTTTTTGTTTTTGTTTTAATGACTACAGATAGAAGAAAAAGACAACTCTGTGATTCTGTTTGCGCATTAGCGTACAGAGATAATAGCCAACACTAGAAACTGATCAAGTCTGAATGCCTTGTATTGAATATTGATCATTTATTAATGTTCAACACTGCCATTGAGGTTTGCTGCTTTGATTAAATCTTGATTTGAGGGCTTGAGCTTTTGAATAATTCCGATATAGTGGAGACTGTTAAGATAAAGGACTCAAACGATAGATTACACCAGTGTTTATGTAGCCACCCGTGTCATTGCCTGCAGCCAACAAAATAAACTCAGACAACCACATATATAAATACAGCATGAACATGAACAGCAGTTCTCTTCCACTGAATGAAGCCAACACTCCCCGTCAATACTCATCATCAAAATTCCTCATGTTGCATAATACCAGAAACTTCCAAATCTAGTCACAGAGTGCTCTGAGTATGTCTTTGATGCAGACCACAGCTATTGTACTATTTACATTTCCTCTGGAGAACCGACATTTTAGACTGGCCAAACAAACTGCCAAACAACTTCCCTTTTTGTATTGTTCAAGAGAAACCTGAGACACAGGCAGTTACAAAAAAAAAAAAAACAGGCTGCAGGAGAAAGGACAAAAAGAGAAAGTGAGAGAGAGAGAGAAATGAATGTGATGTGATGCAGTGGTGAAAAGAAGTATTCAGATATTTTAAGTAAAAGTCAATATCACAATGTAAAATACTGCAATTAAATGTCTTGCATTCAAATTAATATTTAAAGGTATAGTTTGACATTTGGGGAAACACATACGTACATTTGCTTTCTTGTCAACAGTAAGATGAGACGATCAATACCCCTCTCCTGTCTGTATAACTATGAAGGTCCAGCCAACAGCCAGTTAGTGGATTCAGCAGAAGACGTCTAGCATGACTCAGTCCAAGGTAAGCACCCACATCTTTTAGCTCACAATTTAACATGTAAACTAATAATATAAGTATTGACATTTAAGTATCAAAAGTAAAGCACTCATTATTCAGTGAGGCATCACTGCCATATTATTATATATTATTTGAATGTTTTTAATGATGTATTTACATGAAGGGAGCATTTTAATTTCGGTTAAATGTATCTGATTAAGGTGGAACAAGTTTTAACTACTCTACTGTAAAACAATGCATTGTATCTTATATGCTTATTAGAGGTCTTTAAGAATCGGACTCTGGAAAGTAGTCAGTAGCTCAAGCAGTAAGATGAATATAGCGGTGTTTAAAAGTGCAATATTTTGACTGAAATGTAATGGAGTTGCAGATACGCAAGGAAAATACAACTATGGTTCCTTAGAATTGACTTACATGTTAATGTAATTAGTTTACTTTTCACCTCTGATGAGATGGGAAGAGATACATAGTATCTGGAAAGACTGAGAGACAGGAAGGCACAATGAAAAGACAACCGAACTGACAGACAAACAGGCAGGCTTTAAACTTTCTGACAAGCCACCTCATTCGGTCACTGAGCCACTTGACGCAGTAACTCCATAAACATGAGCCAGATTTAAGGACAGAGACCCTGAGCAAGACAAGTTAATGTGTCACCAACTTTGGCTTCCAGGCTCCATTATGAAATCCTCATGTGAATAGCTGCAGGTCATGTAAAGCTGTCAAGGGAGAAAGAGAGGGTTTAAGGTCAATGGGGCTTATCTCAGCAATTGATCCATTGGTTTAAAATGCTGCCGATGGTGGCGACTCAGAGTGGACAGGCCGCTTCAGCATTGAGCCACCAAACATTCTACTCCCTCCTTCTCCTTACAGTTTACCCTCATCTTCAATCAGCCATGGGAGTTGCCTACAGCGTCGGAGAGTAAGTAAAACGAATCAAGCGAACTGTAAACATTGCTATGCTGGGTCCTGAATATGGTGGTGTTGTCTGGAGTTTAATCAGACAGTACTTTGGATTGCTTGTTTCAATACATTTGAACAAGATATGGGAGCTTCGAATGGCAGACCATTTAATTACGTGAAGATTTAAAATCGTGCATTGGATATAAACTTTTTTTTACAGTCATAGTGACTAGTGTTATTGGTGTTGTATTTATTAATACATGTGGAAAGGAAGGAAGGGGGAGGTTTTTTTTTTAGCCATTTCATGGTAAAGGAGGTTGCTGCAGTGCAGATTGACACTCTATTGAGTTGGAGATTGTGTGTGAGTGAGTGACAGGAAGAGAGATAAGTAGATGAAGAGAAAGAAAGAGACTTGATTGAGGTTAAACATCCAGAGAGTCAAAGTAGGTTCATACTATAAATTGTTGTATACTGTAACTGCTTTTTTCAATTTTTTAAATGGACTTCCAGGATTCCAGCCACGAATTTCCCAGAATAGGCTCTCTTTTGGAAAACCATAGAAGGTGGCAGAATCCAACATAAATAACTCCAAAAAAGGGCTTCCTGATTTTCACTTCCTGATTTTCATATCCTCAGCACAGCATGATTAATACTCAAAGCATTCAAAGCATGCTCCACTTTCCCGCTAAACATGTCCAGGCACGACCTAAACCATAATAGAGTATTGTGAGTGATGGCATTTGCTCAACTTCCAATTTCTTTTTTCTCTCATGGGTAATAGAGGTTGGGCCAAATGTCATAAATGCTTTAAAGTTGCAGCAACACTACACGCTTATTTCAAGTCAAAGATGTATTTACTGTACTGCAGCTAAAATGAAACACACAGTGATTCTGCTTTAGTTCAATCATTTTCTGATGACGTTATGTCATATAACTACATAGTGATGTTTGACGATAGCAGCCCTTTGCTTTTCATCTTAAAAAGTATTAATTTTAGTCATGGCAAACCACGGGAATAAACACAAAATCTGTTACAATATATGATGATTATCTATTAGTAAAAATGTTCTCCTAATGCTTCTACAGGGTCGACCACCTCTACACCTTCTTCGTACAGTGGTCACCAAAAATCTACACGAAGGGCAACAAGAAGCACCGCCACTCCCGCTACCTCATCAGAGAGAAACATCAGAACTGCTATCTGGTAGTGGAGAAGAACAAGGTGGCTGTGATCAACAGGCTCCTCAGTAACCCTGTCAACCCCACTAAAAACTGGGAGGTAAGGTTTGCACAAACACACACAGAGACACACACACACACATGCACGATCAAGGATGAAAAGAAAAGCCCACTGTGGGTCTTCAACAGCAGCATAATATCTGGGAAAGACAATAAACATAGTGTAAACATTAACTTAACATTTGTCAAGCATTAGTTTACAAAAATCATCAACCCCGACTTACAGTAACTGAGGCACCAGAGTGCTTGGCAGTTCTCCAAGAGATTGTGGGAAATCCCACAGTCTCCATATATGGACATCCTATCTGTAGCTCCCTTCCATTATCCCAAAGCAGCCTTCACTTTCCTGTTACAGAGAAAAGGAACTGTTCAATATCAGAGCTAACCAATGAGAAGCCCCTCCACTTAGGTTTCAAACCAATAGCATTCAGAGACAAAAGTGAAACTAACCCAGAGGAGCATAAAACTTACATGCTGCCAGTTTCGAGTAACAGACATGTGGTACTGCAGAGCGCAGAGCTTGACACAGAAATCAGAAACTATGAAGCTACTGCCAGAAAATGTCAAGGTGCTTTATTTTGCCAGTGACTGCGTGGAGCCGTATGTTGAGGTAGGCCTGCTGTTATCTTTTTAGGAGGTGTTGTGCATTTATGGGGTAAAATATACTTTACTTTGGGGGTAAGAAATGTTAGTCATCATCCATCCCTCCTAGCCAGCTTGTCATCCAGCAATCCAGTAATGAATTCACCTGTGATGAAGCTGTGATAACCAGTATCTACTAGTGAAATTCAAATTTCATGTGTGCCCTGTCTAAATGAGTTATTCAACCACAAGTTGCTGTACCTAATGTAGAGGAAATTTTCATTTTGGAACATCTCTTGTCTTCCACCAGATTATCACAGTAAAGGACTTCAAGTGGCGTCGGAGTCTGTGTAGCTCGAGGGATTATGAAACAAAAGAGACTGAGTACCAGGAGGAGGTCGAAGATGTTCTCCCTGTCTTGAACAACCACAGCCAGCTGCTGGATAACCGACACCTGGAGCGAGTAAGTGTGCACGTACACACACTCACACACACACACACATTGCTTTTTATCTTTTGATAGAAGTCTTAAATTGTATGACTTCTGTGTTTTGTAAATTCTTCGAGTTTATTATTGTATCGAGTTTTGAAATTCCGGTATGTGACAACACTAATATAATAATAATAATATAAAAATGTATACCTTTCAGTCACACATCTTTTGATTAACATCTCCTTTTCCCATCAGATTGCTGCCCACATGCCAGCAAAGACCCAGGGCTATCCATGGCAACTAGTCTACAGCACAGCTGTTCACGGGAGCAGCCTGAAGACTCTGTACAGGAATATGGCTGGCCTAGACAGCCCTGTGCTGCTGGTCATCAAAGACATGCACAAAAAGGTTTGCATCTTTATCTGAACTCTCCAAGGCGTTTCTGTAAACAAATGTAGTCAAACTGATTGACAGTGATTAATAGTATATCTGTGGGTACTCTTTAAATAACCCAATGTCTTGGTCTTTCATCAGGTGTTTGGGGCTTTTTCTTCTGATCCATTCAAAGTCAGTAAATACTGCTACGGCACAGGAGAAACCTTCCTGTTCACCTTCAACCCTGACTTCCAGGTACGGAGGGGGGGTTTCTTATTGATGCAAAAATAGTATCTACCAGCAAGTCTGAGAACTGATGTATATATATTACAAGTCAAGTTTGCAATCATCTGAGAGCGATTTTTTTCTGAGGAACTAAACACAATCTCAGGAAAGAGGATTAAAAAAAAACATTTTTGTGTTCGAATAAAATTTTGAGGACATGGGTTATTAACACAATATCATTATATGCGTATTATTAACAAGATATCAATATTTCAATTGTATGTTATCGTCAATACCGGTATATCGGCATAGTTTGAGTGCAAGTGTCTCATGTCTTTCATTTGGCATTTTCCCAGGCATATAGGTGGAGCGGTGAGAACTCCTACTTTGTGAGTGGAAACCTGGAATCTCTGCAGATTGGTGGAGGAGGGTAAGTTATGTGGTTATTTATTTCCCCTAAAATATAGACATGCTCACCCAAGGAAAAGACAGCAATTAAGTCTGACATTGTCATGAAGAAATAAAAAGCAAGACCATAATGTAATTACTTTATCTGGTATCTGAGAGCATAACACATTTACAACTTTCAAAAGATTTGATATTTAAGTACTTTTTTTTCTTTTTCTTTGTCTGTAGGGGCGGATTTGGCCTGTGGCTGGATGCTGATCTGTACCGTGGCTCAAGCTTCTCCTGTCCCACATTCCAAAACAAGTCTCTCTCCACACAAGAGGACTTCAGTGTACTAGACCTCGAAGTCTGGACTGTGCAGAACTGAGGGCAGAACATCTGAACAGACGAGCTAAAGTAGAACCTACTATCCTGTCTGGAGTTACAAAACATCAAGACTTCAAGGGGTATGTGTGGTTTTAGCCACTACAAAGTCTGATAGAGTAGCTGCTATCGTCTATGCACCTGATCCAGATAAACCCACATCCAGTAGCAGAATCCTGCTCTAGCAGTTCTTGGGTTGGACTTTCCGTTTATGCTGGTTTGATCTGTGCCTATAAAAGACAACTGATCAAATGAAAGCGTCAGGGTCCTGCTGCATTAAACTACTGGCTATCCATCAGTAGCACTATGCTAAGACCAGTTAATAACTGGACTCTGATGCTTTAAGCACTCCATACCAACTCTGTTGTGGAGAGCATTATAATGCAAAGTTCACAGTAACACTGTTGACTAAAAAGATTGTAACTATTGTAAGCACATTCAGGATTTAAGGAAAATATTTTCCAATTTCTGTCTAACAGCCATGTATATTTAAGAAAATGTTTTTTTACAGTATGTATCTCTGTGTGTAAGTGTGCATGATAGGGATGAAACATACTTGGCACATAAAGGGCATTTATGGTAAAACCACTGTAACATTATCGGACCCACAATGACCTATCTGGATTCTAATTGTGCTTGTTTTTTTCTAACATGAGGTCTGGTTTTAATTTTCTCCATTTGAAAACTACTGCAGCACATGAAGACCTTTCCACTCAGGTTGAAAAACAGAAGTGTAGAGCTGCACTGTAAACAATGTATGATATTTTATGTGTGTGGTTTGTGGAAGAAGAGACCTCAACTGTTAACTGTCACTTCTATTTTTGGAAAGTGATCGAGACACCTGCCTGCGTATTTGCACAAATAGGAAATATTAAGGAAATTACTTTTACCATCTATATACATCTAAATGTATGTTTAAGAAAATCTTAACAGGAAAGCAAAGCCAATGTTATTGTTGTTTGTTTCACTTTTTGTTTGTTTGTGTGTATATCAGTGTCTGCCAGGCGGTGCTGGCACTGCCAATGCTGTTTTGTGGAACCACATTAGAACGTTGTCTTTCCTGGTGACAGACAATATTTTCAGAGCAATCATATTTTATTATAAATAAACCATTAAAACAACATCCCCTTTTCCACTGAGTAAGCTGTTTTTTTCATGCTACAAATAACAAAATAGAAGTAGACTCATGTTCGAATATGATATTTGTGTGACCTTGTACACTAGCTGATGCTACTGTATTTTTTCTATAATATTGCATATAGCTACACAAACAGGCATATGATAGAATAAATGGAACAAAACGCAAAATACATTCGCCCATTGAATATTCACTCAAAAAGAGGAAACAATAGAGTAGAACAGAAAAATTACAATAAAGTAAACTTGCAGACTCCCAGACAATAGGCCGCTGTACCTTTAGGAACTTCAGGCAGCTGAAAAATGCTTCCCCATACATCAGTGACTACCTGTTTAATGACTTGCACACAGACATTAGAACCAAACCACCTCAATAAAGATATCGAGACAAAGAAAATCAGAAAAAAAAGAGTAGGTGGTGCACCCGTAACATCATGCACTGAGTTAGAGGCAGAGTATACTCTGGACAGGCTGCCAGTCTAGATACAGGCATGAATGGGTTACTAAATGAGTCAACGGGCACCCTTACCCTGAGCTCAACACACTGCAAATTAAAAAAACAAAAAGCAAATAGACACAAGCAAATTAAGAAAAATCGGCATAATACATGATAATGTATATACATTATCAAAAAAATATTTATGAAAAGTGTTTAGGCTATTTCTATTTCATTGGCTTCAGAAATCAGTATCAGTCATTTTTAAGGTAGACCTACTCTGCCTTTAACTGGACCTATGTACTGAACCAGAAAGTCACAGGAACGACTGTGTTGGCTTTTACAGAGTCATCAGCTCTCATTACAACGTGACCAAAAAAAAGATTCAAGTTATGGAGAAGACAAATACTATGCACTTAATGTACAAAATATGAAGGGCAGCTGATGTTTTCATGAAGCATGCCGGAAAAGGGGAATGAAAAACTTCTAAAATCAAGTAAAATGAGTAATCAAATATATGTTGAACCACATCGCTCCCTGGTGGCAGTTTTATCCATAGACTATATAAGAAGATTTGATCCCTTCTTACAATATAGATCGACAATCTGTTGGTTTCCCCTTGTGCGCTCGATGGTCTCTAGGATCGACTGTGCAGGTCTAGATTGTAAAACCTACTCAACAATGGCAGCAGTCGAGGCTACACAACCTGCTCTGGCTGATGTTTCCAAAACCAGCAGCGAAGGATATGAGAAGAAATGTATTTTCTGCAAGATTGTAAACAACGAAATGGGCACGGATCTTCTCCACTGTGTGAGAATATTGCAATGATTAAATAATATTGAGTGCAAGGCTAGCTAGCTGTAGCCTTTGTAAACAGCTATGTTCAGAAGCAAGTTCAATTGGCTCTGTAACAAGTGACGTTGTGAAGAAGTAGCTAGATTTAATGTTTGATTTTCGTTGAGACTAACGTTATGCAAGTTAACTGTACAGTAATTTAAATAACTTTTTGTTTTATTTGGTACTATAGTTGGTAGTTTTATTATGGTTTATTGTGTTGTATTGCAGGGTGTGCCTCACATTTCACCTCTGATAATTGTAGGCCTGTATTGTGTCCATATGCTAGCTTGGTCCTGTGTTATGTAGCTCATATTTGCCAAACTGTTTATACTATGAGGACCTTAATTCAGGGATCCTGGTGATTGAATTAACATATAACAAAAGGGTAACTAACATGTGGTATTTAAAAAAGTGTTGCACTTAAGTAAACCGTGTTATCGGTACTCTTCTACCCTTCCAGTCCCGAAAGTGATGCATTTATTTGCATTTGCTGACTTGTTCATTTGTCTCCGCTGCAGGATGAGGACATCTCATGTTTCAGAGACATCAAACCTGGAGCTCCCCATCATTACCTTGTCGTTCCAACCAAACATATAGGGAACTGTAAATCACTCAGCAAGGAGCATGTGCCTTTGGGTAATGTTTAAACTACATGCCGCATGACTGATGCTTGTGGAAATGATTGCATTTTGACAAATTGCCAACTTCAATGTCACTGACAATTCATTGCTAAGTAATCCTGTGGACTAAAACGTGTATTTTGTGTTGCCTGGTGCCAATTGTATTATAAAAAAGCAACTTGTTTTTGTTGTCATACCCAGTGAAGCGGATGGTCGAGTTGGGGAAGGAGATCCTCCAGAAAAACAACGTAACGGACCTCAGTGATGTCAGGTGAGCTACATCCAGTGGTGCATTTTGTAGTTCACAGCTCATCACGCTAGAAATTAGTGGCTCAGGAATGTAAGTGCTACAATGTGAATACTACAAAGGGAATGACTTCAAACATTTTCAGCAAAGCAGCTTTTGTCAGCTGAGGTCAAGGCCCAGGTCAGTTTTTCTGTCAGCAAATAGTGAAGCATTATTTCGAGGTCCCTTTTAAAATGAATCAACACTATGCCTGTCTAGACAGACGAGCAAGGAAACAATCTTCAGTTATGCCAGGTACTTATTGGTAGTATACTTGTTATCAGTACACATCACAGTACCAGTGTAAACTACACTATGAACTGTATTTACCTGGAGAACAGTAGGTCTTACTTAGTCCAATGGAAATTGATAATCTTCTAAACTGCTGTGTAATTGTTAATGACTGATTTGATAACACATCTGTTGCTTTCTTGATGTAAGTGGCACTTAAACTGAGTTAGCTTTTAAAACTTTCCATATATTTCAAGCAGTGAACCTGTGTGCACTGAAGCCCTTTCCCTTGTCTGCAGGTTCGGTTTCCACTGGCCCCCATTCTCTTCTGTCACACACCTACACCTTCATGTCCTGGCACCTGCCAGTCAAATGAGCCTCATGTCTCGCGTCTTCTACAGACTCAACTCCTATTGGTTTATCGCGGTAAACCCCCTCTTTATTATACGTTCTGTGCTCCAGAACAAAGCATTCTATTGTATATAATTTGAGGATTAGTAAAAGGAAAATAATCCCTTCTCAATCCCTGATTTGTGCATCATCAGGCCACATCTAAGCAAAATAGGTTGACTTTTTTCTTTTTTGCAGGCGGACCAGCTGATTGAGCTTCTTAACTCTAAAGGAGAGACCACCTGATCACTTGTTTGGATCCAGTTCTCTCAGTACATGACTTTGATGTGACTGAAACATCCACCTTCCACACTCTCCAATTAAGATGCGGTCTGAGCTAATGACCCAACATTCTAAACTGGTGATATATTTGCAACAAGACACTACTTTTCAGACTTGAATAAAGCTAAATCTTTTTTTTTTTGCTACTTGAGACATGTCCCACCAATGTTTGTTTTTATAGAAGAAAATAATTTTTCCATTAATCCACCATATAAAAAAATGCATTTACTTTATGGACCAATAGCATATGGTGTGATTCACCTGTTTTCATCTGTTGATCACCTTTTTACTGAATGGAAAGGTGAGTCCAACAATAGATAGCCCATATAATGCACAAGCTGTCGTATTCCCTGAATGGAGTGCTGCCTTAGAGTTTTGCCAATCTGATTTATGCATGTGTAACTGACATTATTTTAAAAACTCTGGAAGAAAAACGAATTTGTGTAATTGATATAATGACATATGTTAACTAGCTGAGTCTATGTTGAGTTGTCTCTTTCCTGATGGGCATTTTGTGGCCTAGCTGAAGTGGGTCAAAGCTCAGAGTAACACTTTCATGAAGGATTTACAAAGCTCCTTCACAGTAGAAGCGGCTAAGTGATCCTCTGACATGTGCATTAAGTGAAGTATGCTTTATCAGCTCAATAGGCACAGAAATATAGTGGGGTATTTGCAATGTATGACATGAACGGTATGGTGCATGAAGTGAATATTTATGCTATACGATACAACTGTACACTAAGGAATGAAAAGAAAGAACTGTACTGTATGAAAGTGTATGTACTTTAAGAATTAATTTAACTTAGAATAAATAATACATTGCTGCTTCTCCGTGTGTGCCTAATGTAGTGAGTCCTAGATATCAGTTTACACTCTTTCCCAGTCATTAGTTTAACTACTCCAGTCAGTGCTTACAGTTCACAAAGCACCCGCAGCAACACAATAACAGACAAGATGTTACTTTCTTTCTTTATTTTAATACCACAAGCAGTACTTGCTAATTGAATAATCAACTTTTTAAAGCTAAAAAACGTTCATTAGTTTGCATGGCCATTACTTTTAAGGGCAGCAGATGTTATGGCATATATTAGTCAGCACACAGTTTACTGTGTAGTTCTCATTTCATTAAAGCAGCATTTTGTGTTTATTGTAGATGTGACTTAGTGTGGTGCAGGTAAACATAGTTTCAAACTGTAACAAGGTGACCTAAACTACAAAGCACATTTGTAATGCTGTGACGCAGCCAAGCCAACTCGGATCAAGTTCATCCTATAGCCCCATATTGTCTGTCACAGGCAGCCTCGTGTTCTCTTTGGCTTTGGTTCAGACTCATTAACCACTCTGACTTCATTTCAGCTGCTCACTCCGCCACTTCTCCCACATTACAAAGCGAGCGAAGGAAATATAGGGAAAGGGATTCGTTCGGCTAAGATCTGATTTAGCGAGATAATAAAATAATGTAAACAACCTAGTCACCCTGAGAAACACAAGGTTTAACTCCCCCAACGAATAGTATTTCTGTCGTATCTCTATTGTTGAGTTTCAACCTCAGATCAATGTTTCTCTTTATTTGTGCTTAAGATTTAGCTTTGCATATCCTGATTTAATTTCCTTCGACATGTTACTTTATTATTATTTGTCTGATGCATCTGCATTTTAGGTACAAACAGTTTGGCCTTTTTTGAGTGCTATTAATAGCTTTTAAAACTCATGAATCCACATGCAGATGTCCTCTTTTTGTTGCTGACAAATGCTGCCACTTGTCATTTCCCCTGGTAAGACCCAAACTTGTAAAAGTGTTTGTAATTGTGACCTAAGTATTTCATGCCATTTCTTCAGGTTTTTCTATTTGCACTTTGGACAGTTTTAGTTTTTAACTCTTTGTGATTAGTGATTCAATTGATTATGTGTTTTTTATCACAAGGAGAAAATACATTAGTATGGCTAATGTACACTCCTCAGGGAGGTGATGTGAATTATCAGCTACGTAAGTTTTTACTTTTGTAAGGAAGAAAAACTATTATGTGACTATATGTGACTAAAGTACAATGAGTGCTATCCCCCTGCTATCTGAATACCACAGTGAGTGCTGCCATGAAGGAGCTCTATATTGCCACTGCATGTACTGCATGTAACATGAATCAAGGCATAAACACTAATCCAAGTTTGTGATCACTGCAACAGAGTGATAACTGCATGGTCGTCCTTCCCCTGCCACAGCATTTCTCCCTCAAAGTCAACCAGCCCCTGCTTCCTCGCTCGTAGAAGAATCCCCACTAGTTTATTAGAGATCGTCACATAATGCTCAAACAGTTTCCCGAATTCCACAGTGATGACTCTCCCATCGCTACTTCTTCCATCCCCATCTTTGTCTCCAGGTTGTCCGATGTTTCTTATCACCTCACACAGCTCCTCAACCTCTCTGCTGACGTGTGTGTGAGCATCCTTCCCTCGCTGCTCCGTCACGGACCCCTGCAGGGGTCTCCCGTAATCATCCTGCCCCCTCTGAGGGACCACCACACTGGGTCTGGTGTCCTGACTGAAGGGGTTGTGCTTCTGGTACTCCCGGTGCTCATCGGACCACTTCTGCCAGTTTTCCTTTAAGCCTTTCACAGAAACAATGCACGCAGCAGTGTCATCGCTAAACTGAGCAGGATCAGGGATGTCATCCTCAGTTTCCATGATGCTGCTCTGGCTGTTCGTCCCCATCACTCTATGTTGAGGAGATCACATAGCTTTAATTGGTAATTTCTACATGCAGGAATGCAATGTTGTTCTCCTTGAATAATATCCCTTTACCGTTTTTATTGCTTTATTATTTAAATAATAACTACCGAAAATGATCTCTGGGTATTGAGCTAAACGTTATATTTCATCTAATCATAGTTGTCCTGTCCTGCATGTGGACTGTTTTTCTGATTTAGCTGTAGAGATCTGTATATGGTAACTGATGACTGAGGCCACAATCTGAATAACTAATTAAGTTGACAATTCATAAAAAATAATGAAAAGCGAAAATATAGTTTAACAAAATCAATATCGGTAAATCAAAACTAGAAGAAGTGAACACACTGCTTTGGAAAGTAATTACACAACCCTACAGACATTTCTAGTAAACAATTATTAAACATGATCGAACTTACACGCTGCACACGGATTCGATCCTCACTTCATCTGCATTAATGTTTCATTGTTGCCAAAGTGGAGAAAAAAAAATCATTTGATTACACTGTTACTATGCAGAACTACTTCACAATACAGTCCTGCAGCACTGCTGACAGCAGCAAGAGTGCGGATGCTTTTCCGTCCAAAGACAAAACTGCTGTGATGGACATCTGTCTCGGCCAATGGCCTGTTAGAAGAGATCTGGGCAGCCAATCACTGATCAGAGAGGGAGGCTCTGACAAGGTGCCGGTGAAGCAAAGCAGATTACAGCCTTGAGAGGTGAGAGGAGTTTATCCTTGCACGTAAGAGCACGTAAAAGCAGAGATAAAGTTGCTTATTAATGACATGTTATTCTTTTAGTGAATACAAACGAACAATAATTAGCTGTACAAAAATGAAAGATAATATCATTCTTCTCCATTTATGGTAATTTGCTCCCCAAGCGGAACTACTTCACAGCCCGGTTTCAAGCCGGACGTATTTTGAATCCGCAACAAATATGGCGACCTCCACCAGTCGATCATGCCTCCAGTACCTCTTGCATCTTGCCCAAGATAATCTGGATTTCAGATTGCCGGTAACCTTCATGAACTACTATCAGTTTCTGTCTGGCTCTTGTTGTGAATGTTTAAATTTAATTCGTGAAATTTGGCAGATAAGACTCCCTCCTCCCGCTGCGTTAGCTACGTGCTAATTCAAACTGTCAAAACGGAGTGGATACATTCAGGCTTTGGTTTCACGTGACAATTTACCGATGTTTTATCACATGATAATAACAACACAATACCACTTAATTTATCCACCTGTACCTCCATCGACCTGGTGATAAACTGGTAGTTAACACTTGTCTGATCTCTAGCTTCTTTTTTATCATACATATAACCACGTGAATAGGACCCATGCTTGTTAGCACACATGGACCTGTGGACATGCATTATAAATACATTATAGACTGTTTCAACGGAATTGCATTGCTAGGCAACAGCTTGGGTCCATATATACTTCCTGTCAGCTGATGGCATTCACCTACACTGCAACAGGAAATAAACTGGGACACATGGCATGTTTATATTTACATTTACTATGAAATGGCCTATTTTTAGGTTTAAACTGCAGTAATCGCACACTTGTTAATAAGCTGAATCATGTTCACTTGTTTTTAAATGTGATCCTGTCGCATCTTAATCATCTTACAAGGATCCGCACTGATTTGACACATGAAGATGAATTTATTTTTCATGTGAAGTACTGCTCAGTCTGTGAAAACAAGACTATAATCATGCATATGATGGGTTTTTTGTGATTTATGTGCTCATTCACGCAGGAGATTAAGGCCTTGCTCGCTCTCAGAGGAAAACCATTCCAACCGAGTGGAAACTTCCAAGAAAAGGTTTCCAAGTCAAATGCACTCCTTTCAAAACTTGTCCTATTTACCCAACTGCTGTATAATAAAATGTTTGGCTCTAATTATTGCTGATTTGATAGCGACCTCATCAGAAGGTTTCTGTTCCACAAAGTAACTAATATTCTTGCCTCTTGTCTGTAGACTCCTTTCTGGTGTCTGGATGGTTTGTCCGAGGGGGATATCTGCGGCGTCATGGCCAGATCTGTTTGTGCAAAGTAAGTGTTTTAGCTTTGGGGGGAAGGTAGGCGATGGCCTTAACATGCTGCATATATTCCCGTCCATTTAAATCTGTGCCTCCTTGCTTTGGTAGTATTTCTCTACTACAGTGGCTGAAATAATGCTGTAGGTTCATGTTGCATTACCCTTGCAGGTCTGCTTTTGAACTTTGGGGCCATGGACAAACACACAGTGAACTCAGAACATCCCTCTTGAACTACCCATCAGAGAACATGGTTTGTGATGCTACTGTTTATAGTCATATTGCGTTGGGACAGACCAATCACTGCAATTCTGGAAAGTATTTTCATATGAAACATACAGAGTCTAAGCTTGTCTGTCAAATTTCTGTTTGTGCTCTTCCTCCTCATTCCCCTACAGTCACCATTCATGCACAAAGACTCAACTTACAGAATCAATGTCTACACTTTCAACAAGACTCTGGAGTTTGCAGACAGAATCAAAAGGATTGATGTGAGCAGAATGCAGATCAACGAATGAATGAGCTGATGTGAAAACATCGAAATGTGTGCGTATGCCCTCTTTGAACGATCCGTATCCTCCCACCAGGCTATGGAGTATCTTCCGTTTGAAGGAGCGGTGAGCCTGAAGAGCCCACAGCACATCTTCTGTTTGTTGGAAGACTACGGCACCGACCCCAACGACATCCCTGAGCACCCAAACTACATCTATTTCGGCCG
Organism: Anarrhichthys ocellatus; assembly: GCF_004355925.1. NCBI lineage: Eukaryota > Metazoa > Chordata > Actinopteri > Perciformes > Anarhichadidae > Anarrhichthys > Anarrhichthys ocellatus. The sequence goes on along the minus strand of NW_022280104.1, from coordinate 1,381,223 downwards.
ATGGGTGAGATACATTTGACTGTTTGTTTACATTTGAAAAATAAAGAGGTGATCTGCAACTTTTCATCTTTACACACTCCTGCACCAGATAGCGGATGGACAACGTGAACTGATCCGCTCTCACAGTGTGAAGAACAGACACTTCATAGGGAACACCAGTATGGATGCTGGGCTCTCATTCATTATGGCCAACCACGCTAAGGTCAATGAGAATGACCTCGTCTTTGACCCGTTTGTTGGCACAGGTGAGAAAATCCTGTCGCTGACTCTCACTCACTCACATACATAGAATATAGCATAGACGGTCACACACTTAAATGGGTCTTTGTCTCTTGATCTGTTTTAGGGAGCCTGCTGGTAGCATGTTCTCACTTTAGAGCCTACGTTTGCGGAACGGATATCGATTACAACACTATTCATGGCAGAGGTAAATTTAGTCTACTTAAGTTAGGATTGTGGCTTTAGTTTATACTTAAGTTCTGTTTTAATCCGAGTTTACGAATATTGCTTCTAGTCATGTCTGTGTTCAGAACCAACAGCGGCAGGAGCCTGCTTTGAATTTCAGACACTATCCAAATGTCCTGAAAGTGCTGTTGTCTGTCAGGTCGTTCAAGCCGTACAAACCAGATGTGGCGCGGACCTGATGAGAACATCAGAGCCAACCTGCGGCAGTATGGAACAGAGGAGATGTATTTAGATGTAATGGTGTCTGATGCTTCCAAACCTGTGTGGAGGGAGGCAGCTCTGTTTGATGCCATCATTACTGATCGTAAGTCCTAAGTTCATTCTTAACAGGCTGTTAGCACTTGTCATACATGTGTCTATAGCTTTTGTGATTCTTGCAGGTCCCTTTTAAAACAAATTTCACTGAAGCAGCAAATGTGTGCACCAGCTACATCTGTGCAGTCTATTGCATTAATCTCATAATAGGATCATCTTTGTCCTTTGTCTTTCTTGTTCGTGGTTCTTGTTGTGGTGCTTCTGACATCAGCTCCGTACGGTATCAGAGAGTCCACGAGGAGAACGGGCTCCCACAAAGATGTTACGAAACCCCCTGACGGCATGTAAGTACGACACTCTATGACTTCATGACAAAATGTCATTTGTGCAGTAGGGTCATATTTTATTCTACCCTCTGCAGGTATCATTATATGTTCTCAGTAACATAGCCCGATTAGGTGAAAATCCTTTGAAATGTTTTGTTTGTTATGTTAAATATTGTGTCTGTTGCTCTGGTCTAAACCTGTTTGTGTTGATTTGATTATTCCAGCTATACAGAGTCTCACGTCCCTGTCTCACAGGCGTACCACCTGAGTGACATCTTCACAGATCTGTTAAACTTCTCTGCCCACCACCTGGTCTTGGGTGGGAGGCTTGTCTATTGGCTGCCTGTCTACAGACCAGAGTGAGTATACATATGTATTGTACTGTGTCATTAGCTGATAATATAAAGGTCTTTTAATATGCTGAGTCTGCTGCTACAGATACTATTTCAAGAAACTTCAGCCTCTCACAGTAACATCCAGTTCTTTAAAGAGTACTGATTTCTGTTATTTGAGCAGTCAAACTGGGTCTGTGACTTTCATTGTTGTTGTTGTTGTTTAAGAACAGGCTTCGTGCATGAAGATTTATATTTCAACACTAGATTTGAAGTGAACGTTGTCCTCATTGGCTTATATTAGGAACCCCTTTTACTGGTGCTTCTTCAATTAATAATTTGTATCAATAGGGGGCAGGCTCAAACCATAAACCAGAACTGCACAATGTAGGCTTGTCCCACCCAATAAATAAACCTACATTTAAATCTTTTGTTGGCCTAATTAATTGCCTAGTTCCCAAACAACTTGAAGCAAAGCATACTTTATAATGTTAACACTATAATGTAAACCTTTTATAAAATGTAATTATGGCAATTAAATTAGTAGATAAGTTGTGAAGAAGTGTAACTGTAGCACAAACAGTCGGAAATGTCTGTTTTGTTAATCAGTTGAATATTAACAAATTAGTTTATGAGCTGCTAAATGCTTTTAAAACCTCGGGTTGTGTAGAATTTCCCCGTAGCACTATTCCATTCCCGCTCCTATAAAACGTCATCCTGCGGGTGTAACCACCTGTATGAATGACAGTGTTTATACAGAATAGTATACAGGTGTGTTGAGGTTTTCCCACTCAAACAGCTGGGCCACAGTAAACCACAAAGGGCTTATACTATACAAGACGGCTCTTCTGAAACAGTTGTGCATTGTCTAATGTTTTGTGCACTAGCAGAAAGTGAAGTGCTGAGTCGAAGTGCAGGTGTTTAACTGTAAAGGTATGCACCACAACAGACAGCGGCAGCAACGGTAGTTTGGGAAAGAAAAACCCTGCAGGCCTGCAACTCCTTCTGGTCACTGATTATACGACCGGCGAAGAGATGAGATGATCACGCATCCTCTGGTTTTTATATGTCTGTCTGTGAATGTGTGTGAGTGAAAGAACAAACACAAAAGCAAACCTTTGCTCAGGTCCCCCTGTGTGTGTGTGTGTGTGTGTGTACATGCATCCGTACATATGCATGAATGTGTGTGGTCTTGTGTATGAGCCCATGCATACATGTGTGTCATCATGTTCACACATTTGTCTTTGCTACTCATCTACCGGCGCTTGACTCTGTGCCTGCCAGAGCGCCGTGCCAAAATAAACGCCTGAGGTCGGGCAAGTCAGATATTTGAACTATCTGTCTCTGTAGGCTGTTTGACCTGTGTGTGCGTGTGTTTCTGTGTACAATCACACGTAAGTCTGTGTGTGTTATCCCAGACGTAGCCTGTCTCTTGGGCCTAATCTGGGGCTCTACAGGGGCGATATCGTGTTTCTGTCACCCCCACATACAGTATTGTGTGCATCTGCGTCCATGGCTTTGATAGAAACAGTTGGGATTGTGTGTGTCTGCCTGCTCCATGAGAATAGGGAGACTGTGTGTGTGTGTGTGTGTGTGTGTGTGTGTGTGTGTGTGTGATGATGACAGGTGACACACAGTCCTCAGCAAAAGACGGCGTCTAGACCACGTTTGACCCCTTAAGTATCTCCCCTTAAAAAATAAATGGAGGAGGAAAACGTACCAAGACAGATGGTGGAATATCAGTCATCACAGCCATTAAGTGTCCTAATTACAACATAAACATAAGTGAGGAGAAGAAACAAAGTGGCTGTATTGTCAGAAGTAAGGGGATACGTAGAAATGAGTAGGCATGAGACATGTTTTCATTTGCAGGTCATCATTTTTTACTCCAGTGTAAATTTCTTGACATTTTCTCTCATTTAATGATGCCAGATCTTCTACTAGAGACAACTGTCCACTGCTTCTGCTTCAGCATCAGATTTAGCATACTGTGAAATTGGTGTCATACATTTGCTGGAATTTAAAATATTGAGTGAGAAATAATAATAATTTGGAAATGTATTTGATCCATTTTAAAAGGCAGAATGAGTACTGGTTTCCTTAAATGTATAGACTCCTAAATAATACCTCTCAATCCTCACTTATGACCCATTTGTAGGGTGTGGCGGTGTTTACAGAGACCCTGTCCTCTTCTTGCATTTCCTCTCTTTTTATTGTTCTGTGTTTGTGATGTTTGTGATCTACAAAAACGTAGCAACCAGGTGCCAGATTGTAAGCACGCACTTAAGAGGAGGGGCCAACTTTGAAGGCTTGAAGTTTGCAAACCGACAAATCAAACTCGTTGTACAATCGTACGTTTAACTTTTTAGCCAATCAAAATGCATCATCATGGCAAAAACTAAAAAATTGTTTCAGCTAGTGTGGTCGTGTCTCGATGGTTACCCACAAGTTGCAAAAAGACTCGCTGCCCATCGACTCAAAGACGACCCCTACCTTCACTTGGACATTAAAACTAGCTCGGGCTCTCCACTAGGGACCCCTGATTGGCAGCAGAGAATGATCACCTTACTACATCACCGTTAGTCACCCTGACGACCAAACATCCCGTCGCCGCAGAGGTCCACATGTGGTCATGACAACGGGGCAGACAAACAGTGACGCGTAAATCTGTCTTTGAGTCGGACTGTTGCTACTTTGACGGCGGTTAGGAGAAAGTGCTACTGACACAAATATGCAAACACATACATCATCCACTGTTAATAGGCCCTAACCTGGCCTGGCTAGTGATGACAGAGCCAGCAGTCGACCTGTCAGGTCAGAGTCACTTTTTCCACCTTCATCTTTGCACAGAATGAGCTACGGCAGTTTTACCAGCCGTGGTTACACTGCGCTGGTAGAATATTTAGTGATTTGATAGGTGAGAAAGAAACAGAAAAGGGTATGAAGGGAGAAAGGAAAGACACTGGAACGGGTATCATTTTGACAGGATTAGCCTCTGTCTGTATCCCAGCAGGCTGTTTTATGGCCTCCAGATATTAGTAAAGATAATAGAAAGCGCATTGGTTTCACCAGGGCCTTAAACATTCCTCTCATTCAGCTCTTTAGGTTTAAATGGAGTTTCTCTACCTCCGTCTTTCTGTCTTTCCGTTCCCGACGTGTAACTACGAGTGTGAATGTGTCCTCTTTTCAGGTACCGTGAGGAGATGGTGCCGCTTCACCCATGTCTCCGTCTCATCAGTAACTGTGAGCAGACACTCTCCAGCCACACCTCACGACGCCTGATCACCATGGTGAAGATCAAGAAGCCTGAGGTGGGTTTCTCCTATATAAGAATTTATTTTATATTAAATATTTTAGTCAACTGAATACCTTAGAACAGTCTGTTGGTTGGATTAAACAAGCAATTTCAGTAAGTCACCTTGGGCTTTGGGGGATTTAATACCTACTGTTTTCCTCCCTATTATAGACAAAATGATTGAGAAGAAATTGGCAGAATAAGTCTTTAGTTGCCATCCTAGTTTTCATGAAGGCCTGTGTTTGAGCTTGTAAGGTTTGAGGACATCCGGAGATGCAGGCTTATTTAAAAAAAAACCATAAATGTAATATTTTCTTGCATCGTTTGGTGTGTTATTTTAAAGGATTTAAATGTGCATTTTTCTTCTGATTCCTCTGATGTGGCTGTAAAGTTGACCATACCATCTAATTGTATGGATTATATTTAATTAGACGCACAACTTCCTCAATATATTGTTTTAAGTTATGTGTTGAATTTGCATTTTTTTTCAATAACACATCTTCACCGTACCAACCTGTATATGCTGCAGAATTAGTTTACTGTTTTAAATGAGACCACGTGTGTGACTGTCCTTTAATTTTTTTTTTTTTATCTGTAGTTCTTAATGTAAGCACATAATACTATGTACATTTGCATGACACAGCAAGTGTACATAGTATATGCATATGTGTATGTTTTTTACATGTCATCCCAATGGAAGTGATGGTGTCTCTCTGTCTGTCTGTGTTAAATCCTCAACATCTGGCTGTGATTGGCTCATTTCTTTTATACTGGAACTCTAAATGGCTTAATCACACATGTTATGGGAAATAATCCATCTTTGGATCTGAAATCCATTCCACTTCAAAAAAACAACAAATTGCTCCATAAAGGGCCCCGTATGACACGCACACACAGCTGTTTGATCTTATCTGACTGCTATCTGTCTCAGGTCGCAGAGTTTTCTCCTTTCCAAATAGGCCTCAATCTGCACCTATTGGCACTCGTTCATCAGGGTTCACAGCCTGGTGTGTGTGTGTGTGAGAACACCTAAATGTGTTTGTAAGCCTTTGATACATGCACACATGTCCACACTGTTTCTGTGTTTTGACAATAATGGGGCCAGCCTAATTGCTGTAAAACGCTTCCTGTTAAACTAGTGCAGAAAAACATCTCTGGAGCCTAATTTGTTCTTATTTTTTGGGTGTGACAACATGTGTTTGCTGGCCATAAATTACTTCTTATCCAAATTAGTTTGCCTGACTTTATTTCTACTGTTTTCAGTTGTTTGTAGTTAATTCCCTCTGCCCTTGTTCATTTGGGGGTCACGACTACGTTGTCAGTCTTGTTACCAAGAGTTTTCCTTCAGAGTAGTCATGGAAACTGTTTTCAGGTTACTTGGCAGCATAGGATAGCAAAAGAGAGGTGTTGCTGACAAATTACAGGCCAGCATCGGAGTCATCACTTCCAACTCGACTCACCTCATTATTCCTCTACCCAGCATCTCTCTTCCTCCCTTCATCCCTCCGTTGACCAGCAGCTACCTTACAGCCAAGACAAACTGTTTAACTGAAGAGATTCAGTTCATATACATTGTTAATATATACAGTCTCAGTCCTGATCCTTAATGCAATCATGGAAAAAGTATGCAAACCTTGTGATGCTAATATTATACCGACATGTAGTGGGGAGTTGTTTCATTGACTGGAAATATGGAAGAGCTGCTTCAACTTTTGCATCCAAATTACCTTTGTATTAATATGGTGTCATCAAATGTTTAGTCTCAGCACACACTGCATTTGAGCAGGACAAAGCATGAACAGGTAGCTCCAGACTTGTTTATTTATTCGTCACATTCTTTAACAAGCTGTGTGTTTGAATGGCAGAAGTTAAATAAATAAATATATTCCAGTTTGTATTCCACTACCTATAATGTTGCTAAATGCTCTAAGGAGTTCTCTCTGTTTTTTTTTTAATTGGGGGGGAAAACCGGCAGCACTTTTCGTCAGTTCACTACGATAACCTCTACATTTGTCTCCTTACAGGAATTTGACAGCCTGGCTCAACTTGCAGACACACATTTCAGTCCTTACCAGGGACACAACGCCTTCAGAGAAAAGTATTTCAGTGGACTAAACAAGAGGTGTGCCAAGGAGGACAACAAATCTGTTGTCAATGGAGAGTGACCGAATGGCCTGCCTCGAGGGGGAAGCGTGTGTCTTTATAGAATAGAAAAAGCAAGTGCACACAAGATTCAGAACGTGGCGCCCTGAAAGAGGGGAACGAACTGATCACTTATTTGTTACAGTTTTAATTTTTCTAAACTTTTCACATTATTTTAATTATGATTCTTTATATGCCTGTACTTATTGCTTTGCAAATAAATTGATAAAACAAGGGTCCTTTACTGAGTGCTGACTATTTAAACTACAGTTACTACACAGACAGTTGACTGCCTGAATGGGGGGGGGGGGGGGGGGGTTCCACTGCCAAGATGGAGACGGCTGGTGCCACTCACTTTAAGCTTCACAACGGCATCTTAGAACCCTATGGGTGACGTCACAGAGACTACAACCATGTTTTACACGAGAGGGTGCAGCTAAGTACAACAAAAGACGGAATAAGACATTTTTAGGCGACAAAAATATTGCGATTGACTCTCATAAACTGAAAACACACTGTAGGTTAAAGTTCTTGGACTAAAAGACGGACTCCACCCAAACTGGAGTGACCAGTCACTCACAAGGTAGCCACACCCTAAAGCATACACTGCTTTATTGTCTATTTTACTCTAAATGAGACCATCATTTGCTAGATGGACATCATTCTGTATTGAAGAAGACTTAAAACAAAGACTTGAAACAAAACTTTTCATTTTCTCATAGACTTCTATACAATCAGACTTCATTTTTCAACCAGAGGAGTCGCTCCCTGTTGGCTATTAGACAGAATGCAAGTTTAAGGCACTTCCGCATCGTCTACACTTTTCAGAACCCGAGGTTGCCGCCTGCTCGGTAGCAGAGCCCGTATAGAAACAGAATGTATAACTGCATCTAGAGCCACGACCCTGCTTTATTCAGACAAAGGCGGCATGTTTAGGTGAGAGAGGCCTCCCGGTGCAGGCGAGAGCCCAAATGACAGTTCGTCCCCACGCCACACACCACTACGGTTAGTCAGCAGCTTTTGTTGTTTTCCAACCACAGTTGACATGCAGCCCGGCTCATTATTCATCTCCTGAGAGCGATGCAGCAGGCCTTTATGTACAGTACATTACCCCTTGGCTCTGTTTATCAGTTGGGCCTCTGCCTTTCCACCACACTTCCCCGTTCGCCCTGCTTCACAGGGAGAGAGTTCCAGGCACCATCACATGATACCCGGCTCACCATCGTTTGCGGTACTTGGTGTTTACAGTTCCCACAGTGCCCTTTTGTTGTATATCATCATCAAGCAAAATCAAATGATTCCACAAGACAGTTAGAGACTTCGACCTTTCTTTACTAGCCACTTCTGCCCTCTCTGCCCGGGCATTTCTTTGCATGTCACATGTAAATGAGTACCGTGTTTGCCACAACAGAAGACCCCTCTGTGTCGAAGATGGTAGTTTAAACGCAGTCACTGTATTACTGTGTTTGATGAGTGCTGCGTGTGTGTGTTTGCTCTGCCACAATACAGTGATAAACCGTGTTCTCAAGAGCCCTTGGTCTCCAATGATGCAGGCTATAATTAGGGAGGGGGTTGGGGGGGGGCTTCCTCTCTACAGCGCGTAATGCTGTCCAGACCTTGTGGAAATTCTGTTTGTGTGTGTGTATACATGTGTGTACTTGTAAGATCTGGTTTTGTTTTATGTTGGAAGCTAACTGCAGCAAAGCAGTTTCCTGGTGTAATTCAGTGGCACTAAAATGATTTGAGACCTAACCTGTAAAATACAGTAGACTATTGGTTTCGTCTGTCTTTTCGTCATAATTCTTCATTCCTTAATTGCCTTTTTACCATCATCTCTATTTATTTAATACTGTGTGAAAAAATTGAGATTTTTTTTTCACATTTATTAAGTTATATTTATACTAGCAGAGGCTCTATTCCTACTCCACTTTTCTTTTTCTCCCAAATACTTAATCACTCTCTGCCTCACCTCCACCAGTTCACCCAGCCTCCTCTTCCCCTCCTCACCTGCCTCACCTCTGCCCTCTCCTCCTCTCTCCTCTGTCATCTACAGGCCTCTCTTTTTCTCAAAGGGGAACTCCCTGTAGGAGGAGAGGGCCGCTGTTTTGGAACAATGGCTTCTGATTAAACTCCCCTCTGTCTCAAAGTGACAGAGGGGAGTCTTCAGACTGCTGAATCAGCTGGTATAATATGAGTGCCGTAAGATGCACACACACACACACACACACAACCAATATATAACTATAAAAAAACAACAAACATCAACTACTAGCCTTAAAAACAACCCATTGAAGAAGAGGACCAGTCAAAATGTCTGCACTAGCTGCACAAGATGTCAGACTTAATGTGAAATTCAATGTTTTCCCCCGTTATGTTATTACACCGAGCAACATTTTGGGAAATGGGTATGGGCACTGGTATTGGTACTGGTATCATCATTTCTTTAAATGATACCCAGCCCTAGTGTGTGAGTGCGAGAGAGAGAGACTTCATAGTGCACAGCTGGTATTCAGGAGTGTCCAAGTTTCTCACACACACACATGTACATGTGCGTGACTGACCATATGTGGCACAGGTGCAGTGCACCTGTCCGTAGCCTGGGGAGTTTAGACACCTGCAAGTCCTCCACCCCTTCTCGCCTTGCCGCCCCTGCCCTCAGGTCACCCCCCGGGGGTCCTGCCCTCATCCACCCCGGGAAGCCTTACGCAGCCCCTCAGTTGTTGATCGAGGTAAGGTGAGAGCTGTTATCTCAATGTCTGGGAGGAGAAGCACAGCGGAGCGAGAGCTATTATAGTGCAACAAATCACCACAGGAGTCCCACCTCACACAGCTGTGTGAAACTCAAACCATGCTCAGAGTAAAGAGGACGAGGAAGAGGAGAGAGGAGGGTAGTACATCTTGAGATTATAGGATTTCCGTACTATTTTACAATCAAGGATACAACTTTGTTGCATCTTTTTCAAGCATCATTAAATTCAGTGCCACTAGATGACAGCCTTGAGCAGAGGATGCAGTCAAAGTATTCCCCCAGCCCCCCCCAAAGTGATTCCCCTGGAGTTCCTGTGTGAGCTGTGTGTACACTGTACTACAGCCTACAGACTGTTTGCCATATAATCAATGCTGTTCAGTTTGTAAACAAACAGTTCAGGGGCTAAGCTTTTGAAGTGATAGAGCTGTGGTTGAGAAAGTGCAGAGCAGCCTCCGAACGCACAACATCCTCTTTATAGATACTCGCCTGGAAGTGGTGAGGGTTGTTGGCCCAGGAAGTAAAGGGGGTGACTGAACGGCTTGTCACACAACTTCCTCATCCTTCTTTCACCTATCCACGGCCCATTCACAGTGACCTTATTTAACTGTTTTGTCATCATGCGAGGTTATAGCATAGAGTTAAGCTTGAGGAAACTAAGCTACAGGCATGCATGCTTTACTTTCAATAAATCCCCAGACATCCCATTTTGTGGTTTGTGCATTTTGTTTTTCTGTCATTTTTCTAGCATAAGTCCTCCAGAGCTCCTCACACATGCATTGTTGATTTTCACTGTGTGCATGTGATTATGTGTATTTATGGGGTCGTCACACTTAGTATGACCGGAAAGAAGAGGGAAAAAAAGTGTTGGCAGAGAGCAGCGAGTAGCAAAAGCCAAAGACAAACAGTCAATGAGTGTATTTGGAAGTGTGTATTTGTGCCTTATTTTCTGTTTAGTTTATTGTGGGTTCTTGCGGTTGTCAGTGCTGTTCGTCATTAATGAAAATAAATCACTGGATGGCTCACTTACGCCCTTTTTTAATGACTCTTAACTGCCAAGTGGGTACAAACACGCACACACACAAACACACACACACACAAACAACATGGCAAACATGGTTGTAGTGACACATTTCCTCTTTGACTCATAAAGCGCTTATGTCTAACTGGACCTAATATAAGACACCGGTGGGGATGTACCATAGCCATTATGAGAGCATTTTTCATCAATTCATACTTTTTCCGTAACTTCCTGTTAAGGGACACTGGGAGCCTAACCCAGGATGCATTGAGCTGAAGGCATGGAAACAACCTGGACAGGTTACTAGTCTGTCCTAGAGCAAATACAGACACACACCCTCACGCTGACATTCACACTAATGAGCAAATTTGAGGCTCCAGTCCCACCAGACTTTCATGTTTTTGCAAAGCGGGAGGAAACTTTAGCTGCCAAAGGAAATTTCTGAACACAGGAAGAACACCACAAAAAGGAAATATTAACATCCTCTGAGCTTAACATGATATATCTAGTTTGCAGCCGTATATAGAACCTCCCCTCTGCATTATATGCCCATAGTTTCTTTTATACTCCATTATGCAAAAGTACCAGTAGTATTACTCCATTTCTTTTTATTCCTGAAGTCCCTTCTTTATCTCTTCCACCTTCAGCCCATGTTGCACGCTCCCTGCATCCCCCGCATCTTTCCTCTCCATGAGAAAGTACATCTTTCGAGATGAGCTGCTCAGCCTCTCAACAGCGGAGAGTGCTGGTCTGCGCTGGGTTTGAATTTCAGCGATGCACCTCAGTGCCTCTTGAGAGGGTCTGATTGAGGTGTAGGGGTACAGTGTGTGTATACTACAGGCGGTTGTGTGTAGATATGAACTTGTGCCGATCACACCGACCACTCTCACGGCTGTGTAGCTGAGTGGAATGTGTGGTCCATGGGGGTGTTTGTTAGTCAGGGCCAGGATACACGCATGATGCTCTGGGACCCGCGGAGACTATCGCACCCCTATCACTGCCGGGTGAAATTGTGAGGGGCCTCCTGGCTACCATCACACTCACACCTCTCCCTTCTGAGGTGAGGAGGAGCCCAGCTCACCTGCATGCCTGGCTGTGCTTCTCTGTCGGCGTATGTCCATCTATACTGTGTTGATTTTGTTTATTTTTGTCGAAACCACGCTTTCTCTCTCACTTTGACGTTTTGCTTTTGTCTTGAGCCTTATTTACATTAAACTGTCCAGCAGTGACATCAAGTGATATTAGAAATCTTTCAATAAAAGTTCTGTCATCGAACTTGATATTAAAGAAACTGTCCGTCCGTTAAATGAAGCGATGGGCAGGATATGGTTAGCTTATAAATATATAGCATCTATAAAGCTCTCTAATCAACATGTTATATTTTGTGTGTTGAATTGGTGCAAAAAACGAAATGTAAAAAGGTAAATTTGTGGCGCTACATGTGCCGACAGTTCCGTGTTCATTGAGTGACAAGTCTCTGCTGGCTGCCTGGCAACATCAAAGTTACGATAAGACTTTTTTTTAGACTTCAGTTCTTGAATACTTTAGAGCTTCTGGTTGGGTAAAAAAAACGTATTTTGAAAGAAAGTCAATTTCACAAAATGTTCTGAATGCAGCAGAAAGGAGGTACATCAGGGAATGCCTGCACAAAAAAATGAAACATGAAACGGGGGGGAAGTATAACCCAATAACCACTACCTTAAACTTGTCTTCAGTATTTATACAACTTAATAATATTTTTAACATTTCAGCTTTTCTGATCTATAAACTGGTGCATAGGAAAGTGCTTTTCTAACTGCATCTTACTCTCTGCTGTGCTGTGTGGCCAAAAACGTCCTCGCCAGTATCTGACAGTGTGGAACTCAAACCAAATAAACCCTGTAGATGTGAGTTAGTGCTTGTTCTTGTTGTTACAGCTTTTGGGTTTGGCGCAAGCCAGGACCAACACTGACTTTCATCCATGTAGCATTCAGAACTGCCCAAAGCTGTAACAACTTTGTTTTATATTGCAAGGCAGCAAGGAAAACGACACTATGATGCTAGTAAAATGTCTCTAAGTTGTCTAGAAGTTTTCCAAACCAATCTTTAACAGGCATCTCAAGCTTCAAATGTCGATTTACAATGTTTTAAAGGGAGATATACTTAATTCCAACTCAAGTATTTTGTTAAATGTATTTAGGGCGTTTAGTTTCCCCATTGAGCAACAACAGGCACAGGGCAAGAAAGGAGGCTTGACACATTTAAATGGCTGACATACAAGTAAGTCTTACGGGCAGATTAACACAAAAATACAACATTCTCAAGCAAACCACATGAAATGCAGTTTATTTTTCTTCTTCTCCTTTTTCTTACTGTTTTTAAACAGTGTTGCTATGCTACCTCTTCCTGCCGTAACACCATAAACAATTTGCAGACCACTAAAGACCCTGCTGGTGGCTCAGGGCTTGCTAGTTGGGCTGCCAGGTTGCTGGGATATACAGTACATATAAAATGCATATATATCTATTTTCTGGTTCTGTACACTTCTGTGATAAATGTGGATGAGACAAAGAAGAGCAGAAAGCCCAACTCACTCTTTGACCTGGAAACCACAAAAAGGGTCTTTGATGTAAATGTCGGTGGCATGTTCAAATCTATAGCGTGTAATATGAGGCTGGTGGGAAGTTAGTTTCATTTGTTTACTTTGTGTGTTTGGATATTGCATGATGAAAAGTTTGTTGCTGTTGTTTTTTATTTCATTCTTGCATAGCTTTTGTTGAACATTCTGAGGTTTTATAAATGTAAATAAATAAAATGTGTGTTTGTGTAAGCTTCTGCGTGTGCAAGCAAGAGCAGTTAGTGTGTGTGGGTGTCTGCACACCGATACAACTTGTGTTTGTTTGCCTGTGTGTGAGGGATTTTGACAATCTGTACAATTTATATCATGGGGGCTTTCCAGAATATCTCTCTCTTTCTCTCTTTGCTTGCAAATTTTCCCTCCAGCTCCCCCAATCTGCACTTCTTCTTCCCCCTTGCTTTTTACCTCCCACCTGCCAGACTAATGCAATGATTCAGCATCTGCCATAAAACAGCAACCTGCCCCGGTAGTCTAAAAACCACCACTCTGTTTTATTTGGATTTGATTTGAATCAAGGTGTAACATGGTCACTTTGTGGCCCCCTGGGTTTTTCCACATGTAGAGCAGATTTATAAAAAAATATTTTTAGACAATGAACCATGCGTGACATGAAGGATTGCTTTCAAAAATATTACCACCACATGAATTGTGTTACAGTTTAAAGCAGTGAAATCAAATGGCCCTTCCTTTATTCTGCGATAGCTACGTATTATTCCTGCACATGCCCCAAAAGAAAAACGCATGGACATTGCATTTTGCTTCTATACCTGCTTTGAATATTCCTAAAAAAATCAGTTTTTCTCTTGCTAACATGGCAGGCAATGCACCACTGTCTGATGTTACCATATGGCCATAAATAACTATGTTTGACCAACTCAGTTTAGAGTTTGAGCTTTGTTTGACCTCTAAACTGAATTTATCCGACGTTCATTTTGAGTTTTCTTATGGCTGTGTATAGGCCCCAGCCATCTCCATACATCAAAGATGATGGTTCCTCTGAGAACCGAGCCAGATGGCTTTGGATTCCAGCAACACAGCAGGATGTTAAGACAGACATCATAAAGGTCTAAAGATAGGTGACAGGTGTTCAGATGAAAGCACATCATTGTGACGGGTTTCTTGGAGCAATCATGTGATAATATATATATATATATATTTATATATATATTGCTGTAAACTTCAGTCAGTGAGTAAAAAGCCTGAAGTAACAAATGAAGTGCCTCTAATAAATCTTGAAATTGGACCACTATTGAGCTCTCTAATCACATTATACTGTACCACAAGCACAGTATCCAGTAGTGCAAACAACAATGGGAGGTGAATAGCTTTCCTCAGTTGTTTCGTCAGTGTGTGGACCATTCTGGGAATGCAGTTTACCATAGTCATTACGTGCGCAAATAACAAACTTTGCCTTTTTACTCACCAACCTCTTGATGAGCCTGCAGAGAGGGAACTCTGAAGAGTATAACGTTACAGAAAGCCACAGTAGTAACTAGTCTGGTGATGATTTGGTGCTAAAATTCAGTGAAATTTAAGTGGGTCTAGTGACCAGTTAGAATTGGGCACATTTCTTGGCAAATGATAAAGACATTGTTAAAACAGTATGGAAGCAGTTTTGATTTAAGGAGTTTTATCTCACCCTTTATGAGACACTTAGCACCTCATCAGAACTTTCCAGACAGAGTTGTTGTAAAAAGGGACGATTGGAGGCTTGCCAACTGCAGCTATGGTGAGCATGACTGGCAGGTGTTGGTGGGTGTTTCCACTGGCAGCATTTCCCAGTATGGTCCACACCATACTAAGAACCGGCTGCTTCTGTTTTAAAAGCGCCTGTACCATGATCTGAGCGGTCAACACAAAGGCTTTGTGAAAGGTTGGTACTTTCATGAGGCATAACGGAATTTAATGATGATGGCAGCCATGCTCTTTTTTTGTCTTTCAAGTTAACAGATATTTAAAAATTGTTGGAAAACTTTTAGCAACAAAGCTAATCAGTCCAGGTTTACACCACACTGCTCCACATATTTAGACCAACACCACGTGCAAAGCACACAGTTGCTAGTTCATGGGAGGGAGTTGGGTGAGAAATTCCTCTCTGACTTCATAAGCATTGAAGTGATTTTTCGTGAAATCTGCTCTCATTCAGTCAAATAAACGGAGCAATTTACCTTTCGATGACTAATTGAAATGGTCTTGAGAGACCCTTTATTTTGAAGGAAGAAAAATAAGACTTTTTCCTTCTTCCACCTTACCAGCCTCATCCCTCTCATCCCTCCCACCACTCTTCATCAAAGGTACATGTGCCCGCAGTGCAACACCGTGTGCGCCTCCAACAGTCATTTATCATCATATACTTATTTCCAAAAAAGAACCATTTGTGTAATGAAAGCTCAAAGGGGAAATTGAGGAAAAAAATGTTTTAACCTGTAATAAAAAACAGACATGCCATGTAGGAGGTGAGGAGGTGAGGAGGTGACGTCTCATTTGCTGCCAGCACTCCCCAAGGTGGTGGTGGTGGTGGGTTGGGGGGGGGGAGTTACATTATAAGGGATTAATTAAGGCTTGGATGCAAAGAGGGAGCTTTAGATGCTCTTTGCTTTTATGAGGCTGCAAGCAAAACCAAACGCACCGTTGTTGGGTTGGATCTAAATAGCTGAATGCTCTTGCACAACGGCATTACCACCGGCTGCCATGTTCCCAGAACTGAGGCACATTTTTCCACAGTTAAGATGTCAAACAAATGCTGAGAATATATGCCCAGTTCTTTGGAAAGAAAGTTAAGAAGAGGCAGAAAGGGTTGGTGATGGCAAACAGTGTTTGTGCTGAGATTGTAGTTATGATGGTGGACTCCTTTTTGTCTATCACAGCTCATGATGTTGCAAGCTAATTACAAATGGTTGAGGACAAGCAAATGGCTACTATTTGATTAATGGAATAGTTTATGCTACTGAGAGCAGGTAAAATGTATAGCATGCTCACCATCTTTGTTAATTAGCACTATCCAAAAAGTACAGCTGATGGGAATGTCACAAGCAAAAAAAAAAATGAATTGGTCATAAATCAAATGTTTATTTTTTGACTTGATGATGGCGTAAGAGGAGCAGTAAAGAGATCAAATAATTCTGTGGAGAGGTCATAAACGTGTGACAGAGATTATTGTAAAAAATAGCAAAAAGGCCTCACATCAACACACTGTCACTCTCACCTCGTAGAATAACAAGGCTTGGTCATTGGGCCTAAGCTTCAGACTATGAGCCTCTACGTACCCCTCTAGCATTAGTTTTGGACGTGTCAGTTACGTGCATAATGTCTTTTCAAAATAAACTTCTGTCTTCATAGGAGGTAAGGTTTAGGCAACAAAACCACTTAGTTAGGTTTAGGAAAAGAGTGTGGTTGACTGACTTAACTTGACTGACTATCATTCAGGTGACTACCAAGTGACTAACAACTCATGAGACTGGCAACTCATTTGACTCAAGTGACTTGCGAGCGACTAGCACCACACATGACACATGAATGACTAACGAGTCACAAATGATGTGACAAATACGCCAACGTTGACTTTAGTTTCACACGGGGCATAAACAGCGGCCTCCTACGTCAAAGTCCTGTGTTTTTTGGACCCATCTACCTCCCCTCTCTCCCGCCCTATGCGGACTATCCAACACTTTATACTACGTAAGTTGCTACAGATGCTAAAGGGTGCTTCCTTGCGTTAGTATCAGATGCCGAGGTGCACTGACCAAGCTGCAGTATTGTGGGGAGTTTGGAGTGAGGACGAGGTAGAAGTTTCAAAGTAAAAGTAGAAGTCGTGAATATAGGATCCACCATAAGCATATTATAATTTTAGCCCGTTAGCTACACAGAGCATGATTTGGGTCACAGTGTGCTCACCAGGTGGTGCATTAAATAAGTAATTAATTAAGGTAAATGCAAACTTATTTTATAACATATGCCGAGGTAATGCTAATCTTAACCATAAACAATGACATCATCCTTAAACTAATGGCATTGTGCATTTTTATACCGTTAACAAACGGCTAGAACCGGCACCGGGTGTGACCGCACCCTTTGCCCTCCACCACAAGGTACACATTCAACGAGTATCCTTTCCAGTGTCAGCTGAGTACTGAGTGGCACATTTGATACATGTAGCTCATGCATATAATCCTTGTTTTTGCGAAATTGTGTGAAAGTGTGAAATTTTGAGTTAAAGACTAAGAGATGCTGGTCAGGGATGTGAAGTAGACAAGAGTGGAAGAACAGGTCATTCTCGTAAAAGTGACTTACACGCAGTTGGGTCATTGCAAACAGATGTGCGGAAGTGTCTTTGTCCTACATGGACTTTAAACTCTCTACCTTGGATAATCCTGAACAGGTGAGCAGTGTGTTCTCTTTAAGTGTTGCAAAGTTTGAGCAGCAGCCACAGAGGATTGCGGTCCTGTTTAGGGCCCCGATGGTATACAGTATGTCTTAAAAGAGAACGTATGAGTCACCTGTGAGATTAAAATGTTTGATAAACCCTGTTCAATCAAACCCATCTCACTCAAATAGCTAAATTAAATGACAATATTGTGTGTTCTGATTTTCACCTGTAACCATCCACCTTGGCAACTAGACAAAGTTGGCTTTGTGAAATACATTCCATAATTGGCATGAAATGCCCTCTAAAATCCACACTGTGCCTATTATTATACAACAAAAGCTTTGAAGCCACAATGAAATGGACTACTGTGCTGTATTTCTTCTTGACACCCTCTTTAGCAGGGAATCAGATCCAGCACATGTGCTGGCAATGAAAGCTCAGTGATTTAACATCCAGTTAACTGACGGTAATGGTTGGTAATTGATCATTTATCGAGCATGAAGAATTTTCAGTTTGCAAATTCCGCCACATCTCTTTCCCAAGGACTCTCTGCAGAGGGCACCAACAATGGATGTGAAACTTGGAACTCAAACAGGGCTTTTGGATTACTGGTGAGACGCAAAAACAAAAAAGCTCACTAGTAATCCACCATATACAAGCTTACATAACACATTTGTGTCTGAGGTAGCGCACAAACAAACACATCATATCAAGTCCTCCTGTGGCGGACCTCATTAGGGAAAAAAACAAATCTGAGATGAAATCACTTCTTGGGCTCAGAAGAAGGACTTGTGGTGGATGTGTCTGGGCAAAAAACAATGAAAAAACTGTTTTAACATTCCTTTGCATTGGGTTATTTTCTTCTCTTTTTACTACTCTTGTGGTGTAGATACAATGACATCCTGGGGCAAAAATTATTGAAATGTTGAGGTTGAGGTCGGAGGATGTAGAAACGTATTGTTTTGTTGTTGAAAACCCTCAGATTTGTGTGAAACTTGAGCTCCTTTACGTCTAAACCAGACAGAGGAAGAAAGAATAAACACGGTTGATAGCGATCAGCACCGTTATGGATTTAGTTTGCACATAATGTGTCCCTTTTTTTTGAAAAAGAGAGAGGCTACATATGGCATCTTGCATGTTCAGATTTGTTTCCTTTGAGATGTAGAAGTACAATAACTTTAGGGTTGAATCATGACACATTTAGGACAGGGTTATATTGTCAATGCAACCCTGTCTCCTACAAAATTACGTTCCCATACAACTAATCTGCATTCTCAATTATGCTTCAAGGGAAGCGTATTTTCCCCCAGATTACGGTCACAGTTTTAAAGACGTGATTAACATTATAAATCTAAACAAAACAATACCAAAAAAAATCCATCTGAATTAAAAACATCATAGTTTAGCCTAAAATTGTTTGTTACATTATTTAGGCTCATGGGTGAAAGTCCTGTATTTTTTTGACCCAACACCAGCCTAACCTCCTCCTTACATAAACTTCCGCGGTGTTTTATTACAAAAGTATTGATAGATCAAAAAACAAACGTAAACCGTGACAAAATATGTTTCCCTCAAAACTTAAGTCACAATGCAGTTGTGTTATATATGCATGTCATTTTATGAGACAGGGCTGTTCAATGGAGATCATTGTATCATTGCTTTTTCATCAACTGTTGCAGGGTTCCAACTCTTTTCTGGAGATAATTTTCCAGGACTTTTGCAGGACATTTTCAGTGATGATCTGGTATGAGAGAAAGGGGTCACACTTTAATGTTCCTCTCTGTGAAAATCTGATTTAAAAGAAGTGCAGTCTTTGGCTATAACTTATCTATGAAATCATCTCTTACCTTCTTAGAAATGATGGCAAATTGATTTAAAGTTTTAGTCAGGTTTGCTAGGATTATTAACTGCCACTGTCTCTTATCAGTTTATGTGCATTGTCGTTGTACACTCTTGGAAGTCCTCAAAAGAACTTGGATAATAAATGTCTCCTTGTTTATACTTTACATGTCCTTCAACAGGGAAGAATCTACAGTTTGGATATGGTTTATGTCATTCTAAATGCATATTTGAGAACTGACGATGCCACAGATAGTGTCTCGGAAACTAAAGCACACGTTGGATCAGATGAGGATCTGACTTCAAAGTTGCGGCTAAACTCTGTCATGACCAAATTTGTTCTCCGACCAAGTGGAAAACATTACCTCAGCTACTTGGTTTCACAACATAGCAAGCAGCAATATTTATTACAGTAGACAAACCAGGCTCGCAACCAGCTCCACAGGTACTCACATGTTGGCTCTGGTTTATGCTCTTAGATGCTTGTTTGAAGAAAGTAGATGCACTTATGACTTCTGGTGACTAGTTGTTCTCTCGAAAACCCATTGAATGCACTTATTGTAAGTTGCTTTGGATAAAGGCGTCTGCTAAATGACTGTAATGTAATGTAATGTAATGTGGGAGAAACTCAGATAGAGCAAGAATATGCCGCTGGTTTCTAAGCGTAGAGACATTTATGATTGTGTTTTATATCTGAAGAGGGAATATAAGAAATAAAATCTATTAGCGTATTACAGCTGTAACATGGCTTTACCTCTGTTACAGACCAGGAATAAAACAGGCTTTATATATAGACCATGCCTACAAGTTCAAACTGTGTTATTAAAGAGTAATTTTAGACAAATAATACTGGATGGATAAAAAGTAATTATAATAAAGACGATATTCACTTTACCTTATTAAAGTTTGTCCCGAATTAATCATTCTAAATTTTGGAGATTCACCCTGGAGAATTCACCCTCAACCCCCTTTAAGTATCCCTTTGCAAGTTGTGTGATCAACGTGTAGTTGTTTTTTCACGTCCTTGGATGCACAAAAAGAGGTGGGGAGAGATTTAAAGAAAATATATATGGAATTCAAAACCCCAAATCTAACAAACTGGTCACACCATGATGTGCTGATCTAGTAAGGCTAAAATAATAAATTTATTTATTTGGTCTTAATTTTTTCTCTGTAGCCTTGAGGTTAAATGCATGGATCAAAGAGAAAAGGGAGTTACTGACATTGAGTCTGTATTTATGTAGATCATGAGATGATTGTACATTTTATCCATCTGTACGGGAGTTTGAAGTTGGAGCACAATTTGGAAACAAACACCAAGAGAAATGATCTCGGTAAATTCAGTTTTTGCTTGGATGTTCACACCAGTTCTCAAGCAACAGACGGTTCATTGGGTTCAACTTTATGACACAATGTGAGAGACCCTAAAATGGAACAAAACTTAATTTTAGCACAAAGTTGCTTTTGGGAAAGTGGGCTGAGGATTGGTTTGTCTTCATTTGCACACTCTGAGGTATCGCAAGCACATAAACACATCTGACCTGTATAACTCAATCCCTCTGACATATTGATCTCTAAAAAGCACAGAGGCTTTGTGTCTTTTCAAGCTCGGTAAACATTGTTATGATTCACTGTCTCTATCCATAGGCTAATTTAGAAAATGTCATCTACTTGGCTCATTTTCAAATTGAAGTCAGCACCAATCTTTTGCATTGGAACCAATATTTTGTTTTTTTGAACACAAACAGCAAAATGCATTTTCTTTTCTACACATTAAAGGGTTAGGCATGCAGATATTTGTGCTTGTGTGTGAGCTTTGGTGTGTCTTTGTGCCTGCAAATGGTGTGTAAAGCATGCATTGGCTGCTGCTATGAAGCACCTGGCATACCCACACTGTCATGCTAACAGGGCCTGACAGGTCTGCTTCATGCAGGTCCAGAAGAGGAAAACACTCAAAGATGGGTCTTAAATTATAATGAGTTGGCAGGTCATTACTAGTATCTCTATGGGATCCCTACATCAGTCAGACGAGCTACAAGCAAAGGGAGAACTTAAGCATTTTGGACACTTGCATTACAAGTTTATAAGGCACACAAAATGAGCGATATAAATACTGGATCACTACGGTGTATACATGTATATGACAGGATGAGGTTGGAGTGATAGTAGGGCTGCATGATTATGGCCAAAATGTCAATCACGATTATTTATTGATTTTAGGGACAATATATTTTATTGAACTTTCACATTTTATTGAAGAAAACACTGCTTTCCCTTCCACGTTGTGCTTTGTTCCTACAGATCTTTGCAATAAAATAAGACTGATCTTTTTTCACAGCGCATCTCCAAGAAGCAAAATATTATAAAAAAAAATGTAACAAAATATTACTCATCCACTCATCTGCAACATAATGGAAAGTTTCTTAAGGGATGCCGCTGTGGGGTGCAGGCGCAGTGGCATGACAGCTCCCAAAAAGCCAAAAAAATCTTGATTTGATATCTAGTTTTTTATGAGTGGAGCACTTATTTTAAACGTCAATATTGCAGTTGATCATGTTCATTGAAATATGGGAAGCCAAAATCATGATCAGGATTAATATTCGATTAATCTTGCAGTCCTCAGTGATGGGCACTCTGTGTGTGTGTGTGTAATGTATAATGTATTGTATGTGTGCACATATGTCCTTGCATTTTTTATGATCTTGTGTGTGCGCATGTGTGTGCATGCATTCGGTTCTCCCTAAGCCCCCGTCTTTGATGTGTCCTCCCTGAGTTGAAAGGGTAACATGAGAACTCAGAACCCACAATGCTGCTCTCACCTGTGTCCTTTGATGATAGGACAGAGGCTAAGTAGACCAAACCATGGATGTCTCTGTCATGAAACACACACACACACACAGAGCGAGAGAGAGAGATATTCTCCATGACCTTTTATTGTGGTGAGTGCACAACTCAAACCAGTCCAGCTGCCTTTGTTGGCCGTCGTTCTGATGCGCTCCTGTTACGATGGTGGATGGATGGGTGTCATACAAAGGTGAAGTCTGTGCTCTCCTCTCTCCATCACTCAGCCCTGGCTGTAGGAGCCACTAAAAACTCTGGAGAACAATATTACTTCCAGACTACTGCTCCTTCTCCATACATTCCCCTACAGTACATTACTATTCTCTTCACTCTATGTTGTTACCTCAGCCAGGAGTGTACATCTGTGTCTGTCTACGGCTGATAATGCATTCTGCTGCATTCAAACTGCATAATATTTTGGGTGGCCCGTAAATGTGTTGACATTAATATTTTTAAATCAACAGTTTTAGAAATTATATTTTGTCCTCGGAGCTGCAAAATACACTCAAAAGCAAGTTGTCCCCATTGAACAAGTTTTTGAGGGGATTTCCATGCCGCAGCACACGGAGACAGTCTATTGATTTTGATTAAAAACAGTGCTAAGTGTATTTTACAAATATGGGGAGCGTACTTTGAAATCTCTATTACAATAACTTTACTTAAGATTTCAGGTGTAGCGCATTAAGATAATAAAAAAACTTGTTTTCACAGTCCACACATTTTTTGTCCAACACAAGGAAACAAGTTTTGAATATAGGGACCTAACAAAACACATTTAAAATTAGACTATCATATACTTTAATTTAATTTGAGGACTATTGATCCCAATGAAGACTATAAAACCATTGAATGATATTGCATGCATTCAGCTTCTGATTGGCTTACATACTGCTCTTTGAGAATATAAGAGAATATTTGCATGAGGTCCATTGTTCTTTTTTTTGTCATGCACTTATTATTAACAATGTTGCTCTTGTGATCTTGCTCTGTGAAGTGTGCAATACTAAATACACTTGCTTACTTACATCTTTTACTTACATCTGTTTAATCATTTAATTTTTTCATCTCCTGCCATAGTTTCACTGAGAAACACTTTATTATGTCTTAGTTTTAGGATTTGCTTGAGCATTTATCAACTTAAGACTTTTTAGCAGAATATTGTCATTCTCAAAAAGCTATTGAACACACGAACAGTACAAAGGTGCCCTAGTCTTTGCTGCATACTGTAGATTGTGAACAAAAAAAACAGAAAACTGAAACAAACCATATCTCGTTCAATACACATTCACTCTCACAATATCTGTATTTGCACAGGTAAATTACACAAAATTGACACTTGGTCATATGCGTCTGGTTTGCCCACAGGAGGGAGCAAAAGGGCCATTTCTAATCAACAACCCCCACCCTCTGTTTCCACCCCCCTCCCATTTTACAATTAGGTGTGTAGCGATACAATCACACCTGCAAAGTTACATTTCTTTTGTAATTCCAGTTGACAGATGTGGTTAAAAACGTGCCCAGGGCTTTTTATCTATAGCCCTGTCCTCATATCATTACAGGTTCCTTATTAATCTACCTGGCTTTACTCAGCAGAAATTAATTCTCTAAATCTTTCCCTTCAACCCATTTATGTCAATCTCGCATATTTCACAGTTGTTGCAAACTGGGGTTAACAGTAGCTGATGGTTCCATGTTTCTGTCCAGTTTGCAGTCAGAGTGGCATAAGGGTTAGACAGAGAGTGATGAGTTGACAGCAGGGATGAGGAGATCCCCTGTGGACAGGTGAACCAGATACCGGCTCAGGTCAGTACAAGGTCAGAGCACAGAGCGAGAGAAGAGATCTGTCTGTCTGTGCATGTGTGTATGTGGAGGATAGTGCTTCCATGAGGTAACAACTCTTCCACACACACACACACACACACACACACACGACATGTAGCCAGGCAGAAGCAACCCATTGTCCAACCAAAGAGGCGCTGAGGGGTCCTGTCCTCTGGTCACTTCATCCCTCCCTCCACCCCTCAGCGGGGGTGACAATGACCTCTGTCTGAAACAGAATAGGTGCTGCACCTGTGGAAAGAGAAGGTCCCGTGCAGGTTGGTTTGATTCACTTCTCTTCTTTTACCCTCATTATCAATGTCATACAGCACCGGGTCTGAAAACGCTAGATCACAGACCTTCCTATGTTGGGCCTTTTGCATAATTGAAGCATTTCTTTCTATTCATTTCAGATGATCTTTGGTTTTTGAGTATCAGCCAGTTTGAAAAGGGTCAAGTTTGAATTGAATGAAAGGTTATCTATCCCTGTGGGAAAATAGGTAATTGCAGCAGAATGGCAGTGATGCATTAAACAAGATGGTGTCTTTTTGACAAAGGCACTTCAGATGTTGATGAGTAAAGGAGGAATCCAACCTAAATGCTGATGTTATGGTTCTGCACTTCAGGGTGATAGTTTGCTTTCCTGGGTTTTTATGTTTATTTTGGTGCATTTCCATGAATTCCTTGGTCTACACTGGCAATTACAGACACCATGAAGTATCTGCAACAGTTTCCACAGAGAAACTACAACAGACTTCAGAGAAAAAAACTCTGTCAGTAGTCTGAAACCTGTCAGTCTATCAGAAATTGAGATGCAAGAGCTTGTCAAGACTCACTTATTGCACCAATGCATTTGTCCTTTCAATGTTGTCCGACCAAATTCCTTTCACCCAGGAGGTAAAGACAAGCACTGGTGGAAGCAAAGGGTAATGTGGTAGAGGTTTTCTCTCATGAGAAAGAAAAATATATTACAAAATAACTCTTGGAATGGATTAAGCAATGCTGATATTCGAATTTAAACTTTGTTTGTATGCACATCATAAGATCTAAAGAACAGATTTACAAGTATTGGCTTAACACTCACAATTCAAACAAAGAAGAAGAAGAAAGAGATACATAAACTGTGCACACTTGAGCCAAAGTCCTGATAATAAAATATTTGAAAGGAAAAAATGTACACCTTTTATGTGAAGGTCCAATTATTGTTGATGGTAAATTGTGGCTGGGACTCGGGAGTGTGTGGTGGAGCGAGAGAGAGAGAGCATGTGGACTGAGTGGACGAGATAGAGCGATCAGAGGAGAGTTAAAGTTAAGTGATGAAGATATCAAGATGACGTACAGTAGATTTTGCAGTTTGTATGCAAAAAAATACTGCAACCCCTCAAGACCAACAGTACTTCTGAGTCTTGTTCAACAGCTGTTGAGTGGAGTGTCTTGAAGCATACAGATTCAACCTTGGACATAGGCTGGCATGCAATGCATCCTGGTACGTGTAGGCACTACCCAGCTTTCTCGGTCATACAGCACGCACTGAGGAATGTATTGCTTCAATTGACTACATTTACCATCGACATTGGACATATGGATTGGACATCCACACAAAAGGGGCGGAAATTTAAATTTAAGATTTTTGTGTGTCATTTAACGCTGTTCTAACTCCAAATCCGTCACCTAAGGATGCATGGTCGCAGTTTTAAACACGTGGTTAAAGTGAATTCAATCAAAACTACTTGCTTATGTTTAGTCAACAAAACGTATTTGTTAGGTTCAGGTAAAAATTATGGTCTGGGTTAAAATAATGACGTTTGTTACATAAATTAAGTTAACGATTCAAACGAGACACGAACAGCGTTCTCCTGGGTAAAGGTGTGTTTGTTTGACCAGTGCATCCATCCCAACCCCCGTCCTTGCACATACTTTCTTGCTCTTTATATTATGTCACCTGACTACCAGAGCACTTGCACTGAGCGGCCTTTGCTGTGACATGAAATGACCAGCCAAAACACGTAAAATGACTTCAGAAATTGACAAGTTATTTGGTGAGACCAGGCAGCAAAATCAAATCAAATTTACCACCCACAGCAAGATAACCTCACTTCTGTTTGCATAACGTCAACTATTTCTCCTTCCTCTCAACCTTCCATTAAGTACTCCCCTTCTTCATAATTTCTTACTTTTTATCACCCTCACCTATCACCCTCCTGCAGGCCAAACTCCCTCCCTCCCTCCCTCCCTCCCTCCACTGTCCCTATGCCAGCCCCAGTCTGTCTCCAGTGGCCCAGCCTGAACCAACAGAGCTCTAATCCCAGGATCACCTCTCATTGCCGGGTGACAGAGAGCAGGATCAGCCCTTCTCCAACCTCCAGGAATATCCAGTCCAACTCTCATGGATTGGGCCACACCACACATCAATGAAAGTGTGGGGGTGGGGAGGACAGAGAGACTGACAGAGATAGACACTGACACGTGTCATATATTGTCTATTTAATTAGAATGAAGGTAGTGGCTGATATTTATTGACACAACTGAGCATGTGTGTGTAGTTAGTCTGGTACAAGGTGAACAAGGCTTGTGGCAACATTTCGCTCATAGCTGACATGCTGTATGTGTCCTCTCCTCTCTAATGACGAGCTATATTTCACACATTAATACTGTAGATCATCCTGCAACAACAAACTGAGGCTTAACTTGATGAATCACATCAGACACAGACATCAGCTTACATCGGTCAAGCTTTGACCACAATCTTTGTTTGATTCTGGTGTGCTTTCTTATTGTTCTGTGGTAAGCAAAGTCATAGCTTGGTTTTATTTTTTTAACTGATGTTAGCCTTCATGCAGAACATTCACTCATACTTAAACATGTATATACTATGAGAGCACACACAAAAACAAGGCAGCTCTGGTGCAACCTTGACACGTGCTATTAGATTTCCAATATTAAGCAACCCAGTTCTCTCTTAACGGCCCTACAAGAAAGAGTTAATAGTTAATAATGGGTCCGGTCAGCCCCCCTATTGCACTGACAGCTGCTGTTAATCAGGAAACTGTTAGAGCTGTCACGGGCCACAAAAGAGGGCAGTCGGCAGGCAGGCAAGGCCCTCTGAAAACTGAGGGGTTGCCTTTGGTAGCACTGTAGCATGACAAGATAACGCAACAGCACATCTGCTTAGTCTCAGCAATCACACTTTATCATGATCAACCATTAATTTCAGATGCTGAAAAGGTCTCAAGCCCTAATGCTATTATTCAAAAGTCAAGCCTCAGACACATTTTTGAAAAACGCAAGAATTGCATTTTGTTTTCAGGGCATTCAAAATATTAGTAGTCAATTTTTTACTAAATAGCGTGTTTATTTGTATGTGACAGAAAAGTCTGGCAACATGGTGAAGTATTCTACGATGGGGTAAACAGGCTCATGTTGCTGCATGAGTGTGTATCAGGGATTCTAACCAAAAGTCTGAGTCTGATTTCCTGTAGGCCAGACACCGAGGAAAGTACTTAAGCCTAACTCCAGGAGGGATCTGCTCAATATCAAAGCTCAGTCATTTTGTCATCAGATTATTGCAGTATATTACCATTACACACAATCCTGCAGTTAATGAGGTATCAAATAGTATTGAAAATCAAATTCAGGCTGAACCTCTAAGTCCTAAGGGTTTCTTTCAGTAGCTCTGTGTCATGACAAGATAAAACACAGCACATCTGTTTAGTGTCAGCGATCGGTCACGGCAGAGGGTTGGAGGGATGAACTGGTTCAGGGGAGTGTGTGGCAGCGGTGGGTGATTTAGACTCATGAGCTGATGGCTCTGCTTTTCCTCTTTTGGAAAAAAAGGGGAGGGGGGGGGGGGGGTAGCTGAAAACCCAGTCGGTTTAATGCTCCATACCAAATCAAATTTTTTGAGGATTGGGTAGTGAAGGATGTGAAATGGCATTACATAATACATAGTATTTGGTTATTTATCAGACTCTTTGATTGCTGACAGAGAATGAATAACTGATTACTGAATGTATTTTCACCTAACGTAGTTGTCTGGGGATGCATAGAGTTTGACTGTGTGTGTGTCTGTGTGTTCTCATAGTCTCTCATTAACACATTACAATACAACCAGATGTATTTTTAGTGACCCGCATGAACTGGTCAGAGGTTCACACAGCACAGTGCAATCATCTCAAGGAGGAGTTGCATCCTCTGATTAATAGGTTTAGGTTTATCACCGTGTCATTAGAGCTTCTCACCACTAGATGATTCACAGCCTCTAATTAAGTCTCTCTAGAACTGATGGTTGTTGGTTTCAAACCACAAACCTGTTTGGGAAAATTAGACAGGGAAAGTTACCTCTTTCCTCCACAAAACCACAAGGGTGCCCATGAACAAGCAAGGAGGCACTCAACCGATTGCTTCTCATTGGAGGTATAATTTGCTTGTCAGCATAAATGAATATACATGTGAATCAATTGAGTTTATCTGTCATACAGTACCTATCATATCATATCATATAAATATAGGGGGACAATTTGGATAGGCTAACTTGCATTAATCATAAAACTGCTTGGTCTGTGTGAGGAACTGAGCTAGAAGGCATGAGGAGTCATAGGTGGATTTACAACAATCACAACAAAGTTCTGGGCCCATAAAAGAAGTAAATTAAACAGAACTATAATGAATTGAATAGAATAAACCTGAGCAGACAAAACTGACCTGACAAAGACACAACTGTCCCAACAAAGACACACAGACACACACACATACACACACACACACACACACACACACACACACACACACACACACACACACACACACACA